>NC_041391.1:575525355-575566383 GCF_002162155.2 Triticum dicoccoides | reverse complement strand
GTGGGAGTCTGGCTCACCACTCGGTGGGATTTTTATAACTTAGGCGAGTGCTTGGACTGCAGCTAAGCCCCCGAGTGAGAGGGTCGCTCTTCACTCGGTAGGATTTTTATAACTTAGGCGAGCACGAGGCTGCAGCTAAGCCCCCGAGCGAGAGGGTTGCTCTTCACTCGGTAGGATTTTTATAACTTAGGCGAGCACGAGGCTGCAGCTAAGCCTCCGAGTGGAAGGCTGGCTTACCACTCGGTAGGATTTTGATAATTTAGGCGAAACGGATTCGCAGCTAAGCCTCCGAGTGGAAGGCTGGCTTACCACTCGGTAGGATTTTGATAACTTAGGCGAAACGGATTTGCAGCTAAGCCTCCGAGTGGGAGTCTGGCTCACCACTCGGTAGGATTTTTACAAACTTAGGCGAAACGGATTCGCGGCTAAGTCACCCACTGAGGGGAATTTCATTGGACAAAAATAAAAAGTGACAGATATTATGGAGGAACTATGACACTATTATTTTGAGGTCCATGAACTACAAAAGTACTTTATTGCAACTCATCCGAATGATAAAACTTAAGTGTAGAATGGGCGGAGTAGCTCCGCGTTCCAAGCTCGGGGCTCGTCGAAATTATGCTCGACGTTGTAAAGACGGTACGCCCCATTGTGGAGGACATTGGTGACTATGAAGGGGCCTTCCCAAGAAGGAGCAAGCTTGTGTGGTTTGTGCTGATCCACTCGGAGAACCAAATCTCCTTCCTGGAAGGCTCGACCTCTCACATTTCGGTCGTGGAAACGGCGCAGATCTTGTTGGTAGATGGTTGACCGGATCAGAGCCATCTCCCTTTCTTCCTCTAAAAGATCGACTGTGTCCTGCCGCGCTTGTTCAGCTTCTGCTTCGTTGTAGATTTCGACTCGGGGAGCATTATGCAGAAGATCACTTGGTAAGACCGCTTCGGCTCCGTAGACCAAGAAGAATGGAGTTCTTCCGGTCGACCGATTAGGTGTGGTCCGCAGTCCCCAGAGTACAGAGGGAAGTTCATCGACCCAAGCTCCAGCCGCGTGTTTGAGATCACGCATCAGTCAAGGCTTCAATCCCTTAAGAATCAGTCCATTAGCTCGTTCTACTTGTCCATTCGACTGCGGATGGGCGACTGAAGCGTAGTCGACCCGTGTGCCCTGGGAGTCGCAGAAAGCTCTGAATTCCTCTGAGTCAAAGTTCGACCCATTATCCGTAATGATGCTGTGCGGGACTCCATATCTGAATATTAGTTCCCTGATGAAGTTAACAGCAGTACCGGTGTCAAGGCTCTTGATTGGTTTAGCCTCGATCCACTTGGTGAACTTGTCGACTGCCACCAGTACATGCGTGAAACCGCTTCGTCCTGTTCTCAAAGGACCGACCATGTCCAGCCCCCAAACTGCAAAAGGCCAGACGAGTGGGATGGTCTTCAAAGCTGACGCAGGCTTGTGCGACATATTCGAGTAGAACTGACATCCCTCGCACTTATCCACTATCTCTTTTGCCATCTCATTCGCCTTGGGCCAGTAAAATCCGGCTCGGTATGCTTTGGCCACGATGGTCCGAGAGGACGCATGATGACCACAGGTCCCCGAGTGAATATCATTGAGGATGAGTCGACCTTCTTCTGGTGTTATGCACTTCTGACCGACTCCAGTCGCGCTTTCTCTGTATAATTGTCCTTTGATTACAGTAAAGGCCTTAGATCGACGAACGATCTGTCGAGCCTCTTCCTCATCCTCCGGAAGCTCTTTCCTCAAGATATATGCGACATACGGAATCGTCCAGTCGGGAATGACCACCAAAACCTCCATGATCAAGTCGACCACCGCTGGGATTTCAACTTCAGTCGGATTTGTGGCGCTCTTGGGCTGCGGAGTTTCTTCGGTGAAAGGATCTTCTTTGACTGACGGACTGTGTATATGCTCCAAGAACACACCACTCGGAATGGCTTCTCTCTTGGAACCTATCTTTGCTAGATCATCAGCTGCTTGATTTTTCAGTCGGGGTATATGATGGAGCTCCAACCCCTCGAACTTCTTTTCCAGCTTCCTCACTGCACTACAGTATCCAGTCATGGCTGGGCTTCTCACGTCCCACTCTTTCATCACCTGATTGACCACTAAATCCGAGTCGCCATAGACCATTAGGCGACGGACGCCGAGAGAAATGGCCATGCGCAACCCATATAGGAGGGCCTCATATTCTGCCTCATTGTTGGAGGAATCAAAGTGAATCTGGAGCACATATCTGAGCTTATCTCCTCTCGGGGAAACCAGGACAACCCCAGCACCGGAACCATTCAACATCTTAGAGCCATCAAAAAACATGGTCCAATGCTCCGAGTGAACTTCAGTCGGCTGCTGTTGTTCAATCCACTCGGCGAGGAAATCTGCTATCGCCTGGGACTTAATGGCTTTCTTTGCCTCAAACTTGATATCAAGGGGAAGAAGTTCAATCGCCCATTTGGCCACTCGACCAGTTGCATCTCTGTTGTGCAAAATCTCTGATAGTGGAGCGTCGCTGACGACTGTGATGGAATGGTCAGAGAAATAATGAGCAACCTTCTTTGTGGTCATGTATATTCCATACACAAGCTTCTGATAATGAGGATATCTCTGCTTGGATGGAGTCAAGACTTCAGACAAATAATACACTGGGCGCTGAACTTTGAGAGCTTTTCCTTCTTCTTCCCGCTCGACCGTTAGCACAGTACTGACGACTTGTCCTGTGGCTGCGATGTAGAGCAACAGAGGCTCTTTGCTGATTGGATCAGCAAGCACCGGCTGGGTGGAGAGCAGAGCTTTTAGCTCGGCAAACGCTGTCAGCTTCTGGAGTCCACTCGAACTTGTCAGCCTTCTTCATCAGTCGGTAAAGAGGCAGTGCCTTTTCACCGAGTCGTGAGATGAATCGACTTAATGCGGCCAAGCATCCAGTAAGCTTCTGGACATCGTGCACTCGCACAGGGCGTTTCATTCGGAGAATAGTGCCAATCTTCTCTGGGTTAGCGTCGATTCCCCGTTCGGAAACGAGAAAACCGAGTAACTTGCCACCAGGAACTCCAAATGTGCACTTTGATGGATTGAGCTTGATATCATACCTTCTGAGGTTGGCAAATGTTTCGGCGAGGTCAGCGAGCAGGTCGGAACCTTTTCGTGACTTGACAACAATATCATCCATATAAGCTTCCACATTCCGACTGATTTGAGTGAGTAGACACTTCTGAATCATTCGCATAAATGTGGCTCCGGCATTCTTGAGGCCGAATGGCATGGTGATATAGCAGAAGCACCCGAATGGAGTGATGAAAGCTGTTTTTACCTCATCGGGCCCGTACAGACGGATCTGGTGGTACCCGGAGTAAGCATCTAAAAAAGACAACCTCTCGCGTCCCGCGGTCGAGTCAACAATTTGATCTATGCGAGGGAGAGGAAAGTGATCTTTCGGGCAGGCCCGGTTGATGTGCTTGAAATCAATGCACATTCGGAGCGACTTGTCCTTCTTAGGAACCATGACGACATTAGCGAGCCACTCGGAGTGGTATATCTCTCGGATAAATCCCGCCGCCAACAGTCGAGCCACTTCTTCACCGATGGCTTTTCTCTTCTGGACGGCGGACCGCCGAAGATGCTCTTTGACTGGTTTGGCAGATGAATCGACTCTTAGGCGATGCTCAGCCAGTCCCCTGGGAACACCTGGCATGTCAGCGGGCTTCCATGCAAAAATGTCCCAGTTCTCACGGAGGAACTGGATGAGCGCTTCTTCCTATTTTGGGTCGAGTGTTGTGGAGATGCGGGTTGGAGCTGCTTCGGGGTCGGTCGGGTGAATGTGAACAGGCTTCGTCTCACCGGACGACTGGAATGCAGACTCTGTGGCGGGCTTCTTGGATCGCAGCAAGTCACTCGGATCTGCGTTTTGCTTGTATTCTTCGAACTCGACCGCTGTCACTTGGGAATCGGCAATCTTGGAGCCCTTCTGAAAGCACTCCTCTGCCTTTTTCCTATCACCGGTGACAGTGATCACACATTTGGGACCGGGCATCTTTAATTTGAGGTACACGTAACATGGTCGAGCCATGAACTGTGCATAGGCCGGTCTCCCCAAAATGGCATGATATGCACTTTGAAAATCCACGACCTCAAACGTCAACTTTTCTTTGCAAAAATGCTTCGAATCACCAAACACTACGTCCAAAGCTATCTGGCCGAGTGACTCGGCCTTCTTCCCTGGTATAACTCCATGAAAGCTCATGTTACCAGTGCTCAGTCGGGACATCGGAATGCCCATACCTTTCAATGTGTCTGCATATAACAGATTCAGCCCACTTCCACCATCCATCAGCACCTTTGTCAGTCGAGTGCCTTCGACAACTGGATCGACCACCAAAGCTTGCCTCCCAGGGGTGGCAATATGAGTCGGGTGATCAGATTGGTCGAATGTGATGGGTGTTTGAGACCACTTCAGATAATTTGCCTTTGCTGGGGCAACCATGTTCACCTCTCGGTTAATCACTTTCAGTCGACTTCTGCTTTCCACATCTGCAAAGATCATCAGAGTGGAGTTGATATGCGGATATCCTCCCTCACTGTCCTCTTTGTCTTCGGCCTTGTCCGACTCCTTCTCCTTGTCCTTAGACTGTTTTCCCTGAAACTGCTGGATCAGGAGTCGACATTGGCGAGTGGTGTGCTTTGGGTAAATGATATTCCCCTCTTCGTCTTTCTTCGTGTGAATGTGACATGGCATATCCAACACGTCGTTCCCTTCTTTATCCTTTACCTTCTTGGGGTTCCAGGATCCTTTTGGTTTCCCCTTAAACTTTCCTTGAGTCACGGCCAGAGCCTCTCCAGGAGCTGCCGGTTCAGCCTTCCGCTTCTGTTTCCGACTGGTGTTTCCCTTTTCCGACTAACTCGGCTTGTGCTTGCCGCTTCGGAGTCGGTCTTCTTCTTCGCCATTGGCGTACTTGGTAGCAATCTCCATCATCCGACTCAAGGTCATGTCACCGGTTCGACCAAATTTCAAACTCAGTTCTCTGTTCTTGACGCCGTCTTTGAAGGCGCATACTGCCTGATGATCAGAGACATTTTCCACAGTGTGGTGCAAAGTGATCCACCTCTGAATATACTCTCTGAGAGTCTCATTAGCTTTCTGCACGCAGACTTGCAACTCTGTCAATCCAGCTGGTCGCTTGCAAGTCCCTTCAAACGTTCTGACGAACACTCGGGACAGATCTTCCCAAGTGTAAATGCTGCTAGGAGGTAATTGAGTCAACCATGCCCTGGCAGAACCTTCCAACATGAGGGGCAAATGCTTCATGGCCACCTCGTCGTTCCCACCACCAATCTGAACTGCCACTCGGTAGTCTTCAAGCCAAGTTTCAGGCTTAGACTCACCAGTGAACTTGCTGACTCCCGTTGCCAACCTGAAATTGGGGGGGATAACTGCGGCTCTGATAGCTCTGCTGAAACATTCAGGACCAGAAACATGCACTCGACTGCTTGTGGGTACATCTCTGTCGAGTGCGCCTCGATGGGCTCTGTTCCGGTCGACCAACCCTTGCACGATAATGGACCGCGCGTCGAAGCCTGGTTCTCTAGGGTCAACTGGAACCCTACGTCCTGTACTGTACTGACGCCTATCATCTGGCTGCCGAGGAGCGTAAGACCCACCCCTCGGAGGGGAATAGGGCACTCGACGCCTATCATCTCGGTCGAGTCTATCGCCACATTGATCTCGCCGATTCTCACGCCCTTCGCGCCGCGGAGGCGATCTGGGGCTGTGAGCCGACTGAACCGTATTCACAGTGACGGATCGACTGTGAATTCTGTTGCGCGACTGAGACACGGCTGAATTCTGATCTCCTGCTGCCCGGAGCAGATCCCTGATCTGCAGCAAACCTCTGCCAGCTTCTGACTGCGAAGGCTGGATGGACTCTGCTATACGGGTCGCAGCTGCTAAATTCTGAATTGGGGTTCGATATACCTGAGTCGGCGGGAAGAGTTGACGTCGACTGGTGTCGGGAACTCGTTGCCGCGCGCGCTCGTCGAGTGCTCGCTGAAGGTTCTCCAGTCGAGTGCGCTCGGCCAAATTGGCCAGGCGCGCCTCCTCCAAGGCACGAGCCTCGGGGGTTTCTCCTGCGATGGGAATACGCAGGGGATCCTCGTTCCTGCGGCGAAGTTCCTCCCTTTGCAGAGAGTCGAGTGGCTCGGGCTGGTACTCTTCGTAGCCTCGTGCAGGGTCGCCGCCGTCACCTGCTCCACCACCACGGGCGAAGCCAGGAGGGCTGTGGGGCCCGTCGACCATCAAGATTTCCGCCGCTGGATCACTGCTTCCGCACTCGGATGCAGTCTCTACGGAGCCAGCCGACTGATCGAACAAGCCGTAGAGAGATTCGTTGGGCTCGATTGCCGCAACTTGGGTAGTGGCCGATTGGCGAGCCACCGCGTGACTCACCCATCGCTGAAGCCTCGACCGGCCTGAGCGCTTGCGCTGGCGGGAGACCAGGAGGGTGGACGATGGAGGAGCCGACCGATACTGGGTCGACGGTTGCCGCAGCAAAACGCCGCGGACACATGCGCGAAAATGCGTCGCACCGCGGACGGGGAGCGCATCTACGTCAAGTGGAGCCTCCTGGAGCCATGCGGAGTCGTCGGCGATGAAGGCGAGAGCGCCGAGACGGATCTCTTGACCCTCGACCAAAACTCCAGCAGACACCATGATGAAAGTACTCGGAAGAATCGCAACTTCTCCACAAAATCGCTAAAACACCTGCCCCACGGTGGGCGCCAACTGTCGTGGTTCTAAGCCTGACAGTAGAGTGGGGGTAGGTATGGAGAGGCAAGGTCCTAGCTATGGAGAGGTTGTAAGCACAAAGGATGTACGAGTTCAGGCCCTTCTCGGAAGAAGTAACAGCCCTACGTCTCGGAGCCCGGAGGCGGTCGAGTGGATTATGAGTGTATGAACTACAAGGTGCCGAACCCTTCTGCCTGTGGAGGGGGGTGGCTTATATAGAGTGCGCCAGGACCCCAGCCAGCCCACGTAGGAGAGGGTTTAAGGTGAGTTAAGTCTGGGGCGTTACTGGTAACGCCCCACATAAAGGCCTTTACTATCATAAAGTCTACTTGATTACAGGCCGTTGCAGTGCAGAGTGCCTCTTGACCTCCTGGTGGTCGAGTGGGTCTTCGTGGTCGAGTCCTTCAGGCCAGTCGAGTGAATCCTCGTTGGTCGACTGGAAGGCGACCTCTTCTAAGGATGTCCTAGGGTAAGTTACTTGGATCAGGTCCATGACCCTACCCTAGGTATATAACCCCATCAGCGATATTGACTGCATGTCATGTCCTAAACCGAGTTCCCACAAAGAACAAAGAGATAACTCCATTCGAGGAATGGGAGAAGAAAAGGTGAAAGCTCTCTTATCTACGAACCTGGGGTTGTTTGGCGAAAGTCAATGTGCCAATTCCAAAGAAGCGAAAGCTGGGACCAAAAATTGTGGATTGTGTTTTCCTGGGATATGCTTTTCATAGCATTGGTTATAGATTCCTGGTTGTAAAATCTGAAGTACCTAACATGCATGTCGGTACGATCATGGAGCCGAATGATGCGACTTTCTTTGAAGATATCTTTCCCATGAAGGATATGGCTACCTCATCTAATTAGGAGATGCCTAGTTCATCGAATCAGGAACCAGTTACAATTACTGAAGCCGCCATTTCGATGGAACACTTTGAAAGTCCTGTGGAGGAGAACAACGAAGTTCCTACTAGGAGCAAGAGACAGAGGACTGCAAAGTCCTTTGGTGATGATTTTCTTGTGTATCTCATAGATGACACTCCCAGTTCTATTTCAGAGGCCTATGCATCTGAAGATGCTGACTACTAGAAGGAAGCAGTTCGTAGCAAGATGGATTCCATCTTGGCGAATGAAACTTGGGATATAACTGATCGTCCTTATGGGTGCAAACCTATAGGATGCAAATGGGTATTCAAGAAGAAGCTTAGGCCTGATGGTACTATTGAAAAGTACAAGGCTCGGCTCGTGGCAAAGGGTTATACCCAAAAGGAAGGTCAAGACTTCTTTGATACTTACTAACTTGTGGATCGACTGACAACTATTCGAGTTCTGCTTTCACTAGCTGCCTCACATGGTCTTCTCGTTCATCAAATGGATGTTAAGACAGCTTTCCTAAATGGAGAGTTGGATGAGGAAATTTATATGGAACAACCAGATGGGTTTGTAATAGATGGTCAGGGAGGGAAAGTGTGCAAGTTGTTGAAGTCTTTGTATGGACTCAAGCAAACACCCAAACAGTGGCATGAGAAGTTTGAAAGAACTTTTACAAATGCAGGCTTTGTTGTGAACGAAGCTGACAAATGTGTGTACTATCGCCATGATGGGGGCGAGGGAGTTATGCTTGGCTTGTATGTTGATGACATACTGATTTTTGGAACAAATCTGAATGTTATTAATGAGGTCAAGGATTTCCTATCTCGCTGTTTTGAGATGAAGGATTTAGGAGTGGCTGATGTCATTCTGAACATCAAGTTGTTGAGAGACGATGATGGTGGGATTACATTGCTTCAATCTCACTATGTGGAAAAGATCTTGAGTCGCTTTGGCTACAGTGACTGCAACCCCTCTCCAACACCATATGATGCTAGTGTGTTGCTTCGAAAGAATCAAAGAATTGCTAGAGACCAATTGAAATATTCTCAGATTATTGGCTCGCTTATGTACTTAGCCAGTGCTACAAGACCTGACATCTCTTTTGTTGTTAGCAAACTGAGCCGGTTTGTCTCGAAACCAGGAGATGTGCATTGGAAAGCTCTAGAGAGAGTTTTGCGTTATTTGAAAGGCACTGTGAATTATGGAATTCACTACACTAGGCACCCAAAGGTGCTTGAAGGGTATAGTGAATCAAACTGGATCTCAGATGCTGATGAGATAAAGGCCACGAGCGGATATGTATTCACTCATGGAGGGGGCGCTGTTTCTTGGAAGTCTTGCAAGCAGACCATCTTAACGAGGTAAACAATGGAAGCAGCACTCACAGCACTAGATACAGCTACGGTCAAAGCAGATTGGCTTCGTCGGCTCTTGAATGACTTGCCGGTTGTTGAGAAATCTGTACTGGGTATCCTTACGAACTACGATAATCAAACTGTGATCACGAAAGTGAACAGTTCGAAGGATAACATGGAGACATCAAGACACGTTCAGAGAATGTTAAAGTCTGTCAGAGAAATGAAAAACTCCAGAGTTATTGCATTGGATTATATCCAAATGTCTAAAAATTTGGCAGATCCTTTTACTAAGGGTCAATCACGTAATCTGATAGATAATGCATCGAGGGAGATGGGTATGAGACCCACAGTATGAGTTGTTCATAGTGGTAACCTATTCTTTGTGATCGGAAATCCCGTGAATTATATGTGGAATACAAGTTGTTGGTCAACTGGAAGGAGAGTACTTTTACTATTAAAAATACCACTCCATGAAGATGCAATACTCTCCTAAATCTGCATGATAGGTTGATGTATATCTTAATGTGTTCTAAGAGGCTCTTTGAAGCAGAGATGTTGTCGTGCAGAACATCTTTTGAAGAACGCACCTATATGAGTCTGATTGTTAAACGTCGCAATCTATGAGAGCAGGGTTCTCTCTAGTAAAATCATGAAAGGTCTCGTAGTATGACGCATAAGCTTCACCCGCGGGGAAGACCCACGATAGTGTAACATCCCAATTTTCCTAAATTAGGGTGTTATTAGATCATACATATGCATATCATATTTTCCATGCATTATTTGCTCTTCTGCAATATTCTTTTCATTATGCAACTAAAGGCAATTTATTGGAGTGGAGATAACATGACTTCTCCCCTATTTTAAAAAAATGTTCATAATGTGGAGAATATTATTTCCAGTTCATATGATATGTTATGGTAATTTTTGTGATCTTCAAAATATTTTATTTGATTGTTTTATTGCGGTTTGAGTGGCCTATTGCATCAAAATTATTTTACAAAACTGCATTAGTGTTGGAACTAGTGTTCCTGTAGTTTATAGCTGTAGGGCTATTTTGACTGTGTGTCTAGGTATTTTTATTTATATTTTATATTGTGTATGTTATTTTATTTATTTTGTTTTACTGCTGTAGTTTTGTTAAAGAGAAAAAAAACACAGCACGCAGCGCCGCAGCACTGCAGCCAGCCAGCCGGACCAGTAGAGCGCTGTGGCCCAGCACCCCAGCGCCTCACCTCCCCGCGGCCCAGCTGGCCACCCGAAGCGGTACCCGCAGCCCGTCGCCGCCTTCAGCCGCTGACAGCGGGTCCCGCATCGCTGCTCATCTCCTTGCTCCGGTTGGACGAATAAGCGCCGCACCGCACGCGCAACCGTGGCCGAGCCCGGATCGATCCGGCGCCCTGTTCGCCCCGTGCACCCCTAGGACTCCCTGGACGCGTAATGGTTTGCCCCGCAGCCCCGAAGCCTCTTTCCAATCCTTTCCGTCATCCGCACGCCTCTGTTGGGCAAATCGGATCTCACGGAGGAGCTTCAGCCGCGGCCGTCGTTGACCGTCCGAATCCACCGCCGTAAGGACGCCCGGCCGCTCCACTTGTCACCGTTCGAACCCCCTCTCTACGCCGCACTCGTTTGACACCTCGGGTTAACCTGCAGCGCACCAGGACGACGCCGCCATCGACGCCCGACTTCGCCGGAGCACGCCGGAGTTCAGGAGCTCGCCACCGCCGCTCGAGGGAGCCCCGTCGCCGTTGAACACCACCACCACCTCCACCACTCACCGCCGCACCCATCCGTCGCTTCACCTTCGCCGGAGAGCCACCGCCGCCGACGCCCGAAACCGCCGCCGTTTTCCTCTGTAAACGGTGAGCACGCACGCACAGGAGGTTTTTCGGCCAACCGCCCGCTGCCACGTGGCACGGCTACAGTGCACGCGCAGGAGTTGCTTCAGTTCCAGGAGTTTTCTGCTGCCTTTTGTTTCTTTTCCAGATTTTAATCCAAATTTCAATTTGCTATAACTCTTAGTATATTTGTCCAAAATAGGTAATTCTTTTTCCTATGCACTCACCAAAATCAGCACATCATCACGGTACCAACTTTGTGCATGTTTGCACTTTTCAAATTTGAATCCGTTTGAATTTGAAATAAACCTTCCGGAGGCCATAACTCTCAAACCGTTTATCGGAATCGAGTGATTCTTTTTGTGTTGTGACCGTAGTGCAATTTAGGTGCTGTTAAGCTTCTGTTGTTGAGTTTTAAAAATCATTTTCTTGCTGTTGGTTTTATTGTGGTTCTTTTCGTGTTCCGGTGATTGATTTGTTGAATTGTGTGAAACGTGTAGATTGTCCGGAGTGCGACGCGAGCTATTGTCAGGAGTGTGACCTTCTGAACCAGAATCAAGGCAAGTTACATGTTGATCATCCTTTACCTATTATTTTCTATGCATGTAGTTATATCACACTATAAATATCTGCATGTATAGGATTACTATATATGTTGGCTATGCTGTTGAGCTATCTTCCCGTCTTTTGCAAATCGTGGTAGTTGTAGTTTGCTATGCTTTGTAGACGGGGGTGGTTCGTGTATACATTGAGTTTATGTGAGGATTACATATTTAACTAAAATGAGTAGTAATTAAGGATTTAATTCACCTATGGGCGGAAGTGGTATTGCTTGGTGTTGAGGGAAGGCATCATGGGGTCTTGCACCTTTTCTAAGGCCATGCGCTCATGAGAGTGCACCCTAAGTGGAATGTCGCCCAGGTTCAAAAAGATCAGACAGACTTAGTGACTAGTAGCTTCCATGTGCGGCCACTGGCTATATGGGCTCTGGCTTAGTTGATCAGTTGTTGGAACCCTTGCCCAGACAGTGTCGACAGATGTAGCTTATGTAGGTGGGATGTGGCCGTCAGGTGGTTAAGGGAACCTCTTCTGAAAGACTTTGTCTCAATCTTCGGATTGGGTCCAGTGGGTAAAGCGTACTAAACTCTGCAGAGTATTAAAACTAATCATGATTAGCCGTGCCTCCGGTTATGGGTAAATTTGAGCCACTATGCCATTACAGTTGTTGGATGATCTTGACAGATGTGACACTTAATAATATTTGTGGGCAACTTAATAAAAGGGTAGGTTGGAGTTGATTTTGCCAACTCAACCTTGTGTATTTAATTGTAGTAATAAAAGAACTAAATAAATTATTTGACTATTAGGTAGTTATTAGGATAAAATCAGCTTTATGCAAAAATAAACCCTCAAGCCTTCCTTTGTTGTACTATGCATATACATGTAGGTCTGCTATTATTACTCCTGTGTAACTTGCCAATACATTCAAAGTATTGACATATATGGCTGCAACATCTCATGTTGCAGGATATTCAGACGAAGAGTAAGGTACCGTTAGGGTCGCAAGTCTGCACTCAGCATCGCCAGTGGGCTATGATGGGACTCATCGTTATTTGCTGCTACATTTCCGCTGTTCGATTGAATAAAGCTAGCCAAGTGCTATGCAGATTGTTTTATTTTATATATTCTGGATCATACGATGTAATAAATGATGCACTTGCTATTCTGGTATTCATCTATACTGTGTGTGCTAGCGAGTTTGATCCAGGGACTAGCACGGTAAGCACAAAGACTCAAATCCTTCGAGATTTGGTCGTTATAGATGGTATCAGAGCAGTGTCTTGACTGTAGGACGTGACCCTAGAAAATGGATTAGAAAAGCCATAGGAGTGAAAATTATTTTATCAACTAGCTATCCTTCTTACTGTTTATTAGTTAAGCCCTCAAGTATCTTGAACAGTTAAGTAGGAACTAGTGCTGAGACCACCATTCATGCTTGTTTTATATTGCAACGTTATCGTGTTAGCGTATCTGATTATGTCCACTTTTGTGGTATGAAGATACTAGATTGTTTGCTTGATTGGTAGTTTGTTTGTATATCTTGTCGGAATTATTCGACTATATATATATATATATATATATATATATAATATTATCATATTTGTTTGTTGTTTGTTGTTTGTGTGTTGGTGTTATTCGTTGTTGTGTTTTGTTGGCTTGATCATATTATGCATATGGGTAGAATATATTTATATCTACATAGTCCTTGGCCCTATTATATCTATAACTCATCTATGCTTGCCCACCAGATGCCGCCGAGGCGTGACACTAGACGCACTGCTGTAGGAGGAGACAACAATGGCAATGATGTACTGCCATACATGCAGCAGTTGCTTCAGGGACAGGCTCAGTTGATACGGTTGCTTGCTCAGAACATGAGAAACAACAACAATAACAACAACAATCCGCCACCACCGCCACCTGTGGATATGCTTACCAGGTTCTTGAGGTTGAATCCTCAGAGGTTCTCCAGTTCCCCTGAACCTATTGTGGCTGATGATTGGCTCCGTGCGGTCAATAAGAATCTGGATACTGTTGGATGCACAGATGCAGAGAGGGTGAGGTTTGCCTCACATTTGTTGGAGGGTCTTGCCGCAGCTTGGTGGGACAACTTCTTGGTCACTTATCCCATTGCTACTATCACTTGGGTGCAGTTTTAGACAGCTTTCCGTGCTGCACATGTGTCTGCTGGTGCTATGAGTTTGAAAAAGAAGGAGTTTCGCAGTTTGCGCCAGGGAGGTCGCACAGTTAATGCTTATGTGGAGGAATTTAATAATCTTGCACGTTACGCTCCTAATGATGTTAACACTGATGCAGCTAGGCAGGAGAAATTCTTGGAGGGCCTAAATGATGAGTTGAGCCTTCAGTTGACAGTGGCCACTTTTAGGAATTGCCTGGATTTGATTGATAAGGCTATTGTTCTAGAGGGAAAGCAACAGGCCATAGAGAATCGCAAGAGGAAGTACAACAATAATAACAGGTATAATTCAGGACCACAGCAGAAGCCACGCACTTCATATCATGGTAATGGAGGTAATGGGCATAATCATCTTGGAGGAAATGATCATAATCATCATGGAGGGAATGGCCACAACCATAATGGCCACCATCATCATAATGGGCACAAGAGTAACAATGGTAATGGCAGAGGTAATGGTAATGGTAATGGCAATGGAGGGAACAATAAACAGAACCACCAGGTTACACGTGCGCCAAGGGATTTGAGTCAGGTGCAGTGCTTCAGGTGTAAGGCTATGGGGCACTATGCCACAGATTGCCCGGGGGCGAAGAACTCAGGATCCAGCAAGCCAAACCCCTTCCAAAAGGGTCATGTCAACCATGTTAATGTTGAGGAGGTTTATAATGAACCTGATGCAGTGATTGGTAAGTTCTTGATTAATTCAGTACCTGCGCTTGTTCTTTTTGATACTGGTGCATCGCATTCATTTATTTCGAGGGTATTTGTTGATAAACATGGATTGCCAACCAAAACCCTTAGTATGCCTATTAGAGTGAGTTCCCCAGGAGCTGAGATGATAGCAGGTGTTGGTTGCCATCAGTTGACTTTGTCTATTGGGAAGCACGAGTTTCCTACAGATTTGATTATATTGAAGTCACAAGGTCTGGATATTATTTTGGGCATGGATTGGTTGCAGTTATATAAATGTCGTATTGATTGTGCCAGTCGATCTATTACTCTCAATGCACCAGGAGGGAAGAGGATCAAATATGTATGTAAGTATAAGCATAATCAGGTGCAGGTGAACTCTCTTAAGGGGGGTAGCCTGGAAGAGGTGCCAGTTGTGAGGGATTATCCAGATGTGTTTCCAGAGGAGTTGCCAGGTATGCCACCAGATAGAGATATTGAGTTTCTTATTGATTTAATACCAGGCACTGGACCTATTGCAAAGAGACCGTATAGAATGCCTCCTCAAGAGTTGGAGGAATTGAAGAAGCAGATAAGAGAATTGCATGTGCAAGGATTTATTCGCCCAAGCTCATCACCTTGGGGAGCCCCAGTTTTGTTTGTGGAGAAGAAGGATGGAACCTTGAGGATGTGTGTTGATTATCATTCTCTGAATGAGGTAACCATTAAGAATAAGTATCCTTTTCCTATGATAAATGATCTATTTGACCAGTTGGAGGGAGCTACTGTGTTTTCTAAGATTGATCTTCGTTCTGGTTATCATCAATTAAAGATTCGTGAGCAAGATATTCCAAAGACTGCTTTCACCATGAGGTATGGGTTGTATGAATATACTGTTATGTCATTTGGATTGACTAATGCTCCTGCATATTTCATGAATATGATGAACAAGGTGTTTATGGAGTTCTTGGATAAATTTGTGGTTGTTTTCATTGATGATATATTGGTGTTCTCCAAGAATAAGCAAGAGCATGAGGTGCATCTGCGTTTGGTATTGGAGAAATTGAGGGAACATCAACTGTATGCCAAATTCAGCAAATGTGAGTTCTGGCTGGATGAGGTAGCATTCCTTGGACATGTTGTGTCAGGTAATGGAGTTGCAGTTGATCCATCTAAGGTTGTTGCAGTTACAGAATGGGAGACACCCACGACAGTTGGGGAGATTCACAGCTTTTTGGGCCTTGCAGGTTATTACAGGAGGTTTATTGAGAACTTTTCCAAGATTGCAAAGCCTATGACTGAATTGTTGAAGAAAGAAAAGAAATTTGTTTGGAACGATGAATGTGAAGCCAGTTTTCAGGAGTTGAAGCAGCGTTTGGTTACAACACCAGTCTTAACACTGCCAGATATACATAAGGACTTCCAGGTATATTGTGATGCTTCTCGTCAAGGACTTGGGAGTGTTTTGATGCAGGAAGGTAAAGTTGTTTCACATGCTTCACGTCAGCTTAAGAATCATGAGCATAATTATCCTACACATGATTTGGAGTTAGCCTCAGTTGTGCATGCATTGAAAACTTGGAGGCCATACCTTATTGGTAATCATTGTGATATATTTACTGATCATAAGAGCTTGAAGTATATTTTTACTCAGAAGGATTTAAACCTCAGGCAGAGGAGATGGTTGGAGCTTATTAAGGATTATGATTTGAATGTGCAGTATCATCCTGGTAAGGCTAATGTTGTTGCTGATGCATTGAGTCGTAGGAGCCATGCTAATGCAATTAATACTGATAATATGCCACGCGAGTTATGTGAACAATTTAGGAATCTCAGGTTGGAGATGGTTCCTAAGGGATATTTGGCAACACTTGAGGTAAAGCCTACTTTGCTTGACAGGATTAGAGAAGCTCAAAAGGGTGATAAGGAGATTGCTGAGATAAAAGAGAATATGGTTAAAGGTAAGGCAGAAGGTTTCCATGAGGATGAACATGGGGCCATATGGTTTGAGAAGCGTATTTGTGTACCTCAGGATGCTGACATCAGGAAGTTGATTCTTCAGGAGGCGCATGATTCACCTTATTCTATTCACCCAAGTAATACTAAGATGTATTTGGATTTGAGGGAAAGATTTTGGTGGCCTAGCCTAAAGAGGGAAATTGCTGGATATATTGCAACATGTGATGTGTGCTAGAGAGTTAAAGCAGAACATCAGAGACCGGCAGGTTTGCTACAGCCATTGCCTATACCTGATTGGAAGTGGGATGAGATTGGTATGGATTTTATTATAGGTCTACCCAGGACTCGTTCAGGTTATGATTCTATTTGGGTAGTTGTTGATCGTTTGACTAAAGTTGCTCACTTCATCCCGGTAAAGACTACTTATACCAGTGCTCAGCTAGCAAAGATTTATATGTTTAAAATTGTTTGTCTGCATGGAGTTCCAAGGAAGGTAGTGTCTGATAGAGGTACCCAGTTCACATCCAAATTTTGGCATCAGTTGCATGAATCCTTGGGAACCAGGCTGGAGTTCGGTACAGCTTTCCATCCACAGACAGATGGGCAGACAGAGAGGGTAAATCAGATTTTGGAGGATATGTTGAGAGCTTGTGCTTTGGACTATGGGTCCAGTTGGGATGATAATTTACCTTATGCAGAGTTTTCATATAATAACAGTTATCAGGCTAGTCTGAAGATGGCACCATTTGAGGTATTGTATGATAGGAAGTGCAGGACACCGTTGATGTGGGATGAGGTCGGAGAGCGTCAGTTCTTTGGACCAGACTTGATCAGAGATGCTGAGGAGAAGGTCAAGTTGATTCGTGACAGGCTGAAGATAGCACAGTCCAAACAGAAGAGTTATGCAGATGCAAAACGTAAGGAGGTGACATATGAGGTAGGAGACCGTGCATATCTTAGAGTTTCACCACTTTGTGGAATTAAGAGGTTTGGAATCAAGGGAAAGTTAGCACCATGTTTTGTGGGGCCTTACACGGTCTTGGAGCGTAGGGGAGAGGTAGCTTATTAGCTGGAATTGCCAGAATCCTTGTCAGGAGTTCACGATGTGTTTCATGTATCTCAGTTGAAGAAGTGTCATGCAGAGATGATGGATGTTCCATTGAGGGACACAGTGCCCCTTGAGGCAATTCAGTTGGAGAGTGGTTTGACATATAAGGAGAAGCCTGTTAAGATTCTGGAGACAGCAGAGAGAGTCACTCGCACCAAGACAATCAAGTTATGCAAGGTTCAGTGGGATCACCATACAGAGGAGGAAGCTACCTGGGAACGAGAGGAAGATCTCAAGCAGGATCACCCACACCTATTCTCTAGCCAACCCGAATCTCGAGGGCGAGATTCATCTTAAGGGGGTAGGTTTGTAACATCCCAATTTTCCTAAATTAGGATGTTATTAGATCATACATATGCATATCATATTTTCCATGCATTATTTGCTCTTCTGCAATATTCTTTTCATTATGCAACTAAAGGCAATTTATTGGAGTGGAGATAACATGACTTCTCCCCTATTTTAAAAAATGTTCATAATGTGCAGAATATTATTTCCAGTTCATATGATATGTTCTGGTAATTTTTGTGATCTTCAAAATATTTTATTTGACTGTTTTATTGCGGTTTGAGTGGCCTATTGCATCAAAATTATTTTACAAAACTGCATTAGTGTTAGAACTAGTGTTCCTGTAGTTTATAGCTGTAGGGCTATTTTGACTGTGTGTCTAGGTATTTTTATTTAGATTTTATATTGTGTATGTTATTTTATTTATTTTGTTTTACTGTTGTAGTTTTGTTAAAGAGAAAAAAAACACAGCACGCAGCACCGCATCACTACAGCCAGCCAGCCGGCCCAGTAGAGCGCTGTGGCCCAGCACCCCAGCGCCTCACCTCCCCGCGGCCCAGCTGGCCACCCGAAGCGGTACCCGCAGCCCGTCGCCGCCTTCAGCCGCTGACAGCGGGTCCTGCATTGCTGCTCATCTCCTTGCTCCGGTCGGATGAATCAGCGCCGCACCGCACGCGCAACCGTGGCCGAGCCCGGATCGATCCGGCGCCCTGTTCGCCCCGTGCACCCCTAGGACTCCCTGGACGCGTAATGGTTTGCCCCGCAGCCCCGAAGCCTCTTTCCAATCCTTTCCGTCATCCGCACGCCTCTGTTGGGAAAATCGGATCTCACGGAGGAGCTTCAGCCGCCGCCGTCGTTGACCGTCCGAATCCACCGCCGTAAGGACGCCCGGCCGCTCCACTTGTCACCGTTCGAACCCCCTCTCGACGCCGCACTCGTTTGACACCTCGGGTTAACCTGCAGCACACCAGGACGACCTCGCCATCGACGCCCGACTTCGCCGGAGCACGCCAGAGTTCAGGAGCTCGCCACCGCCGCTCGAGGGAGCCCCGTCGCCGTTGAACACCACCACCACCTCCGCCACTCACCGCCGCACCCATCTGTCGCTTCACCTTCGCCGGAGACTCGCCAGAGAGCCACCGCCGTCGACGCCCGAAGCCGCCGCCGTTTTCCTCTGTAAATGGTGAGCACGCACGCACAGGAGGTTTTTCGGCCAACCGCCCGCTGCCACGTGGCACGGCTACAGTGCACGCGCAGGAGTTGCTTCAGTTCCAGGAGTTTTCTGCTGCCTTTTGTTTCTTTTCCAGATTTTAATCCAAATTTCAATTTGCTATAACTCTTAGTATATTTGTCCAAATTAGGTAATTCTTTTTCCTATGCACTCACCAAAATTAGCACATCATCACGGTACCAACTTTGTGCATGTTTGCGCTTTTCAAATTTGAATCCGTTTGAATTTGAAATAAACCTTCCGGAGGCCATAACTCTCAAACCGTTTATCGGAATCGAGTGATTCTTTTTGTGTTGTGACTGTAGTGCAATTTAGGTGCTGTTAAGCTTCTGTTGTTGAGTTTTAAAAATCATTTTCTTGCTGTTGGTTTTATTGTGGTTCTTTTCGTGTTCCGGTGATTGATTTGTTGAATTGTGTGAAACGTGTAGATTGTCCGGAGTGCGACGCGAGCTATTGTCAGGAGTGTGACCTTCTGAACCAGAACCAAGGCAAGTTACATGTTGATCATCCTTTACCTATTATTTTCTATGCATGTAGTTATATCACACTATAAATATCTGCATGTATAGGATTACTATATATGTTGGCTATGCTGTTGAGCTATCTTCCCGTCTTTTGCAAATCGTGGTAGTTGTAGTTTGCTATGCTTTGTAGACGGGGGTGGTTCGTGTATACATTGAGTTTATGTGCGGATTACATATTTAACTAAAATGAGTAGTAATTAAGGATTTAATTCACCTCTGGGCGAAAGTGGTATTGCTTGGTGTTGAGGGAAGGCATCATGGGGTCTTGCACCTTTTGTAAGGCCATGCGCTCATGAGAGTGCACCCTAAGTGGAATGTCGCCCAGGTTCAAAAAGATCAGACAGACTTAGTGACTAGTAGCTTCCATGTGCGGCCACTGGCTATATGGGCTCTGGCTTAGTTGATCAGTTGTTGGAACGCTTGCACAGACAGTGTCTACAGATGTAGCTTATGTAGGTGGGATGTGGCCGTCAGGTGGTTAAGGGAACCTCTTCTGAAAGACTTTGTCTCAATCTTCGGATTGGGTCCAGTGGGTAAAGCGTAGTAAACTCTGCAGAGTATTAAAACTAATCATGATTAGCCGCGCCCCCGGTTATGGGTAAATTTGAGCCACTATGCCATTACAGTTGTTGGATGATCTTGACAGATGTGACACTTAATAATATTTGTGGGCAACTTAATAAAAGGGTAGGTTGGAGTTGATTTTGCCAACTCAACCTTGTGTATTTAATTGTAGTAATAAAAGAACTAAATAAATTATTTGACTATTAGGTAGTTATTAGGATAAAATCAGCTTTATGCAAAAATAAACCCTCAAGCCTTCCTTTGTTGTACTATGCATATACATGTAGGTCTGCTATTATTACTCCTGTGTAACTTGCCAATACATTCAAAGTATTGACCTATATGGCTGCAACGTCTCATGTTGCAGGATATTCAGACGAAGAGTAAGGTACCGTTAGGGTCGCGAGTCTGCACTCAGCATCGCCAGTGGGCTATGATGGGACTCATCGTTATTTGCTGCTACATTTCCGCTGTTTGATTGAATAAAGCTAGCCAAGTGCTATGCAGATTGTTTTATTTTATATATTATGGATCATACGATGTAATAAATGATGCACTTGCTATTCTGGTATTCATCTATACTGTGTGTGCTAGCGAGTTCGATCCAGGGACTAGCACGGTAAGCACAGAGACTCAAATCCATCGAGATTTGGTCGTTACAGATAGCCACGTATCGGTCAAGGCTTTGTGTGAAGCTAGATTCGCAGAAAACTTGCAGTTCAGGTCTCAGTCCACTGTTCAAGTTGCTTACTAGTGTAGCATAGAGTTCTAGGTGGAAGTTCAACTTAACAGTCTCCACTATAGTACCGGTATATAAAACAGTGTTTTGGAAGCAAAGGCAAAATTTTGTGTGCCTCTGGGATCTGGTGGGGGGTTGCTGGAATTTTTGTCTATTTGGGTCTAACCCAATAGCAGTTTCAGAAATTCCTAATAAATCCTAGAGGCCCACGCAGCCCATTCGTGCAAGGCAAGAGGTGGAACTAAAGTTTAGTCCAACATTGCTAGTTTAGAGGGAGTTGGACCTCTTTATAAGGGAGGTTCCTTCCCCACTTGTATGAGCATGAGAACAATAGGGACATCCACGCGCGCTCCTCCTCCGCCGCCCGCCTCGCCACGCCATGCCTCGTCACGACGGGACACAACGCGACGCAACGCGGGTTGTGGGAATGAGCCGAGCCGATGTCTAAATTTTTGCCACGCACTACGGGTATACGAAAGGTCACTCGGAAGCTGAAACATTTTTCTGTAGTGGACACTAAATCCGAACGGCGCGCCTCTTCGGCTGCTGCCTGTTCGTTTCGTCTCCCGCGTTCTTGATACAACGTATCTATAATTTTTTATTGTTCCATACTATTATATTACCTGTTTTGGATGTTATGGGCTATATTTTATACATTATTATCATTTTTGAGACAAACTACTAACCGGAGGCCCAGCCCATATTGCTGTTTTTTTTGCCTATTTCAGTATTTCGAAGAAAAAGGAATATCAAACGGAGTCCAAACGGAATGAAACCTTCGGGAACGTGATTTTTAGAACGAACAAGATCCGGAGAGCTTGCAGTGCAAGTCAAGAAACAGCCGGAGCCTCCACGAGAGAGGAGGGCGCGCCCCCCCTGTAGGGCGCGCCCCCCTGTAGGGCGCGCCCCCTGTCTCATTGGACCCTCGGGCGTCCACTGACGTACCTCTTCCTCCTATATATACCTACGGACCCCGAAAACATCCAGGGGCACCACGAAACACAATTTCCACCACTGTAACCTTCTATATCCGCAAGATCCCATCTTGGAGCCTTCGTCGGCACTCTGCCGGAGGGGGGATCGACCATGGAGGGCCTCTACATCAACATCTTTGCCCCTCCTATGAGTTGTGAGTAGTTTACCACAGACCTACGGGTCCATAGTTATTAGCTAGATGGCTTCTTCTCTCTTTTTGGATCTCAATACAATGTTCTCCCCCTCTCTTGTGGAGGTCTATTCGATGTAATCTCTTTTTGCGGTGTGTTTGTCCAGATTCGCTGAATTGTGAGTTTATGATCAGATTTATCTATGGATATTAATTGAATCTTCTCTGAATTCTTTTATGTATGATTGAGTTATCTTTGCAAGTCTCTTCGAATTATCAGTTTGGTTTGGCCTACTAGATTGATCTTTCTTGCCATGGGAGAAGTGCTTAGCTTTGGGTTCAATCTTGCGGTGTTCTTACCCAGTGACAGAAAGGGTTGCAAGACATGTATTGTATTGTTGCCATCGAGGATAACAAGATGGGGTTTATATCATATTGCATGAGTTTATCCTTCTACATCATATCATCTTGCTTAATGCGTTGCTTTGTTCTTATGAACTTAATACTCTAGATGCATGCTGGATAGCGGTCGATGTGTGGAGTAATAGTAGTAGATGCAGGCAGGAGTCGGTCTACTTGTTATGGATGTGATGCCTATATACATGATCATGCCTAGATAACGTCATAATTATTCGCTTTTCTATCAATTGCTCGACAGTAATTTGTTCACCCACCGTAATACTTATGCTCTCGAGAGAAGCCTGTAGTGAAACCTATGGCCCCCGGGTCTATCTCTTATCATATTTGCTTTCAATCTACTTTTATTTGCATCTTTACTTTTTGCATCTATATTATAAAATACCAAAAATATATTTATCTTATCATACTATCTCTATCAGATCTCATTTTCGCAAGTGGCCATGAAGGGATTGACAACCCCTTTATTGCGTTGGTTGCGAGTTCTCGGTTTATTTGTGTAGGCGCGTGGGACTTTGGAGGAGCCTCCTACTGGATTGATACCTTGGTTCTCAAAAACTGAGGGAAATACTTACGCTACACTTGCTGCATCACCCTCTCCTCTTCGGGGAAAACCAACGCTAGCTCAAGACGTAGCAAGAAGGATTTCTGGCGCCGTTGCCGGGGAGGTCATTGCTCAAGTCAAGACATACCAAGTACCTATCACAAACCTATCTCCCTCACATTTACATTATTTGCTATTTGCCTCTCGTTTTCCTCTCCCCCACTTCACCCTTGCCGTTTTATTCGCCCTCTCTTTCTCAATCTTGTCCTCTCCGCCTTTTTGTTTGTCTTCCTGTTGTCATGGCCAAATTAAAAATAACTAAGGGATTCATCCCGAGTTCTAGTGCCTTGGATAACCCCTCTATCTTCTCTAAGCTCATAAACAATGATGCTACGGAAATACCTACCGGGGTCACCAATGAGAGTTTAGATAATTTTGATGAATTTGACTCTGGAATTTTTTGCTATTTGCTTGATGAATCTCTAAAAGATGCTTGGGATAGGTTATTAAGGATTTGGGCTTGCTATGTGCCACAATATCAAATTGATGTTTACTTAAAAAGTTTCTATGTTGGCTTGCCCGCTTCTTTCAAACAAGTTCAAGACTCTATTTTGGAAGAAGGTTTTCTTAAAGGGGATGCTATAGATACCTACGAAAAAATGAAAACCATATTTGGGCACCCTTTAAATGATAAGGTTGAATCAACCACTCTCTTGTGCTTTTATCAAAATGAAATTATCAAAGAAATGAAGTCTAGCTTAGATGCAAATTTCCGTAACGTGCTTAATCTTACTTCATCCATTAATGGCAATGTTCTTACCCTGAATAGAAGGATGAATGCCATAGAAAGGAGATCCTCTCTTGCTACTTATGAATCAAGTGCCAAAGATGGCACTCGTTAGATCTATCTTCGCTTTTATGCCTAGCTAGGGGCGTTAAACGATAGCGCTAGTTGGGAGGCAACCCAATTTTCTTTATGTTCTTTGTTTTTGTTCCTGTTTAGTGTTAAATTTTGTTTCTAATTTCTGTTTAGATGTGTTTTTATCTTTTGTTTAGTATTTGTGCCAAGTAGAACCTATAGGATAAACTATGATGATGGTTGATTTGATTCTGCTGAAAAACAGATACTTTGCGCTCACGAGAAAAAAATTCAATAAATCACAGAAACGTGATTTTGCTTTGATTCTTTTTGCTTCTGATCAATAAACAAATTTTCCAGTACGTCCTATTTTGGTAGGATTTTTAGAGTTCCAAAAGTTTGCGTTAGTTACAGATTGCTACAGACTGTTCTGTTTTCTGTGTGTTGTTTGCTTATTTCAATGCATCTATGGCTAGTAATTCAGTCTATGAACCATAAAGAAGTTGGAATACAGTAGGTTTAACACCAAAATAAATAAAGAATTAGTTCATTGCAGTACCTTATGTGGTGGTTTTGTTTTCTTTCATTAACGGAGCTTATAAGATTTCCTTTTGAGTTTTGTGTTGTGAAGTTTTCAAGTTTTGGGTAAAGCTTTTGTGGACTATGGAATAAAGAGTGGCAAGAGCCTAAGCTTGGGGATGCCCAAGGCACCCCAAGATATTCAAGAATAACCAAAAGCCTAAGCTTGGGGATGCCCCGGGAAGGCATCCCCTCTTTCATCTTCGTTCATTGGTAACTTTACTTGGAGCTATATTTTTATTCACCAGATGATATGTGTTTTGCTTGGAGCGTCTTGTATTATATTGGTCTTTGCTTGTTAGTTTACCAAAATCATCCTTGCTGTAACACACCTTTTGGGAGAAGCCTATTTTATTAGAATTTGCTAGAATATTCTATGTGCTTCACTTATATCTTTTGAGCTTGATAGTTTTTGCTCTAGTGCTTCACTTATAACTTTTAGAGCATGGTGGTGGATTAATTTTGAAGAAATTGGTAGTCTCTCATGCTTCACTTATATTATTTTGAGAGTCCTTTAGAACAGCATGGTATTTGCTATGGTTATAATTTGGTCCTAGAATGATGAGCATCCAAGTTGGGTATAATAAAAACTATCGCTGGATGTGAATTGGATGCTATGATCAATTTGATGCTTGATAATTGTTTTGAGATATGGAGGTAGTGATATTAAAGTCATGCTAGTTAGGTGATTATGAATTTAAAGAATGCTTGTGTTGAAGTTTGTGATTCCCATAGCATGCGCGTATGGTGAACCGCTTTGTGATGAAGTTGGAGCACAATTTTATTTATTGAATGTCTTCCATATGAGTGGCAGTCGGGGACGAGCGATGGTATTTTCCTACCAATCTATCCCCCTAGGATCATGCGCCTAGTGCTTTGGTTTTTGATGACTTCTAAATTTTTACAACAAGTATATGAGTTCTTTTGACTAATGTTGAGTCCATGGATTATACGCACCCTTTCACCCCTCCATTATTGCTAGCCTCTCTTTTACCGTGCAACTTTCTCCGGTACCATACATGTAACGCCCTCGATGCGGCTATAGCTCCCACGTGTCGAGGCACGACTTAGAGACATAACCGCATTGAAAGCAATGTCGCAAGTCAGGCAATCATTACAACATCCCATGTAATATATAATAAAAGGGGGAGATAACACAGTTGGCTTACACTCGCCACGTCACATCAGAGTACATAAATAACATCCATCAAACAAACACTCATGGCCTGACTACGGCGCCAAAATAGAAAAGAACCCAACGTGCGACAAGGCCCTGAATCGATCCCCAACTAGGCACCACTACTGATCATCGGGAAAGGAAACATAATAACGCTGAGAGTCCTCGTCGAACTCCCACTTGAGCTCGTACTCGTCACCTGGAGCGAAATCACCTGGACCTGCATCTGGAGTTATAGAATCTGTGAGCCACAGGGACTCCGCAATCTCGCACCCTCGCGATCAAAACTATTTAAGCTCATAGGAATGGATAAGGCAAATATATGTGGAGCTGCAGCAAGCGACTAGCATATGTGGTGGCTAACTTATACGCAAAAGAGAGCGAGAAGAGAAGGCGAAGCACGAGCGAGAAACTAAAGGAACATCCTGCTCAAGCATAACTCCAACACCGTGTCCACTTCCCGGACTCCACCGAGAAGGGGCCATCACGGTAACACACACGGTTGATTCATTTTAGTTATGTTTAGGCCAAGTAATCTACAACCGGATATTAACAAATTCCCATCTGCCCATAACCGCGGGCACGGCTTTCGAAAGTTCAATCCCTGCAGGGGAGTCCCAACTTAACCCATGACAAGCTCTCACGGTCAACGAAGGAATAGACCTCCTCCCAAGACGTTCCGATCAGACTCGGTATCTCGGTAACTCAAGACACTTCGACAGGTTAAAACAAGACCAGCAACACCGCCCGAATGTGCCGACAAATCCCGATAGGAGCTGCACATATCTCTTTCTCAGGGCACACTCAGATTGTCCTAGGTACGGATAGGCCAGCCCAGAGTTGCCCCTGGTAGCCACTGGTAGCTGACAGGTGGACCAACACTCAGAGGAGCACTGGCCCGGGGGGGTAAAATAAGATGACCTTTGAGTCTGCAGCACCCAAGGGAAAGAAAAGGCTAGGTGGCAAATGGTAAAATCAAGGTTGGGCATTGCTGGACAAGCTTTAATCAAGGCGAAATATCAAGGGGTTCCCATTATAACCCAACCGCGTAAGGAACGCAACAATCCGGGAACATAACACCGATATGACGGAAACTAGGGCGGCAAGAGTGGAACAAAACACTAGGCGAGAGGCCGAGCCTTCCACCCTTTACCAAGTATATAGATGCATTAAGATAACATAGCAATATAATGATATCCCAACAAGTAAATAAATGTTCCAACAAGGAACGGCTCCAATCTTCACCTGCAACTAACAACGCTATAAGAAGGGCTGAGCAAAGCGGTAACATAGCCAATCAACGGTTTGTTAGGACAATGGTGGGTTAGAGGTTCAACATGGCAATTGGGAGGCTGACAAGCAAAAGGTAGGCATCGTAGCAGTGGCAAAGCAAAAGAGCGAGCAAACTAGCATAGCAAAGATAGTAGTGATTTCGAGGGTATGATCATCTTGCCTGCACAGTTGTCAGAGTTGGCTGGATCCTCACAAGCAAACTCAACGGGCTCCTCGGTAGTGAACTCGTCTCCCAGCTCTACCCAACAAGACAAACAAGCAACAAGGATATAATCAACCACGGGCAAGACCAAGCAATATGATGAAATGACGATATGCTATGCGGGATGCGATGCGGGATGCAAAATGCCAGATATGACAGGAAATGCATGAACCTGGCATCAACTTGGAAAACCAAGTGTGCCACTGGATAGAGGGGATGAAATCACTTGAAAACGATATAAAGATCATTGGAATCGGAGCTACGGTTTGGAAATGGCAAGCGTTTTAAGATATGACACCGGTCTGCGATTTACAGCAAGTAGGCATCTAAATGCAACGAAATGAACATGCTACAACCACCAAACATGAAAACAAAATACATGGCAGTTATGTACACAAGATGGTTAACAAAACACTAGCACTGAGACATAGGCAAATTCATCCATTAAGAGGTTCAAACAAGCATGGAAAAAAATGAATATGCAAAACAGATTTCAGACTTAGTGAAATTAACACTAGCCTGAAATTTCAGATCACGAAGCCCTCTTCGGAGCAGCAAAACAACATGATACAAAACCTGAACATGACAAGTAATAACATGTCATGGAGCTACTCAACAAGATTAACAAAACACCCAAAGTGACCTGGGGCCAAAAAGGTTCACAAAATACTCTACCGAGCTCACGAACATAGCTCGAACACAATCAGTTTTCAGACTTAATGAAAACTGAGGCATGCAGAAATTTAACTCACGAAGGCATGTAAACGAGCTCGATGCACTCACTACGGTGCAAGTCATGGCAAGGAAAGCATATGACCAGCAAGAAGGCACAATGTGCTAGCTACACATGGCAAGAACAAAGGCATAGCATGCATGGAACACTAACGATAGCAACGGCAAAATCGCAAACAAGTTGACGATCTGCCCAGATTAACAACGAAGCAAAAGTTGAGCTCGATTAAGTCAACCTAGAGCACTCCACATATGTAAACAAAGACATGGATGGATAGAGCATAACATAAATATCAAAACTCTCTTACTGATCATCCTCAAAAGAGGCACATATCACTAGGAAACAAGCTGGACATATAGCATCATGAACTAAAATATCCCAGACTTAGTGAAAATCACTAAGTCTCTGAAATCAGCAATCTCAGGTACCTCTCTTCGCAAGCTTGCACAAGACAACACACACATCCTAAAAATGCATGGGTGGCACCTCTGGAAAGAAGGCAAAATGCTTAACAATTCATCCCAAAGGGTCACAGGCATATCATGCACGAATTAAACATGGCAAAAATGACAAAAGTGCATGATGAACTAACGGATCTGCAATTTAACTCACGAAGCCTCCTTCTAACAGCATTTTGGGAATCAAGATGACCTCAAATGCAAATGATGCAATGGAATGAAATGATGTACATGTCGAGGCGAAGATTCTGATATATCATATGCCCAAATCGAAGCTACGGATGCAAAGTTACGGGTAGTCAAAGAATGCATCATGAACTAGGGTTTGGGGAAAAAGTCAACCGATGCCCAGATCCAGATCTGGATCGGCACGCTTCCCGAGGCGGCGCCGAAGACACTGTAGCAGCCGGAGACGGAGCTCGCCGGAGACGCGGCCGCCGGTCGGGGAGGAGGCTGCCGGGGCGGCGCCGGCGTGGAGGCGGGCGGCGCGACGCCGGTGCTCCCGGGCGGCGAGGGGAGCCGCGGCCGGCGGCGCGGAGGCGGCGGTGGTCCGCGGCGGCGGCGGTGGCGGGGCGCGGCGGCGCCGGCGGTCGGCCGCGGGGAAGAGGCGGCGAGGCGACGCGAGGGCGGCGGCCGGGCGACGCGGGCCTCGGGGGCCGGCTGCGGGCCTGGCGGCGGCGAAGTGGGCGCGCGCCCACGTGGCGGCACGGGATTCGCTGCAGCGGCGGGGCGGACAACGTCCGGCGCGGGCGGACACGTCCGGCCCGGCGCGGGGAAGATGGATCTCTTTTTTTTAGGGTTTTGAACGGGGGAAGGGGAGATCCGAATGGAGGGGGTATAAATAGGCGTAAGTGGAGCTAGGAGAGTCCAAATGAGGTGCGGTTTTCGCCCACGCGATTGTGATCGAACGCTCTAGGTCATGGAGCAGAGTTTGGTGGGTTTTGGGCCAAATTTGGGGGGTGTTGGGCTGCAACACACACGAGGCCTTTTCGGTCCCTCGGTTAACCGTTGGAGTATCAAACGAAGTCCAAATGATACGAAACTTGACAGGCGGTCTACCGGTAGTAAACCAAGGCCGCATGACAAGTCTCAGTCCAGTCCGGAAATGTTTGAACCCCACACATGAAAGAAAGCTGGAAATGGCCACCGGAGGAGAACGAAGCGCCGGAATGCAAAACGGACAACGGAGAAAATGCTCAAATGCATGAGATGAACATGTATGCAAATGCGATGCACGAGATGACATGATAAGAGATGCACGAAAAAGAAAACAACACACGGAGACAAAGACCCGAACCCGAGAAATAAATATAACTTAGCGCCGGAGACGGCAAGAGTTGGATACAAATATGGAAATTATATCTGGGGCGTTACAATACACCCACCATATACCTCCCTCAAAACAGCCACCATACCTACCTATTATGGCATTTCCATAGCCATTCCGAGATATATTGCCATGCAACTTTCCACCGTTCCGTTTATTATGACACGTTTCATCATTGTCATATTGCTCTTTGCATGATCATGTAGTTGACATCGTATTTGTGGCAAAGCCACCATCATAATCTTCATACATGTCGCTCTTGATTCATTGCATATCCCGGTATACCGCCGGAGGCATTCACATAGAGTCATATCTTGTTCTAGCTTTGAGTTGTAAAAGTGTGATGATCTCCATTATTAGAGCATTGTCCTAGTGAGGAAAGGATGATGAAGACTATGATTCCCCCACAAGTCGGGATGAGACTTTGGACTTTACAAAAAAAGAGAAATGCCAAAAAGAAAAAGAAAAAAAGGCCAAAGAAAAAAAAGAAAAAGAGAAAGAAAAAAAGGAAAAAAATAATGAGAGAAGAAGAGAGAAGGGACAATGCTACTATCTCTTTTTCCACACTTGTGCTTCAAAATAGCACCATGATCTTCATGATAGAGAGTCTCATATGTTGTCACTTTCATTTACTAGTGGGAATTTTTCATTATAGAACTTGGCTTGTATATTCCAATGATGGGCTTCCTCAAAATGCCCTAGGTCTTTGTGAGCAAGCAAGTTGGCTGCACACCCACTAGTTTTCTTTTATTGAGCTTTCATATATTTATAGCTCTAGTGCATCCCTTGCATGGTAATCCCTACTCACTCACATTGATATCTATTAATGGGCATCTCCATAGCCCGTTGATACGCCTAGTTGATTTGGGACTATCTTCTCCTTTTTTGTCTTCCCCACAACCACCGTTCTATTCCACATATAGTGCTATGTCCATGGCTCACGCTCATGTATTGCGTGAAAGTTTAAAGAGTTTGAGATTATTAAAGTATGAAACAATTGCTTGGCTCGTCATCGGGGTTATGCATGATTAAATACTTTGTGTGATGAAGATGAAGCATAGCCAGACTATATGATTTTGTAGGGATAACTTTCTTTGGCCATGTTATTTTGAGAAGACATGATTACTTTGCTTAGTATGCTTGAAGTATTACTATTTATTATGTCAATATGAACTTTTATTTTGTATTATTTGGATCTAAACATTCATGCCACATTAAAGAAAATTACATTGATAATTATGCTAGGTAGCATTCCACATCAAAAATTCTCTTTTTATCATTTACCTAGTCGAGGACGAGCAGAAATTAAGCTTGGGGATGCTTGATACGTCTCCAACGTATCTATAATTTTTGATTGTTCCATGCTATTATATTACCTGTATTGGATGTTTATGGGCTTTATTTTATACATTATTATCATTTTTGGGACTAACCTACTGACCGGAGGCCCAGCCCATATTGCTGGTTTTTTTCCTATTTCAGTATTTCGAAGAAAAGGAATATCAAACGGAGTCCAAACGGAATGAAACCTTCGGGAACGTGATTTTTGGAACGAACAAGATCCGGAGAGCTTGGAGTGCAAGTAAAGAAATAGCCGGAGCCTCCACGAGATAGGAGGGCGCCACCCCCCTGTAGGGCGTGCCCCCCTGTCTCGTGGGACCCTCGGGCGTCCACCGACGTACCTCTTCCTCCTATATATACCTACGGACCCCGAAAACATCCAGGGGCACCACGAAACACAATTTCCACCACCGTAACCTTCTGTATCCGGGAGATCCCATCTTGGAGCCTTCGTCGGCACTCTGCCGGAGGGGGAATCAACCACAGAGGGCCTTTACATCAACATCCTTGCCCCTCCTATGAGTTGTGAGTAGTTTACCACAGACCTACGGGTCCATAGTTATTAGCTAGATGGCTTCTTCTCTCTTTTTGGATCTCAATACAATGTTCTCCCCCTCTCTTGTGGAGATCTATTCGATGTAATCTCTTTTTGCGGTGTGTTTGTCGAGATCCGATGAATTGTGAGTTTATGATCAGATTTATCTATGGATATTAATTGAATCTTCTTTGAATTCTTTTATGTATGATTGAGTTATCTTTGCAAGTCTCTTCGAATTATTGGTGTTGTTTGGCCTACTAGATTGATCTTTCTTGCCATGGGAGAAGTGCTTAGCTTTGGGTTCAATCTTGCGGTGTTCTTACCCAATGACAAAAAGGGTTGCAAGACACGTATTGTATTGTTGCCATTGAGGATAACAAGATGGGGTTTATATCGTATTGCATGAGTTTATCCTTCTACATCATATCATCTTGCTTAATGCGTTTCTTTGTTCTTATGAACTTAATACTCTAGATGCATGCTGGATAGCGGTCGATGTGTGGAGTAATAGTAGTAGATGCAGGCAGGAGTCGGTCTACTTGTTATGGATGTGATGCCTATATACATGATCATGCCTAGATAATGTCATAATTATTCGCTTTTCTATCAATTGCTCGACAGTAATTTGTTCACCCACCGTAATACTTATGCTCTCGAGAGAAGCCTGTAGTGAAACCTATGGCCCCCGGGTCTATCTCTTATCATATTTGCTTTCAATCTACTTTTATTTGCATCTTTACTTTTTGCATCTATATTATAAAATACCAAAAATATATTTATCTTATCATACTATCTCTATCAGATCTCACTTTTGCAAGTGGCCGTGAAGGGATTGACAACCCCTTTATTGCGTTGGTTGCGAGTTCTTAGTTTGTTTGTGTAGGCGCGTGGGACTTTGGAGGAGCCTCCTACTGGATTGATACCTTGGTTCTCAAAAATTGAGGGAAATACTTACGCTACACTTGCTGCATCACCCTCTCCTCTTCGGGGAAAACCAACGCTAGCTCAAGACGTAGCACTTCCCTTCAGCTCCCGGCGCAGCCCCTCGCCTCCTTCTCTTGCGCCTACAAAAGGGAGGTCGCTCCTCTCAAAGAGACGCACCAGAACTCCTTCTTCCTCTCGCCACCGGTTCCTGAACACTGCACTACTTCTATGATCTTCCTCATCCCGGCTTGCGGCGTGCACCGCAGGTCGGGACAGTAGGCCTCCGAAACCGCACCTTTTGAGTCCTGTACGGGAGAAGGGTGATAAGGTTTTTGGGGAGCGCTCTGCGCGACTACTGACTTCTTCGTCATGGACGCCCCGAACTTTGACGACTACTTCCCCGAGATGACTACTTCCCTGACGTCGACAACCTCCTCGACGACATGGAGGCCACCGACCCCAAGTCCAGTGCCTCTGATCCTGCTGTTGTCACGTACGTGTTTCTCCCCTTTCTATTAGAGGTTCTGCTACAGTTCCTTGTTCTAGCATTTGCCCTACATATGTTAGACTCTATTGCATATATGCAACCTGCTATACTGTCTGCTCTAGATATGTTTAGTTACGGTTCATATATGAACATGTTGTTTACCTTCTCTTTGTCAAATCGCATGGCTTATTTTATCACTGCTATACTAGCCATGCTTTATCTAGTATTTCTGTTCATAAAATCATTCGGTAAATTGCTCATGTTTCCAACAGGTTGGAGGGAGATGGATCTGGGAGGATCCCGATGAAGATTCGAAACACTGGCGACGGTGGAGGGATTGGATGGATGGGACTGCCTAGACTGCCTAGACGAGGGTTTGTCCTGCTATTTATAGGTAGGGGCTATTGGAACACAGTTTTGGACCCTCCAATTAGATCGGACGATCGAGAATAAATAGGCTAGGAGAGTCCAACAAAGAACTGAAGATATTTTAGAGATGTTCACAGATGATCCGGACCATCGGTCGCAAGTGCCTGGTTCAGGTTCGGGGAAGTTTCAGACAAGTTGCGAGGAGGGAAATGTGGGTTGTGCAGAGATGTTAGGTGGTCGTGTGCAAGTGCGATTAGTTTCGGAACGGTCAACGAAAACAACGGAGAGAAGTGGCGACTACTAACGGATGCATGTTTTGAAAAGAATGATGACACGGAGTGCCGATGCAATGCGTATGATGCGATGATGAAATGCAACAAGCAAAAATAAATCACACGGCGAAACTCGGAATAGCTGGAAGTCTTCTGGAGCGTCGGTCTCGGGGCGTCACACCTTCCGGGGCATCCCAAGCTTAGTTGCTTGGATATTCCTTGAATATTACCTTGGGGTGCCTTGGGCATCCGCAAGCTTAGGGTCTTGTCACTCCTTATTCTCCTCATATCAATACCTCACCCAAAACTTGAAAACTTCAATCACACAAAACTTAACAGAACTTTGTGAGATGCGTTAGTATGACAAAACACAAACCATTCACTTTGGTACTGTCAAAGACAAGATTCATAATTGTTCTCACACAATGCCTACTGTACCTTATCATTTCCACAATTTATATTGAGCAATATAGGCCACAGAAACTAGGAAACAAGCAAACTATGCTTTGAAAACAAAATCTGTCAAAAACAGAATAGTCTGTAGTGATCTGAACAAAGACCATACTTATGCAACTCTAACAATTCTAAAAAATAGGACAACATGAGTAATTTGTATATCAATCATCTGTAAAAAAATTCAGATCAAAAGAACGTTCAATGAATTTTGAAAATTCCTGGACTGAGCACAAAAGTTTCAGTTTTTGCACAAAATCAAGTCAACTATCATCCACACTATCCCAAAGGCTTTACCTCGCACTTTATTGAAACAAAAGCTATAAAACATGATTACTACAGTAACCTAATCATGTGAACACACAAAAACAATAGGGGTAAATGTTGGGTTATCTCCCAACAAGCGCTTTTCTTTAATGCCTTCTTAGCTGGGCATGATAATTTCCATGATCACATAAAAGACAAGAATGGAAACACAAAGAGAGTATCATGAATCACACAGAAATCACATTTAAGACTAACCCACTTCATATGCATAGGAATGTTGTGAGCAAAAAAATTATGGGACCAAGAATCAACTAGCATAGGAAGGCAGAACAAGCATGACATCAAAACTTTCAACATATAAAGAGGAAACTTTATATTATTGCAATATGTAAAAGCATATGTTCCTCTCTCATAGTAATTTTCAGCAACATCGTGAATGAATTCAATAATATAAATATCCCATAAAGCATTCTTTTCATGATGCATAAGTATAGAAATTCTATTGCTCTCCACATAAGCAAATTTATTCTCATCAATAGTAGTGGGGGGAAATTCAACGAAATAACTATCATGTGATTGAAAATTAAAATCATGATGACGAGTTTCATGGTTATCATTATTCAATATAGCATACATGTCATCACCATAATCATCATAGATAGCAACTTTTTGTATCATAGTCAATTGAAACCTCTTCAAAAATAGTGGATTCATCACTAAATAAAGTCATGACCTCTCCAAATCCACTTTTATCATCATTCCAATAAGATTCAACACCCTCCAAAATAGTGGGATCATCATTACATAAAGTTGACACTCTTCCAAACCCACTTTCATCAATATAATCATCATAAATAGGAGGCATGCTTGCATCATAATAAACTTTCTCATCTAAACTTGGGGGACTAAAAATATCATATTAATGAAATATAGCATCCCCAAGCTTATGGCTTTGCATATCATTAGCATCATGGATATTTAAAGAATTCATACTAACAACATTCAATCATGCTCATCATTCATGCCAAACATTTTATTGAATCTTCTTCTATCAATTGAGCATAATTTTTTGATCCATCATTTTCAATAAAGACATTATAAAGATGAACACTATGAGACCACCTCAATTTCATTTTTTGTAGTTTTCTTTTTATAAGCAAAACTAGTGATAAAACAAGAAACTAAAATATTCAATTGCAAGATCTAGAGATACCTTCAAGCACTCATACGGAGCCAGAAAAGAGCTTGATGTCCACTACACAACTTGTTATTGTAGACTTGTGTTGGGCCTCCAAGCGCAGAGTTTTGAAGGACAATAGCAATTTTCTCTCAATTGGATGACCTAAGGTTTATCAATCCGTGGGAGGCGTATAATGAAGATGGTCTCTCTCAAACAACCCTGCAACCAAATACAAGAAATCTCTTGTGTCCCCAACACACCCAATACAATGGCGAATTGTATAGGTGCACTAGTTCGGCAAAGAGATGGTGATAAAAGTGTAATATGGATGCTAGAAATATATTTTTATAATATGAATAAATAAAAATAGCAAGGCAGCGAACGAGAAAAGTGAGCACAAACGTTATTGCAATGCTTGAAAATGAGGCCTAGGGTCCGTACTTCCGCTAGTGCAATATCTCAACAATGCTAATCTAATTGGATCATGTAACCATCCCTCAAAGTGCGATGAAGAATCACTCCAAAGTTCTTTAGCGGAGAACATAAGAAGAAATTGTTTGTAGGGTACGAAACTACCTCGAAGTTATTCTTTCTGATCGATCTATCCAAGAGTTCGTACTAGAATAACACCAAGTTATCCTTTCCGATCGATGTACCCAAGAGTTCGTACTAAAATAACACCAAAAAAAATTCAGATTCATAATACTCAATCCAACACAAAGAACCTCAAAGAGTGCCCCAAGATTTCTACCAGAGAAAGTAGGATGAAAACGTGCATCAACCCCTATACATAAATTACCCCAATGTCATCTCGGGAATCCGCGAGCTGAGTGCCAAAACATATATCAAGTGAACTAATATAATACCCCATTGTCACTATGAGTATTCATATGCAAGACATATACCAAGTGCTCTCAAATCCATAAAAATATTCAATCTGATAAGAACGAATTCTCAAAGGGAAAACTCAATTCATCACAATAAGATAGAGAGGGAGAAACACCATATGATCCAACTATATTAAGAAAGCCCGCGATGCGTCAAGATCGTGCCATCTCAAGAACACGAGAGAGAGAGAGAGATTAAACACATAGCTACTGGTACAAACCCTCAGCCCCGAGGGTAAACTACTCCCTCCTCATCATGGTGGCCGCCGGGATGATGAAGATGGCCTCCGGTGATGATTTCTCCCTCCGGCAGAGTGCCGGAACAGGGTCCAAATTGGTTTTTCATGCATATAGAGGTTTGCGGTGGCGGAGCTTCCGATCTAGGGTTTTTTCTTATGGTTTCTCTATTTATAGGATTTTTCAGTGTTGGAATCACGTGAAGATGGCCCTCGAGGTGGGCATAACCTACTTGGGCGCGCCTGGGCCTCCTGGCGTGCCCAGGTGTCTTGTGCTCACCTCCTTCACCTTCTGGTCCTCCCACGAAGCTTCTAGTGCCTCTCTACTTCCAAAAAAACTGTCAAAAAGTTTCGCTGCATTTGGAGAACTTTGATTTCTGCACAAAAAACAAGACCACAATAGTTCTGCTGGAAACAACGTCAGTCCGGGTTAGTTCCGTGCAAATCATACCAAAACCATATAAAATTGTTGTGAACATGGCATGAATACTTCATAAATTAAATATACACTGGAGAATATCAGTCCCCTGGTTTACAATTGACTCCGGGTCGTAGTACAACCCGTGTCTTAGTCTGTTTCCTACTTATCTTGTTCCCTACGTAAGGCGATTCCTTCTGGTTTCCTCCTTGAGCCGGTCTTGCCAGACTCTGGGCTGTCCAATCGGCCTTCCCCATAACCCCCCTCCCCCCGGCCTTAAATTTTGTGGCTCGTCACAGCCCAACGGTTAGGTCATCCTTAAGCCGCCACATGGTTGTTGGGTCATATACATGGCCGGGTCATACCATGGGGTATATCCCCAACAGTAACCGTATTTGCTTGTATAAGGAGGTGGGTCTAGTCCTGGGCCTGTCGCGCAACGCGTAGGAGTGCAAAGGGCGATGGGCCCAGACCCCTGAGGACTTAGGATGTAAAGCAACATGCTGACCTCTCTATTGAGCCTAGGTAGGACTACGACATGTCGATCAGCTGAGGCCGGGCATGACCTAAAAAGTGTGTCCGACCGGAGTTAATTGAGCGTGTTGGGTAAGTTGGTGCACCCCTACAGGGACGTTAATGTATTCGAATAATCATGTCCATGGTAACAGATGCTTGGAGTTGTATCTCGATCTACTACAACAAGAACTGGATACTTGTTACACTAATATGATATGATGGCTCCGATATCGCTTCCTCGCAGGGTAGACGAGGAAGGATCTCTTGGCGCTATTATATACTTGTTACTATATGATATGTTACTCTACTCTCTTCTGTTGCTGCAAGATGCTGCAAGAGGATAGTCTTCGTTAGGCTAGGTCTTCCCTTCTGTTCTGGCATTTCTGCAGTATCGTCCTCAGGCAATCCCTTCCCTTGATACCGATGCATACTTAGCATAGATCTGGTGTAAGTATTGTTCATACTTTGGATGAGTACTCACGGTAGCTTTCCTACCTTTTCCCCTCTACCTGGTGATGAGGATACAGACCTGCGGTAGGGTCATAGGCCTGACCTACACACCCTACCCAAGGTCACTACCCCAGAAGATGAGAAGACCAAGAATCCACTCGACGATGCAATCACTTGACCATAATTCTCTACCTTCACTCGACCATATGGGAACCACTCGACTACGTCGAATACCAGGAGTCGGTAGGACGTACAACGGCCGGATATTCACTCCTTAGTCTTCATGGGTATTAAGAGTACTTAATGCTGGCGTTACCAGTAATGCCCCTTACTTTATGTACATTAGTTCCCTTGTAATGGAGGCGGGTCGGGGTCCTGGCGCACTCTATATAAGCCACCCCCTCCTATGGCACAAGGGTTCGCACCCCCTGTAATTCAACACACATAATCCAATCGACCGCCTCCGGGCACCGAGACGTAGGCTATTACTTCCTCCGAGAAGGGCCTGAACTCGTAAATCTCGTGTGTACATCTTTGCCATAGCTAAGATCTTGCCTCTCCGTACCTACCCCCCTTTCTACTGTCAGGCTTAGAACCACGACAGTTGGCGCCCACCATGGGGCAGGTGTCTTAGCGACTTGTTGGTGAAGTTGCAAGTTTTTTCGATCACCATCATCATGGTTTCCGGTGGCGGATTGGCTGAGGGCCACGAGATCCGTCTCGGCGCGCTCGTTTTCGTCGCCGACGACTCCGCATGGCTCCAAGAAGCTCCCCTGGACACCGAGGCGCTCCCCGTCCGAGGGGCGATGCACTTCCGCGCGTGCGTTCGCGGTGTTCTTCTCCGGCAGCCGTCGACTCAATATCAGTCGGCTCCAATGGCGTTTTCCCTCCCCGCTGTCCACCGCTGCAAACGATCCGGTCAATCACGGCTTCAGCGGTGGGTGAAACACGTGGTGGCTCGGCAGTCGACCACCTACCAAGTCGCGGCAATCGAGCCCGACGAGACTCTCCACGGCATGTTCAATCTGTCGGCTGGCTCCGTGGAGACTGCATCCGAGTGTGATAGCAGCGATCCTGCAGCTGAAGTCTTGATGGTCGATGGGCCTCATAGCCCACCTAGTTTCCGCTGCGAGGGCGGTGGAGACAGAGGCGGCGATCCATCGCACGTCCATGAGGAATACCGACCCGAGCCCCTCTCGTCTCAGCAGAGGGAAGAACTTCGTCGCCGCAACATGGATGCACTCCACACGCCCATCGTTGGAGAAACCCCCGAGGCTCGAGCCTTGGAGGAGGTGCGCTTAGCTAATCTGGCTGAGCGCACTCGACTGGATAACCTCCAGCGGGCTCTCGACGAGCGCGCTCAAGAGCGGATCCATGAGTCCAGTCGACGACAACTTTTTCCACCTCCACCTAAGGTATACCGCACTCCGATTCAGAATCTCACAGCTGCAGCCCGCATAGCAAAGTCGATCCAACCTTCCCAGTCAGAAGCTGGCAGAGGGTTGATGCAAATCCGGGCCCTGCTCAGGGCGGCAGGAGAGCAGAATACATCAGTATCTCAGTCGCAGAACAGGATTCACAGCAGATCCATTGCAGCGGACACGGTTCAGTTGGCTCACAGCCCCAGATCACCTTTGCGGCATGAAGGGTGTAGGCAATATGATCATCCACTCGATCGTGACAATCACCGTCGAGGACCCACGCCTCCCCCGAGGAGTGCGTCGTATGTGCCTCAGCGGAACGATGACATGCGTCGTCATAGTGGTGACCACAGAGCTTCAGTCGACCCAAGGGAACCGGGCTTTGATGCGAGATCTATCCTCATTCAAGGCCTGGTCGACCGAAACAGGGCGCATAGAGAAGACCCAGGCAGAGACCGTCCAAGTGGCACCTGAGTGCATGTTTCTGGTCCCGAGTGTTTTAGCAGAGCCATCAGAGCAGAAGTGATTCCTCCCAACTTCAGGTTGGCGTCCGGGGTTAGTAAGTTCACCGGTGAATCCAAGCCAGAAACTTGGCTTGAAGACTACCGAGTGACCATGCAGATTGGGGGCGGCAATGACGAGATAGCGATGAAGCACCTCCCTCTTATGTTGGAAGGATCGGCCCGAGCGTGGCTGACTCAGTTGACTCCAGGCAGTATTCACAGTTGGGAAGAGCTATCCCGAGTGTTCGTGAGAACTTTCGAGGGCACGTGCAAGCGACCAGCAGGTTTGCCCAAGCTGCAACATTGTGTGCAGAAGCCGAATGAGACTTTGAGGGAGTTCATCCAGAGATGGTCCACTTTGCATCACACCATCGAGAATGTTTCAGAGCATATCAAGTTGTATGTGCTTTCAAGGAAGGCGTCAAATACAGGGAGTTGGTCTTGAAATTCGGTCGAACTGGAGATATGACTCTGGCTTGAATGATGGAGATAGCCACCCGATACGCTAACGGAGAAGAAGAGGATCGACTCCGTAGCGGGAAGAGCAAACCAGTCGGCCAAGAGGCCGGTGGAGGTAACTCCAGTCGGAAGCAGAAGCGTAAAGCCGAGCCAACAGCACCTGGAGAGGTCGCAGCCGTGAATCAAGGAAAGTTTAAGGGAAAACCTAAGGGGCCCTAGCCCCCTAAGAAGGTGAAGGATAAAGAAGGGAATGATGTGCTGGATTTGCCATGCCACATCCACACGAAGAAAGATGAGGAAGGAAATCTGATTTACCCGAAGCATACCACTCGGCAGTGTCGACTCCTAATCCAGCAGTTCCGAGAGAAACCACCCAATGAGAAGGAGAATGAGTCGGACAAAGACGAGGATGAAGAGGAAGACGATGGTTATCCCAAAGTCAATTCCACTCTGATGATTTTTGCTGATGTTGAAAGCAAGAGTCGATTAAAGGTCATCAACAGAGAAGTGAACATGGTCGCCCCTGCGGAGAAGACCACCTATCTGAGATGGTCTCAGACAACCATCACATTCGACCAGTCGGACCATCCCGCTCATGTGGCCACCCCTGGGAGGCAAGCACTGGTGGTCGACCCTGTGGTTGGGGGCACTCGACTGACCAAAGTACTGATGGTGAGTCCGCCTCCCACTCGGGGGCTTAGCTGCAGCCCAGTGCTCGCCTAAGTTTGTAAAATCCTACCGAGTGGTGAGTCCGCCTCCCACTCGGGGGCTTAGGTGCAGCCCAGTGCTCGCCTAAGTTTGTAAAATCCTACCGAGTTGTGAGTCCACCTCCCACTCGGGGGCTTAGCTGCAGCCCAGTGCTCGCCTAAGATGAAGTTATAAAATCCTACCGAGTGGTGAGTCCGCCTCCCACT
>NC_041391.1:575522530-575524449 GCF_002162155.2 Triticum dicoccoides | reverse complement strand
CACTCGCCTAAGTTTGAAAAAATGCTACCGAGTGGTGAGCAAACCTCCCACTCGGAGGCTTAGTTGCAGTCTCGCACTCGCCTAAGTTTGAAAAAAATCCTGCTGAGTGGAGAGCAATCCTCTCACTCGGGGGCTTAGCTGCAGTCATGTACTCGCCTAAGTTTGAAAAAATCCTACCGAGTGGTGAGCAAACCTCCCACTCGGAGGCTTAGCTGCAGTCTCGCACTCGCCTAAGTTTGAAAAAATCCTGCCGAGTGGAGAGCAATCCTCTCACTCGGGGGCTTAGCTGCAGTACCGTACTTGCCTAAGTTTGAAAAATCCTACTGAGTGGAGAGTGACCCTCCCACTCGGGGGCTTAGCCGTAGTCCCGTGCTCGCCTAAGTTTGAAAAACCTTACCAGGTGGTTTACAGGAATGTCAAGGCCATTGCGGAGTGCCTTGCTGATGAGCTGATCAATGCTACTCAAGGATCACCCAATCAATTGACAGGAACGTCAAGACCATTGCTGAGTGCCTTGCTGATTAGCTGATCAATGCTACTCAAGGATCACACGATCGGTCGACTGGAACATCAAGACCATTGTTGAGTGCCTTGCTGACGAGCTGATTAATGCTGGTCAAGGATCACCCGATCGGTCGACTGAAATGTCAAGACCATTGCTGAGTGCCTTGCTGATAAGTTGTTCAATACTACTCAAGGATCACCTAACCAGTCGACTGGAACGCAAAACCATTGATCAGGCGACTGGCCCTCCTCTTCCAGAAGCTGCATCAAGCAAACAGACAACAGTTCGAGAGAAAAGCGGATTTCGTTCGAAGGCAGACGCAATATATGAGATGATAAATCCGAAGGTTCTTAACCGCAGAATAAAGTGCTCGGGCATCGGGCCCGAAGGAGTTTTAACGGTTACAAATCCACTCGGCATTCCAAGGCAAATAAAAGCGGTAGCATAATGTTTTTAATCACTCGGCGGAAGAAGGACTAGTCGGGTCGCAGAAGCTGTCGAGATCGATGCTGTCGGTGATGCGAGTGGCTGCCTCGAGGAAAGTGTCCATGAAGTCCTGGAAGGAATGCTTCTTAGTGTTTGCCACTTTGAGAGCTGCTACCTTGTCGTCCTTAGCTTCCTTGCAGTGCACTCGGACCAAAGACAAGGCGACATCAGCACCACAGCGGATAGAAGATTTCTTCCACTCTTGCACTCGACCTGGAATCTGATTCAGCTGAGTCATCAAAGACTCGAGGTCTTGAGACGTTTCCGCCTGAGGCCAGAGTTCGGCGTCCACTCGGGCCATCGCCGCCTTCAGTCGAACCAGATAGTCGACTGCACCGTCCAAGCATGATTCCAGTCGAAGCAAGTTCATCGCGACTTCATCTTTCTTGGGACAGTTGATGGGGTCGAGACCTGTCTTGACCCGTCCAGTTAATAGTAAGATAAATCTATTAAACTAACACTACTAAATTGAGACTAATGCAAGGATTCTTAAATACCAATCAAAACTAATTAGAGAAGAAGCAGTGCAAATTTTATAGCACAATAGCAAATTCAAGGAAAAAGACAAGGACGGAATACTTAAATTGGACAAATCCTAATCCCCAATTGTTACTGTAATTAAACTAATTTGAGAGTGCACTACACTAGGTTACATGATTCCCTAGGTTACTAGCACTAGTAGAAAAAGGGCCTATTGTCCCGGTTGGTAAGGGCCTTTAGTCCCGGTTGGTGAACCGGGACTAAAGGGTCGGTACTAATGCCTCCCCCCTTTAGTCCCGGTTCAATCCGAACCGGGACAGAAGGGCCTCCACGTGGCCTATCCCCTGAGCCCAGGCAGGAGGGCCTTTGGTCCCGGTTGGTGGCACCAACCGGGACCAATAGGCATCCACGCGTCAACGTTTATGTGGCTGTGGTTTTTGTTTTTTTT
>NC_041391.1:575517317-575521270 GCF_002162155.2 Triticum dicoccoides | reverse complement strand
TACTATATAGTACTTACTTTCGGGTGCCTAAATTGCAGCTTCTTCGGTAGTCCCGGAGCTTTTTTGGTGAATTTTCTCCAAGCCCTGCCATACAAAGAAAACAATTACTTGATATCAGAAATGAACAAATTAAGTTGCTGATATGGTGGATAATGATCGATTTAACTTACTTCTCGAGCATTTCAGTCATGTCCGCATACTCCTTGGGATCTTTTCGCTTGGAGTCTAAGACAGTTACTACTCCCTTCTCAAGCTTAATCTCTAGGAGAATATAGTGGTAGCTGCGCACACATGCATAACTCATCAATATTACATTACTATAACCTGGACTAATAAGGAAACCGAATATGCCACAAGACAGTAACACTCACTTGAAGTTGTAAGGAAAGAGTATTATATCTTTGTGTTCATTTATTTCCAATGATCGTAGCAAGTTGGCCTCAGTTTCTTGGGCACGATATTGAACCTCAGTTGCATCTATGAGATACGTGTTAATGAACCCAATATCTCCCACTTGTCTTTTCTTCAATTCGGCGATCTTCAATCTGCATAATATAGTGAGGATAATTATAAATACATGCAAATGAAAGGGCTGAGTTATATAGAGAGACTTAATGACGGAAGTAGTACTACTTACAGACAGTAGGAGGTGACCGTTGCTTTATCGATGGCCAATTGATTGAAAAACTGATAGAACTCCTCAAATGGAATAGGCAACAGTTCAATTCCAAGGAGGTCATGCTCATTTTTAACTCTCATATACAAAGTATTCCTCCCCTCAGACTCTTTGCAGGTTTTCATGTACCAATCATGCAATCTTCGCATCATCGTTGATAGAGAACTTTCATCTTTGACGAGAGGCTTCCCGTACTCGTATCTTTGTATCTGCACCTCCAAGATATCATAATGTACATCGTCGGACAGGTAATTTGCAGGATTGCCATAAACGGGCACCATCCTCGGATCGACGATGTCGCTAGCAGGCACCTTGAGCGGGGGGCATGATTGCTTCGCTTGTTCGCCGAGCTGGGCAATTTGTTTCCCAGCTCGTCGTTCTTTCATCCTTTGATCACTTTTAGTACTTCCCGACCTCTCCGCTTCGGCAAATGCCTTTCCAATAATGCGCTCATAGTTGCCTTTCGGCAAAGACTTGGGTGGTTTTCTCAGGGCAGCCAGAGTGCGCTTCCCTTTCACCGGATCTACCTTCTCCTCCGGAGGTGGATGTCTCTTTGCTTTCAACCCTTGAAACCAGTCATCCACTTCGGTCTGCGCGATCTTCGCGTTTTCCTCCTCGCTCCTCTCGTACGTAACTTCTCTGGAGTCTTCAGAGAAGGACCGAATCTGTATCTCCTCCCGCCTTTGGCTGTACTGCTAGACGTCGGCAGAGTAGACGGAGCGGATGTCTTCTTTCCTTGCTTACGAGGTGGAGGAGAAGGACTGCGACGCGCCGTAGAAGCCAGAGCGGCGGCAGGTCTCTTCCACCCTTGCTGACGAGGCGGAGAAGGAGGAGGCTGGCTGCTCGGGCGCGCCGGCGCAGGCGGAGAAGGAGGCGGAGTGCCGCCACGCGCCGGAGAAGGAGCGGGCCGAGTGCCCTGATCGTCACTCGCCGGTGGAGGAGGCGGAGTGCCCTGACTCACCGGAGGAGGAGGAGGAGGCGGAGGCGTCCAGTTCGGAAGGTTGATGAGATCCTTCCGCCATAGGCATGGAGTCTTCAGAGCAGAACCCAGCCGATACTCCCCTTCACCGGTAGGGTGGTCAAGCCGGAGGTCCTCAAATCCCTCCGTTATTTCATCGACCATCACCTTAGCATATCCTTCTGGAATCGGCCGGCAGTGAAAAGTTGAGTCGGGTTTAGTAGGATAAACAGAGCCAACAGCCGCCTTGACCTTCAAATTGCTCCATTGCGCCATAAGGTGGCAATTTTCAGCATCCGTGATAGCATCCACGGGATAGCTGGCAGGAGCCGTCAAGGCATGCTCTGGCTGAAGCAGCTCGGTGGAAGCCACGCTGCTTTTCCGCTGAGATGGCGGGGTAGCTTCGGGGGAAGCTTCGGCAGGTCGTTTGCTGCGATCTGCTTCTCGTTCCTCTAGCCCCATTACCCTTTCGTGCAGCGACTGCAGTTGGCTCTGCTCCAGTTTCTTCCTCCTCTCGTGGGTTTTGTAACCCCCTGCGTCCGGAAATCCAGCCTTCCACGAAACGGAGCCTGGCGTGCCTCGTGTTCGTCCAGGGTGCTCAGGATTGCCGAGGGCCATTGTGAGCTCGTCCTTCTCCCTGTCTGGAACGAACGTCCCTTGCTGCGCTGCTTCGATATATTGCTGAAGCTTCTTGACTGGTATGTCCAATTGTTCCTCCGTCCAAATGCACTTCCCTGTTATAGGGTCCAAGGATCCGCCGACCCCAAAGAACCAAGTCCGGCAACGTTCTGGCCAGTTCATTGTCTCTGGTTCGATCCCTTTATCAAGCAGATCATTCTCAGCCTTGGCCCACTTAGGCTGGGCTACGAGGTAGCCACCTGACCCCGTGCGATGGTGAAGCTTCTTCTTCTCAGCATTTCTCTTGTTTGTCGCCGACATTTTTTTTACTCTTTTCCGATGTCTTGTGGGCCACAAATGCGGGCCAGTCATCTCTGATCTTCTCATATTTGCCAATGAATTCTGGTATCTCATTTTTTTCGACATACCTATTGAGGTCTTTCTTCCAATTCCTGAATAGGTCTGCCATCTTCCTCAGAGCAAAAGACTTGATTAATGGCTCTATAACTGGCTTCTCCGGATCATCCTCCGGTGGTAGGGTGAAATTTGACTTCAGCTCAGTCCAAAGATTCTCTTTCTGCATCTCATGGACATAAGACACCTCAGGGTCTTCGTTCTTAGGCTTATACCATTGCTGGATGCTGATCGGGATCTTGTCCCTAACCAGAACCCCACACTGAGCAACAAATGCCTTCTTTGTCCGGTAGGGTTCAATCGGTTGGCCGTCGCGCGCGATTTGTATGATCTCAAACTTTTCATCCGAGCTCAACTTTTTCTTCGGGCCTCGTCTCTTTACCGAAGTTGTGCTCGATCCGGAGGGCTAGAAAAAAGAACAAAGACGAGAGTTAATTAATATGTGTACATACCAAAACAATGAATGCATCAATTAGCTAGTCAGCACAGGCTTAACTAATATATATACCTGGCCGGACTCGGTTTGGTGATCACTGGAGCCGTCCTCAATGCCTACTTCTTCACCCTCTCCTTCTTGCACCGGCATTGGGTCATCGGAGCCATGTAAATCAATGAGGAGAGGGCCAGCTGCTTCTTCACCCTCTCCTTCCAGACCAGCGTTGTCGTTGAGAAACAACGAGAGGGTATCACTTCCTTCTGTGATTATGTCCCTCAACAACGCTTCTTGTGCTTCGTCTCGGGGGGTGTCCATAGTTTCTACAAATATTTACAACATGGCAATTATTATTCAAACATGACAGATATGGATATATTAGTGGCAAACGTAGAACTAGCTAGCTAATCACAATAAGGATTCGTCTAGGGTTTGGGGTGGCCTTGACAACGCTTCAAGGGTTAGGGGGTGGCCTTGAGAACGCTTCAAGCTAGGAGGGGGTAATATCGACCCCCCCCCCACATGTTGAAGCTATCGGGAGGGGGTCGGCGTTGAACAGTACATCTATGTCCCACAAGTGACGTGGGCATCGACGTGGGCATCGACGCCCACAAGCTATTGGATTTCTTCAATACTTTGACACTATAGGAACCCTCGACCCTGAAACCTTCGACCCTTGACCCCTTAACGACCCTCGACCCTCTACCCTAGTTCCCGACCCTCGACCCCTCGGCGATCCTCGACACCCTCGTTATATCGACAACGACGCAACATACATATACATGGGAAAATAATGTTATCGGGGAGGGGGTATCGGTACCCCCCCCTCGTGTCAAAGTTTCTTCTTTCTCCTC
>NC_041391.1:575454329-575515627 GCF_002162155.2 Triticum dicoccoides | reverse complement strand
AAATAAATACTTACAGTTTTTTGGTGATTTCTTTTTTCTTTTAGGTCACAAAAAATAAAAACTTCTCTGTTAGTGAACATAGATGCACTTATAGAGAAAATTAAACATAAATTCATAATCAATTTTTATTTATAAATTTAGGTCCAATTTCCTCTATAGGTGCATCTATTTTCACTTTGAGAGGAGATCAACAACAGAGAGAGGGACGGGCTTATAAACAGGTGTGGGCGCCCTTCTGTTGGCGAGGTGGGACTAAAAGCTGGGTGCAACGAGGGCCAACCCTTTAGTCCCGGTTGGTGGCATGAACCGGGACTAAAGGTAACCCTTTTGGTCCCGGTTCATGCCACCAACCGGGACCAATAGTGGTGGGCCAGGAGCCAGGACCATTGGTCCCGGTTCGTCCCACCAACCGGGACCAAAAGGTCCGGACGAACCGGGACCAATGGCCCACGTGGCCCGGCCGGCCCCCTGGGCTCACGAACCGGGGCAAATAGCTCCATTGCTCCCGGTTCTGGATTGAACCGGGACTAATGGGCTAAACTGGCCTGGACGAAAGCCCTGTTTTCTACTAGTGTAGGTTACTGTAATTGTCCTAGGATACTTACTTTAATTGGACAAACCCTAATCCCCAACTGCATAAAGCATAAGATGAACAAACCCTAAAAATCCCCAATTGCATAAATCAGAGGAGGAGGAGGATAAACTAGAATTGAGTCAGTGGAAAAAAGGAGAGAGAGGAAAGTGTTAACTTACAGCACGCCGCCGAGTCCATGCATCAACTCATGGATGCTGCTAGGGTTCGCCACCCACAGCTGCGCCACCCGCTGCTTCATGGACAACAACGACTCCTCGTCGTCATCGGTTGAGTACGCGGAGCTGGAGTCGTCACCGCCGTCGCCGTACATAACGCCAGCCGGGCCGCTAGGCCAGAACGGTAGGCCACCGCCGCCATCAACGCCCTCGCCGCCGCCTGTCAGAGTCGCCGACGCCATGGACGTGCTCGTGGACTAGGGTTCGAGGGGAGGGGAGGGGAATGGTGGGGTCGGGGACGAACCGGTGCGACCCGACCGGGGTTTGAGAGTTGCTCGTCCTAGTCAGCGCGCGGGCACGCGCCGATTGGCCATCGTGGCACCTGCCGGGTGGGCCCGAGCTATTAGATCTAGCGTCAATACGTATAAAACACAGTTTTAGCCTTATTTGCAACGACCTGGCACAATCTTGGTATTGATATGCAAAAATTAGCAATCTTGATACCAATCTGCGAGAATACCAATATGCCTCAATTATGGTACTTCTGTGCAATTAACTGGCCTTAATCTAAAGAATGAGAATACCCAGCGTTGTTGTCACAAACGAATGAAGGCCCAAGTAGAATGCGAGTGGGTTGCTTAGGGCATCTCCAGCCGTTGGACCCCCAGGACGCATACAAATCGCCCCTGGGGGCGAGCCGGCGATACACTCGGCGCTGGGGGCGGTTTTGCGCCCAGTCATCGCCCCCAGCTCGCCCCCAGGCGCCAAAATTGGCCCACTTTGCAGCCCAATTTTGGCGAATAAACGGCCCATATGGGCGAGAATAGGCCCATATTCGGCGTGGTTTCACCGTGTCTCGGCGTTCAATTATCAACACAATTATTCCTTATCACATATTTTATCACAGAAAAATCAAATACTTCAACAAAATACTACAACAACAAATAGTTCAATACAAATTATATAGTTTAACAAATAAAAACTCGTATTTCATCACGCGGCGTCCCCCTTGAGCCTCCATAGGTGCTCAATCAAATCTTTCTGCAGTTGATGATGCACCTGTGGGTCTCGGATCTCCTGACGCATACTGAGATATGCAGTCCAAGTTGCCGGTAGCTGGTGATCAACTTCGGCTAGAGGACCCTGCATGTAGTATGGTTCAGTGTCAAACACTGGGTCTTCTTGCTCGCTCTCGATGATCATGTTGTGCAAGATGACACAGCAAGTCATGATCTCCCACATTTGATCTTTCGACCAGGTCTGAGCGGGGTACCGAACAACAGCGAATCGAGATCCGAGCAGTGTCTTTCGCATTGGGTGTTCTCAAGTATTGTGGCCCAAACACTCCCACCACTGCCCGACAGAACTTGTAGAAACACTCTATGCTGGTGGACTCGGCCATGCGCCCATAGTCGTCGAGTGAATCACTGGGAGCTCCATATGCAAGCATCCTCATCGCTGTCTGCACTTCTGGATGGAGGTGAATCCAAGAGCGTCAGTGCAATCCATCTTGCACTTGAAGTAGTTGTCGAACTCCCGGATGGAATTCACAATCCTGAGGAAGAGCTTTCGGCTCATCCGATAACGGCGCCGAAATGTTCTCTCGCCATGAAGTGGAGCATCGGCGAAGTAGTCAGAGTAGAGCATGCAGTAGCCTTGCAGACGATGCCGGTTCTTTGCTTTCACCCGCCCCGGCGTCGAGCCACCTCGACGCGGCTTTTCATTGCTCGCCAGCAGCTGGGCGAGGGCGGCGAGCACCATCAGATGCTCTTCTTCCTGGACGTCGGCCGCGGCTTCCTCCTCCAGCAGCGCGGCAAGCTCTTCCTCCTCATCCGAGTCCATCCCCGAGACAGTCAAAACGCCGAACACCTTGTGGTCGGTGGGCGTGTACCCGCCGTTAAACCGCGCCTCCGCGGCCGGAAACGGCGGCCGAAAACGCCCAGCTGCCGCGGCGAAGCGCTGCTATTTTCCGGCAGGGAATGGCTATCTAGCGGAGTAGGCCGGCGGCCGGCGCCGGGATATAGCTAGTGGTGGCCGAGGGCGTGGGGGGTGCGAGGCGAGTCGGGGGAAGAAAACCTTGACTTTTCCCCTGTCGGTGTGGGCCAAGCGTGCTTTCCCCTAGCGCCGGAGCCCCCAACGGCTCCCCAGCGCGCCGGGTTCGGCCTGTGACCGCCGGGCGGAAAAAAGGTACGAACCGACGATTTTCGCCGTCCTAGGGGCGCGACTGGGCGTTTTTTCGGCGCCGGCGCCGAAAAAGTGGCCTGGAGGGGCCTGTTGGGGGCACGACTGGAGATGCCCTTATATTCTACATTCGCCGGCCCGGCGCACACATTATACAAAAAAAAAAATCGGACCAGGCAAGCTCAAGCGTAGGTGCCGAACAAAACTGTTTTTTAGATGAGGCGCCCAACAAACCGGTCCAACATCCGTTAAAAATACGAAGAAACCAGTCCAACAATGGACTGCCGGCGTGCTCGGTCCAGCCGGGGGCTCCTTCCTGCAGTCCTGCTCGCCCACCAACCGCGCGCGGTCGCCGCTGTCGCCGCCGCCGCCGATAACCCGACCCGCTCGCGGTGAGCACGTCGTCTCATAAGCTTATTGTACTGTTGAATTTGTCAAGTTGCCACTAGATTAGGCCCGTCCTGCGTCAGTCAGTCCCTACGAATGGCTCCGAGCCACATATTGATCGGGTCGAGCTGCCCTAGCTTGAACGATTCTGCTCCGTCAGCCGGCGCTCAGACATTCCAATCCCTGGCACTCTCGGTCTCTCGCCGGTATGCAGCTTAAGCCTCGGTCAGGCCTCAGCGACGGCAAGCGATGGCCGAGGAGGAAGCTGCTGGAGCAAGCGTGCATACGAACGGTCTTGGCGAACGGTGTCACCGTACCACGTGAAACTTGGATCGATATCCTCCACAGGCTCACTCGGGGTCACTGTACAACGATCTACCAAGAATCTTTCACTGCGTTGAGCCGTCAGCGTCGGCGACGCAACGGATTCGTCCCGTTCCCCACCGATCTACCACAGCAAGGTGAAAGAAAGGCGGAGGCCACAAAAGACGCCGGTGCCGTCATGAGCCAACCGGTGCAAAGAAAATCTAGTGCTAGCAGCGAAACGGCGGGCGGAAGCAAAAGCACTATACTGCAGTGATTAACAATCACCGGCGTGCCGCACAAGTGCCGATAAAACAAACGAAACGATGGGCGGGCGGGCGCCACCCTTTGTCCCCATCGCGGGCCGGGCCGGGCCGGGTCCACTTTCTCCTTCGTCTCTTTCACTGTCGTCGTCAAGTTGTTTAGCAATTACTCTATCTATCAAATGGGGCGCGCCAGGCCAAGCCAATGGATGACTCGTCAGCTGTTTTTATCCCGCGGCACCTAACAGCCAAGCGTACGTGGACCGCCACGACTGCACGCGCTCAGATCAATCCCATCACCATCATCATCTGCCAATCAATGGGGGTGAGTATTGTACGTATTGTACTCCTACTAGCGCGCCGTTCCATCCATTGCCCCGTCGTCACGATGCCGACCAGCCGCAATGATAATTTTTACTACCGCCCGCCATTGGAGCGAGGGCGACAAATCCTACTGTCCAAAGTCAAGCGGGTCTCCGCAATATAATCGGCGGATGCGGTCGAGCGGCGCGGGGCCACGGCGTGACTGGGCGCGCGCGTCGCCTTCCGCCCGTCGCCGTCCAGCGGCAGTGCACTGGTGTGTAGCGTAGCGCTCCCACAAAATTTCGTTTCGTACTGATTGAAGCAAAGGAAATTTTAATGGGGGCAAGGCACATCACATGGGGCATGGCCTCCCGCATTTCCACGTCAGCTCTTCTTATCTGCGCTCCACGGCAGGCCCAGGCTCCAGAGAAAACGGCACGGCACGACACCCTACATCTACGTGACAGGCATAGGCAGTGATTGCAAAACTTCATTTCGGCGTGTCATGTTTTCGCACACACCAGGCCGGATGGATCCTCTCCACGTACCACATACGTGTATCATCGCTTCTCCAGGGAGAGCGGTCCAGCCGTAAAGGGATGCTGCTGGCGGAGCCGTATCTTAAAACGGGTGGGGATTCGATCCCTTGGACGTGCGAGCATCTCCAACACTCGCTGCCTGTAGGCTGTAGCAGCTTCCTTCCGTCCACCACGTACTCCACTCGGTAGTAGCTGCCGCGCCAGCGGAACAGAATCAATGCTATGCTTTCTCGGTTGCGGTGATAATGCAAGGGAATAGGAACCTCGCAGCAGGACACGACAGATGCTCCGGCCAGCCGAGAACGGCCGAGAACACGCGGAGAAGAAATAGCGTGTGCTCCAGATGTTGCTGTCCTAGAGCAAGTCTTATCTAATGGCGTGCGCAACTTTTTTTCTGATGAAACACATACAGCGGTAGATTTTTCCTTTGTGGTGGTAGAATAGTAGTAGTAGTAGCAGTACTCGTTTGATTGATCGATCGTGCCACCAAGAAGCGGTTTCACTAGAATTAATTTACAATTTGATCTTTTACTCCCAGAGCCTAAGGAAAGAATCGTGAGCATGTTCGTTCGGCAGTGTTTTTGACAAGTTTTCCTGCCCCGTTCGCTTTCGATCTCTACCTCACACATTTCTAAGTTCGTCCCCATTATTTGCCGCGACGACGACGACGACGACTCTGCGCCTCAGGAAAGCGTCGACGCGCGCGTGCCATCGTGGATCCCAGTCCGTCTCTCCGGCAAGGGCGGCCAAATATATGCTCCGGTCCGGTCGTCGTACGACACCGGACACGCCGGCAGGCCTGCCGCTGCACCGAGGAAAGAAGAGAGAGAGACGACGAGGACGACGGACGGACGTTGGTGCTCGCTCCCGGCCTCTTCTCGCGAGAGTCGCGCGCGCTCGAGCTCCAGTCACCCCGCCAGCCCGCTTGGCTGCTCACAGGGCGGACTGCGGCTTGGCGTGCCGGGCGACGAGCTCCTCGAGCGCCTCCCGCATCCAGCAGTGCTGGCATCCCTCCATGACCTGCTGCACAGTTGCCTGTTCAAACAAATCGGAAAGCACACGTTTAGAAGGCATGTTCTTGGCTCCTAATTTGACTTCGCAGCAGCTAGATTGAAGAAGCAAGAAGCTGTACTCACCCAGGTGCGCTTGCGGGACGCCATCTCGGGCCACTGCTGGAGCTCGTCGGTGACGCGGAGCGGGTACATGATGCCCTCGTAGGTGGTCTGGTAGCGGCGGCTCTGGTAGTGCCAGCAGCCGAGCACCTTGCCCATCTCCCCGCGGACGCCGGCCTCCTCGAGGGCCTCGCGCCGTGCCGCGTCGTCCATGGACTCGTCCAGCTCCCACCCGCCCTTGGGAAACATCATGCCGTGCCCCTTCTGCGAGCTGATGACCAGCACCTCCAGCTCGCCCTCGCCGTCGCTGTCGCCGCCGTCGCGCATCCGGTACGGGATGCACCCCACCACGATGCGCCCGCCGGTGCTCGCGCTGTACCGCTGCAGCTCGCGCCCCTGCCTCGCCACAAGAACGGCCATCGTTCGAATCTTTAGCTAACTAGACGCTCGTTTGGTCGCAAGAAGAAGAAGATGAGAGATGGATGGGTGGATGCTGGAGTAGCAGCTGTTGGTTTGCGGCCATGAAGCTGCGCATCCGGGGTATTAATAGGCGGCGAGCGGCTGGGGCCGATGGAGTTATTGCTGCTGCCGTATGGCTGTTGCGAGCGGACGAGTAGGTAACATGGGTGGAGCATGGGCTATGGACCAGCACCAGATTAGCTGGGCGTGGGTGTGGCTGTGGACGCGGCGCTCGGGCCCTCCGCCCAGGGTTGCCGTTCCGAGGTAGGGCATGGCGCGGCGTTCACGGACAGGGAAGGTAGGATCCCATACTCCCATCCGTGCTCCCACTTTATCCTATGACTGTTATTTTCTCTTTTTCTTTTCTAATCTAATCATCTCCCCCCCTAATTTTCAGGGGATGGGGCCGGACCTTATTTTCTTCCAATCAAATCAAGCCAAGTACGCGGGAGCACAGATGGAAGCACGGGGAGGGAGCAGGCAAGTCTCGTCCGGATCCAAGCACAGGCGCACAAGGTTTTCCGTTTCTTTCCTGAACGGTCGTTTTGTTTGGCTGCCTGGAATTAGGTACTCCTTCAGTGGGGGTGATGTTTCCAAACTGAAGGAAATTTGAGCTGGTATTTTCCTTTCATAGAGTAATACTTCTTGCTCTCTAGTCATATTGCAGTGCTTAGATCGCAATCTTGCAAGGAAATATTTGCAACATCTAGGATTTGAATAGCATATATTTGTGAAAGGACAGACAAGATGGTTGTCTACTTGCAACATAGGAAAAAATTGTGTGCACTATTTTCAACTTTGGAGGCTGGGAGGAGTTGTGCGTTCATACCACGTGGCTTTTACTACATCATTCTGTTAATGAAAGCTTCCATGGTGCGTTCATAGCAATGTGGAGCTATGGTTACCACACAATAATAAGGGATAACACTTCTAGGAGGAAAAACACATAACCGTTTTGCTTGGTGTTGCCTCCGTGCTTGGAAAAGGGAAGTGAGTTTTGTCCGAAATCAAATGATGCAAAGTTTGACCGATTTTTATATGATAAACTATCAACAATTACAATACCAAATTAGTATTCTTACACACACAAGAATATATTTTTGGAAATGCTAAAAATCAGACATAAGATTAATACACATGGGAAATAAAATGTTTGTCATGGCAGTTTATATTGACGTAAGGATGGCAAATTTAGTTGGCGAGCATGACGATTTTCTAAGAAAACAATAAACTTGGACGGATTTGCCATGCTTGCCAACTAAATTTGCCACGCTCGAAAAACATAATTTGTCATGAAAAATGCTTAATTTGCGATGCCTAAAAATCTGATGCCTGGTGGGCCTTCCGTCCCATTGAAGGACGATGGTGAAGACGCTGATGATGATGGTCTGTCGGTCGCCTCGGAGGCCATGCCTACAAGGCCACCATCTTGTCCCTTGCTTAGTTTAGTTTGGGTTTAGATAAAACTAGAAAGATTTGTTGTGCTTTGCTACGCCATTGGTGTTGTTGGACTTTTGTTATTTGGTTTGGTCTGTGAGGGTGATGATGGACTATTTCTTTTTTATATAGTGCGCTGTTTTGATGAGCTATTCATGTATATGTGATCTTGTATTTTCTGCTAATCAACCCACATGCGTGGGAAGGGTGTTTTGCACTAGTGGACGCTTGTACTATACTGGTTTTACAGTGTCGCATGTTGGCGCTTCTTCTCTGCCAGGTGCTGGGAGGGTGTGTGGGATTGACATATTTTTATAGACTAGTTGCTGCTGATTAATTTCAGAAATCGTTGACTCTGTCAAAATTATAAACCAAATCCAGAGTAGGACACCTCAATCAAATGAGAGAACACCTTAAACCCGATTAGAATAGAGAATTCCTTAAGAAATCATTGACCCGGTCAAAACGAATAACTCCTTGAGAAACCGCTAACCGGCCAAAATCGAAAATCAGATTCAAAATTGAACACTTCAAGTGTATGGGAGAGCTCTATAATTATGAAGTATGATGAATTTAAATTTTTCATTCCATTTTGATTGGTGTGCATCAAAACTTAACAAATACCGTCCGATTAGCATGAATTTCATCTATTTTTTAAGTACCGTTCGAAATGGGACGGGCTTTTGGTGCCTCTGGTTGGACGGTCTCCACCTGTATCGTTGTCCACGAACAACGGACATTTAGTGAGGTCCATTTTGATAAACCGCGTTAGAGTTGTCCTAACAAGATGCATGAAAAGGGCGTACTGCATCGTCCGCACAACATCTTCGGCCCAAAAAAAAAGGGACAGCGTCAGTATCAATCCACCACCATCTAGGCGAGTAGACAGTGAGTGCGGTCCATAGCCCGCCTCCACGCAAAGCAGCAAAGGACGATGTGATAAAGGGCGTGTCGAGCCGAGGAGAGCGCGTACTTGCAGGGCCAGCTGCTTTCTCTCGATTTCACGCTCGCGCGTACGCGCATCCGTGTACGCCCACACGTACGCTGGCTGGCTCTCACCCATGCACTTCTCCTCCCCTCGTCGCCTCGCCTCGCCTTCCATGAAGTGCATGTGAGTGTATCGACCCCTCTCTGTCTTAGTTAGGACATCTTCAATGATAACCCGTAAAAAAAGCCTTTCACATCTGTCCGCAGACACGGATGTGAAAAACAACAATCCAACCGTAAAGCATATATTTTCACAACAACTCGAATCAACCCGACGAAATTCGTTCAAACAAGTTCGAAATTTTATATAAACATGGCTGGATTTTAATAAACATATTGAATTTCATATAAACATTACTGATTTTATTACAAATACATCAAAACGGTCATAGGCGGTCTCTGGAGTATAATTAATACCTAATCTAAATGTTTGCCAGTGTCCGGTCCCCGTATCCGGCCATCAGCCCCGAGAACTAAAACTTCACCATCTGCAGTTCCGCCTCAGAGCTTTCTAGCTCCGCCTTCGGAGCCCCGGGAACTGAAGTTGTCCTCCGCGACGTCGCCGCCAAGCGATTAATCAGCCAAGATGCTCAGCCCACCAAGCTTGGCGTCCACGGAAGGGGAGGAGCAGTGGCCTTCCTGGGACACGAGCGGCGGCGACCTACCGTGCACTACTCTTCCTCGCTCCTGGCAGCGCCCGTGGACGTACCGACTTCTTCGTGCTCGTGGCGCCAGGGCGCGACCTCCTCCTCGTCGTGTCGCTGAACAACGCCTCACTTGACTTGTCGTCGCGCTCCTTGCCGGCGGCCGCCACCTTCTCCACCTGTTGTCGGTACAACCAGCAGGCGAGGCGGATCTTGGGGGCGGAGCGGTAGGACTCGAGCAACGCCTCTTGCTCAACCGGGTCCGCGTCCCACTCCTTCATCTGCAGATGCTCCTGGAGGAGGTTGTGGTTCTAGTTGGCGTCAGCCTGCACCTCCGGAACTGCTCCTCTCGCTCCTTTCGCGCCATGTCCATATAATGGGCACGGTCCTCGCCGATGGTCATGGTGCAATGCACCGGCGAGAGTGGAGCGGAGAAGGAGGGTGGCGTTGACTCTTCGTCGGAGGCGTCCTCCATTTGAACGTCCTTCGGCTGGCTGCCGGCCTGCCAGTCTGCAGCAATGGTAGCCATGGCCTTCTTCTGCTCCGACGTCATCCTGTCCGAGAGAGCTTTGAGGGGGCGACATCCTTGGTGGGGAGTGGTGCGGAGAGGGCCGCACCGCTTCAATGTCGGTGCCAGTGAGCGGCCGCGTCCGCTCTGCCCGGGCATGAACGTGGGCGCTGATGCTCTGAAGCGTGCTGGCCGAAAACGCGTGTAGGAGGGAGGTTTTTTTGGTGGGTCAGAGTGGTCAGAAGCGGGCTTGGAATCGGTTCGGACCGCGTATTTCAGACGGTTGCGGAAAGTTTGCGGGTCGGCGTTGGAGATGCCCTCAACAGCTCAAAAGTCCACTTACATATGGCCAAGTCCATCTTCCCCATCAATCGGTCCCCGCGAGCTCAATTAGTCCCTTGTTTAGCATATCTATCGGCGTCCTCAATGGCGCGGTGACGTCGTGTGCCTCCTTTCCTAATTCCTCCCCGTCGACTTGGTGAACCATATGCGATCATCTTTGCCGAAATATCACCAACTGGCATGTTGAAATGTCCACACAGTGTTTTTGAAAAATTAACAGTAAAGAAAGTGTCACGCATGTACCGAGTGTGTTGTGTCCGGCTCTCTTTGGTTGGTTGCCAACAGAGGGTGGCGATCGAAACGGACGAAGGTAATACTAATATTCAGTGCAGGATTTCCGGTCTGAATTCTGTAAGATTCTTCCTGAGATAGGTGCGGTATGAACATCAGTTGCTGCTACCATGTGGTTAACAACACTGGCCAATCTGGCCACGTGGTGAATGCAGTGTTTGTACCATATTCATACGACCACGTTTCTTCACCGGTAATGTGAAATGTCGGGGTAACTTCTCACTGTGTTAGCTGGTGCGATGGTCTAACTATGCTGCTTACGTACCACCCCACCCCCAACGCGACACCGTCATTCTAGATGTTGTTGTCACCGACGCGAAATTGAGTAGAAATGCGTCGATCGGTAAAGGCCAAAGGGGGCGAATTTTTGGGCTCTATGTTGCAGAAGCAAAGCCGGGTGCCGCCAGTTTCAAAAGGTGAAAACCGTTCGTGGATTATTATGTATGGATAGGCTGGTTGGTAGTACAGGGATTATCAGCCCGGAGTCTCTTTGGTTTGGTTAGTTGCAATTACTGACGTCGTCCCCAGTGGTGATCTGCACGGATGTTGTATGTGCTAGTACTACTAATCAAGTAATCATGCTCAAACCGCGAAAAGGCGGATACGATCCGGCACTATTTGTCAAGCCGGAACTACTTGATCACAAATGAGAGACGAAGTCACGAAACCTGGAGTTCAAAGAAGAAGAAGAAAGTCGGGAAATGAACCTTGATCCATCGAATCGGCTCGGTCGTCTCCGCTAATTCACGGACCGGATCCGGCTCGATACGTACGTACGTGCCTCGATTACTTTTCGTCTCATGGCTGGGATTTTTCCTTCGACTAGTGGCACAACTTAATTATACCAGCGCATAATTGTTCCACACGACCTAGTAGGAGCAGGCAGGGCCAGCGCGCGTCTGGTGGCCGGGACCAAGCCGGTCAGGCGCTGCAGCCCAGCGGCGCGACGGCGGGCTCCAGGCCGCGCCCACCAACCGAACCGCCGATCGGGACTGCGCCTCGCGCGCCGGCCGATCGAGGTGACCACGGCGAGCCACTGGGCAAGCAAGCCATGTGCAAGTGATATGGTGTACGTTCGGCCTGATTGCATTGCTCCGGTCCTGTCAAATACTACTTTTATGACGATCTGCATGCATGCATGCACGGTCTCCGCCAACATGGGCATGCATCCATCACGTCGATTAAGCTTAATGCCAGGAGAGAAAAAGGGTCGGGTGTGCGGTCGCGGCTGGCCTTTGCTTAATGCCCGCCGCAACGGCCGACATGTGTGTGCAAGTTGTTCAGTTTGTTGCCATACATATCCTCTCTTTAATTTGTTTCTCCGGCCTTGGTAGCTGCTGGTTTCTCTTTTCCTTGCTTTCATTCTAGGGGCGGCGGCACGCATGTAGATGCACGAAATCTATCACTTGTCTTGCCTTATCGATGTTTCCTTCTTCCGGTGACGATCATCTGTGTGAGTACGTGGTGTTTCAGTGACGAATGCAGAGTTGTTGGGACGTCTACGCCAGGCCGTGTAAACGCGCGCGACGAGCCACAAGTGCGCGTAGTTTATCCCATCTGGAACGCAATGTGTATGATCGGATCCACAATTTATATGGAGGTTTTTGCGCAGCCCATGCGTGCGTATCATCTCCGTGTAGTTTGTTATCTACAATACGTACGGGACACGATCGATCCAGTCCTGCGGCCGGCGTTCAAACGTATACGAGCCAACAAAACCGAAGCGCCTGCAAGTCCCGCATGAAATTGCCTCGCATGTACACCTTCTATCTCATCTCACCGGGTCCATCCACGTTCGTCAACCCGTGCATGCATGCATGCATGGTGCATGTACCTGCATGCTGACACAGACTGGGACAGGCACATGCATGTTGGAAAAGTCTCCAAGTGTTTTTTGCCTCAGCCTCGATTGGCTGCTGGTTGGCGCTCTTTCTGTATTTCTTCTCACCTTTCCCTGGCTTTGAACCTGATGAGCAGGCCTGAACCCAAGGTCTCGTTTATCTCCGTCTCGTGCGTGCTAGTACGTACTAGCCCACCAGTACTACTCTACCATTCAGCTAAACGGCAATGGGTGCACTGTTGATGAGTGACCTTTCCGCGGCTGGCTTTTGGTTGGAAGAACGTGCGTTTGAATATATAGACTTGCAACCCCGCAAAAGAAATAACTTATAGACTTGATAGTTTCTTTTTAAGAAAAAGTAGACTTGCTGATGATTACGATAAATGACTAGTACGAGTAGTTGGGATTATATTCGCCAATTTTGGACGCATACGCTTGGCATTTTGATTCTACGGCATGCTGCTGACAAGTCACCAAACATGCCACTCATTGGACAATTATTTCTTCACATGGCATAAGCGAAGAGCTATTTAATTGTCTTATTGTGATTTTTAGATGAAATAGGTTCTAGTGATCATGAACCCACCACCGTTATTACATCGGCTTCCAGTTATCACGTCAATTTAGCCGGCAAGGTAAAGCAATACACCCAAAATCCAGCAAAATAGAGTGCAAAAAAAGTAACATCAGGATACATTGATATGACACAAAACGTACATCCAATGCGTACAACCAGGAAACACAACTTGCAGCTCACATCTTGAAAACGACACGAACCATCATCTCGTCCTCCATGAACTTCAGGGAGTTAGAGCAACTACTGTACCAATCAAATTGCCCTCATATATCTGGGCGGACAACTCGGGCACGAGAGAAAAGAAAAATCAACATCCAACCGGACCCTTTATCCTCATATGTTTGGGCTGTCCGCGAACCCTCAAACTCAACCCGTATGTGAGGAGAATATGAGGGTGTCCAGGCAGTCCGCAGTGTCGGACACGGTCCTCCTTGGATCACTTTATCTCTTTTTTTTAATTCAATTTTTTCTTTTTCTCTTGATCGACCATATGCATTTAACTGAACAATTTGAAAGACATGGTTGCGCCCACAAACAAATGAGGGTTCAAAGTAGACACACATGTACTTTTTTCGAATGCGTCTATGGACGTATGAGGAGCCAAATCAGCCCAGTCCTATTGTAGATGCTCTTTGCCTCTAGACGGCATGCCAAACAAACTGTCACCGCTTCCCAGCATTTAGAGTCATGTCATCGGGAACAGAGGGCACCATCACCCTGACAACCCAGATTACCAGCCAGTTCGGTGAGGATATTTTCTTCTTCATTCCACACCACTGGACACAATTAACACAAATATCACCACGGTCTGCGAAGCTTCCACAAAGCCCATCAAAGTAGTTGTGTGGGTAACACTTGTGACTTTATGGTTAGTGTTACTAACCCCAACAAATAATTGTATACAAATCAACACAAGCAGTTAAACATGATATTCAGCAATCACTTTCCAAGTTTCTAAAGCATCCGACCATTCAAACAACATGTGCACACACGACTCATCTTTAGTATAAAATAAATTAGGATAGGTCATGCACATTTTGTCTTTTGTTCAAATTGTCTCTAGAGAGGAGTTTACTATTAGCCAATAACAACACAAAAAAATGGATTTGTGGAGGAACTTGAAGTTTCCAAACAATAGGGATGTGCACATGCATCACTCCTCAAATATTAATAACATAAATGAATAGAACCCTTATTATGTTACTTCATCAAGGCATCTTCTTCAGTAATCAAAAGGGAAAATATGTTGAGCTACGATCCAATTCGCCTCTCTAATCATGTCATACTTATTTGGGATGATGCTTTATGTATACCAAAAACAAAATCGATACTTTTTGTAGAAATTTCAGTTTGCAAAATATGTCGTGTCTATTTTGGGTTGGAATATACTAACTTGATGAGTTAGCTAGTGTTAAACCGTTTGTGTCATGGGAACTAACTTGAGTAGTTAGCTAGTCATAGGGATTATGTTCTTTTGATGTGAACTGAAAGTTTTTTGTAAGAAACGCAGTGCATAAGTTTTCTTTTAGAAACACAATATAGACGTAGACGTTCACATACACTAAACCTTTTGAAATATGAACACATGCACACACATACACCCCGTACCTATATGAGCATTTTCGAGAGGCTGAGCGGACGGTTCTTGAGATTGACGAAGCAACCATAGGTGCCTCGCTATTGAAGGAAATGTCGCCTCACACTGAAACAATACTCCGCCTTTATGAGACACACATTTGTCAAACCTGAAGTTTGATATCTGATGACCTACGGGTACAACAATCCTCCCAACCATTGCACCACAGGTTGGTTCTCCTTTCTCGTCTCCCCTCTCGAATTTCCTCGCAAGCTCAGCATCTTTCGGTTAGATAACCACCCGAAAATGCCTTCCTTGTGCATATTAGATTATGCAACTAATCTCTCATGATTTGCGACTGGTGAGAACTAACGATCTCAATGATGCATCAACAGTTCCCCTGAATATATGAAGTACAAGTGAGATTCGGTCAGACCATCGACTACCAAATTGGCAGATTTTGTATTCCATGATTGATGCCCGAGAACCTTAACTGACCTCTTCATGTTCTATTTCCAGTCTGCCAACCGCGAGCATATATCATTTCCTCTTCTCCAACATAAAATACAGTACTATAACGAATAATTCTTTGATTCTCCTACTGACCGATTGCTGAGCAACCACTGTCCACTATAATCACTTCTCTGAGTGATGATCCAAAGTAGTACCCTGCACGTGATCAGTTAGCTATTACTAGTTCAGATCTCGACCTAGTTTCGCGCGAGAATATTGAAAATGAAGCAGAGGCTATGATAAGTACGCATGAACGATGGGCTTCTTCGCCAGTGACTTTCCAAGAAAGTACTCTGGAATCAAGAGTACTATATGTGGGATAATAATGGGCTTAAGTAAACGCTTGAGTCAGGGTACGTATATAATTTGAGCGGGAATGGCAATTAATGGACGTGGTTGATGAATCCATAACCAATCGAGATCCGATGGATCGAGGCGAACTGTAACACTTGACCAACTCTGCCTGTCTTGACCGCATCGATCGGCTGACATGGACATGTGCAGCTGATACTGCTTGACGCGGTGCGTAACATGCACTAACCATGTACCCACCCAGACTGATTCACTGATCTGTTAAGAGTCCCGGATGTTGTCAGGGATTAGCGTCTGATGTGTGCACTGACTCATACTCCATATTCTTGCAGCGCATGTGAGTTACTTGGAAGGTGAGACCGATCATTTCGTTTCTGAGGACTTTCGAGCCTTTAGAGCATCTACAGCCACATACGGCAAATCCGCCCCCTCAAACACCCGCGGACGCGCAGTGACCGGGCACACCTTAAATTCATTTGTTGCATTCGGACATCTCATACTCGATTCTTATATCCATACAAAAACATGCAAAAGGAAATAGAACCTAAGTACTACGTCGATCATAACTACTCCTCGTCGGAGATCACCACGATCTTAGTGTCTGGCTCCTGCAGCATGGGCAGAAGCTGCAGCCCCGGCTCCTCCGGCTGCTCCGCTCCGGCTGGCCATTAGCGTCTGATGTGTGTATTGTTTGGCAATGCAACTCTCAATTGATTTGGGTGCATACACGCACGTATATATTTACAATGAGCAGCCCACGGCCTCGACTATACATGGTAACTAGGAGGCGGGGCAAGGTAGGAAATGATCCTACATATACATGCGATATACTGCCTATACAAAAGATATTCAACACCCCCCCGCAGCCGATACGTCATTAGTGACGCATAGACTGGACCAAAACTCCTCAAATGTAGTCGCCGGTAACCCCTTGGTCATGACATCGGCGAACTGCTGAGCGGTGGGGACATGTAAGACCCGTATGTGTCCGAGAGCCACCTGCTCACGCACGAAGTGAATGTCGAGCTCGATGTGTTTCGTGCGACGATGATGAACGGGGTTGGCGGAGAGGTAGACGGCAGAGACGTTGTCGCAGTAGACAACGGTAGCCTTGGCCACGCCAAGGTGCAACTCCTGAAGAAGCTGCCGTAGCCAGGAGCACTCTGCAACAGCATTAGCCACAGCGCGATACTCAGCCTCGGCACTCGACCTGGACACCGTGGGTTGTCGTTTAGAAGACCACGAGATGAGGGAGGGCCCGAGGTAGACGCAGTAGCCAGAGGTGGAGCGCCGAGTGTCGGGGCAGCCGGCCCAGTCGGCATCGGAGTAGGCCACCAAATCCGTTGAGGAGGACGCCGTCAACGTGAGACCAAGACCCATAGTGCCGCGGATGTAACGGAGAATCCGCTTCACCAAGGACCAGTGAGAGTCACGGGGAGCGTGCATGTGGAGGCACACCTGCTGAACCGCGTACTGTAGGTCGGGACGAGTGAGCGTCAAGTACTGCAGGGCCCCAACAATGGACCGGTAAAAGGCGGCATCCTGCGCCGGGGTGCCTTCAAGAGCGGAGACCGTAGCCTTCGTGTCGATAGGCGTAGGTGCGGGCTTACAGTTAAGCATGCCGGCGCGCTCGAGTAACTCCTGGGCGTACTGCTGCTGAAGAAGAAAGAACCCGTCCGCACGATGCACTACCTCGATCCCGAGGAAGTAGTGTAAAGGACCGAGGTCCTTCATCGCGAACTCGGTGCCGAGGCGAGCCGTGAGCTGTCGGAGAAGCTCGGTCGTGGAAGCAGTCAGGATGATGTTGTCGACGTAGAGCAGCAGGTAAGCCGTCCCAATGGCGTGCTGGTAGACGAACAGAGAGGCATCCGAGCGGGTGGCCACGAAGCCAAGCTGTTGAAGGAAGGCAGCGATCCGCTGGTACCAAGCACGAGGAGCCTGCTTGAGCCCATAGAGTGAGCGCGAGAGCAGGCACACATGATCCGGCTGAGTGGCGTCGACGAAGCCGATGGGCTGCTGACAGTAGACCTGCTCGGCGAGATGGCCATGAAGAAATGCGTTGGAGACGTCCATCTGGTGGACGGGCCATGCGCGGGAGACCGCCAGCTGGAGGACAGTGCGGATAGTGCCCGGTTTGACAACCGGGGCGAAGGTGTCGGTGAAGTCCACACCGGCGCGCTGACGGAAACCACGAACGACCCACCGAGCCTTGTAGCGCTCAAGGGTCCTGTCAGGCCGGGTCTTATGCCGAAAGACCCATTTGCCGCTGATCACGTTAGCGTGCGGCGGCCGAGGCACCAACTGCCAGGTGCGGTTACGCTGAAGAGCGTCGAACTCCTCCTGCATCGCGGCGAGCCAATGAGGGTCTCGAAGAGCCGCTCGAGCCGACGATGGGAGGGGAGAAGGCGCTGAGGTGGACGGCACCGAGGCCGCAAGCAGGTACTCGTCGGCAGAGTACCACTGGCTCGGGCGGAGCGCACCGGTCCGGGCACGAGTCACCATGCAGGAGGGCGGCGGGGCCGGTGCGGCGGGCGAGGGTGAAGAAGAGCCCGCCGAGACCGAGCCGGCCGAGGGCGCAGGAGATCCCTGCGCGGATCCGGGCGACGCAGGCGCTGGAGAGGCCGGCGGAGAACCCTCAGCCGAGCCCGCCGGTGAGTCGGAGGCGGGCGTCGGGGGCAAGGTCGCTGTAGAGCCCGACGCGGGGGCCCCGGCGGAGGGCGAGGAAGGCGCCGAGGCGACGGGTATCGCGGAGGACGTCAAGGACGCCGCGGCGTCGGGCGAGGGGACTGGGCCCGAGGCCGATCCCGCAGCCGCCGAGCGGGGCGCCGAACCCTCCGAAGCCGCAGCCGCCGAGCCGGCAGCCCGCGAGGCGGGGAGGGGGCCGAAACCAGGAGGCGGCTCGAGGGAGGCCCGAGGGCGCGGGGGCGCACCAAGGAGGCCCGAGACCGAGCCGCCAGTAGCAGAAGGTGAAGACGCTGGCTAGTCGGTCGGTGGTACCTGCTGAAACGGAAAAACCCTTTCGTCAAAGTAAACGTGTCTAGAGGTGAAGACACGGTGAGAAACAGGGTCGTAGCAGCGGTAGCCCTTGGTGTTGGCAGGGTAACCCAAGAAGATGCACGCAAGAGAGCGAGGAGCGAGCTTATGAGGGGTGGTAGAGGCGATGCTGGGATAGCAGAGGCACCCGAAGATGCGAAGATCGTCATAGGATGGGGGGCTCCCGAAAAGCAAGTGGTGTGGTGCAAAGTTGCCGCGGACGCGGCAAGGCCGAATGTTGATGAGGCGTGATGCGGTGGCAAGTGCATCGGGCCAGAAGCGGGGTGGCACATTAGCATGAAATAACAAGGTGCGGACACAATCGTTAAGAGTGCGTAAGACCCGTTCCGCGCGCCCATTTTGTTGCGAGGTATAGGGACAAGTGAGACGAAATATCGTGCCATGTGTGGTGAGGAGGGTGCGAACCGCGAGGTTGTCGAACTCCTTCCCGTTGTCGGTTTGGATAGCGTGGATGGGGCGACCAAACTGGGTGGTGACATAGGAGTAAAAGGCGGTGAGAATGGATATGACATCGGATTTCCGCCGCAACGGGAAGGTCCACACATAGTGCGAAAAATCATCTAAAATGACAAGATAATAGGTGTAGCCGGTATTACTCGCAACTGGAGAAGTCCACACATCACTATGAAGTAGTTCAAACGGATACGATGCAACTGACGAGGAAGTGCTAAAAGGAAGCCGAGTATGTTTGCCTAGACGACACGCATGACAAGTGTGACCGTCGGTCTTATTACAAGTGAAAGAAAAACTCCGAAGAATATGACGAAGGGTGGTGTCGTTCGGATGTCCCGAGCGAGCGTGCCAAAGATCCACACCGACGGAGAGGGCGACCGGAGAGGTGGAGGTGGAGGCGGGTGGGTGGACTGGGTAGAGCTCGTCGGGGCTATCACATCGGTGGAGCACCATCCGGGTACGGGCGTCCTTGACAGAAAAACCACACATGTCAAATTCAACGGTGACAGGGTTATCACGAGTAAGGGAACGAACGGAAACAAGATTAGTAATGAGTTCGGGAGAGACAAGTATGTTAGATAATGAAATCGGTGTAGATGTGGACGGAAAGTAAGCATGGCCTATGTGCGTGATAGGAAGAGATGACCCATCGCCAACAGTAATACGATTGGAGGTATGAACAGGATATGAGGAGTGGAGAGTACCGGGGTTGGCAGCCATATGAGAGGTGGCGCCACTATCCATGTACCAATCGCCGCCACCCGTGTAGTTGGCTGGTGAGGGGGCGGACTGGAGCGCCGCGAGAAGGGCCGGATCCCATGGAGCCGGCGGGAGCGGAGGCGTCGACGGTGGCAGTGCGGCATATGGCGCCACGGCATAGGGCACCGGCGGCGGCGCGGTGTAGGGCGCCATGGCGTAGGCGCCTGGAGATGACGCGGCGTACGGCGCTGCTGGAGGCGCGGCGTACGGCGCCTGTGGCGCGGCGATCAGCGCCTGGTGCGCTGCGGGACGTGGCCCCAGAAGGCCAGGAGCGGGCGGGCGGGGCACCGGCATGCTATACGCATGTACCAGGCCCGTCCACGGGTTCTGGGCCGCGGCCCAGGGCGCGGTGGCCTGCTGCTGACGAGGCTGGCCCCCCTGGCCGTTTCCCTTGCGACCGCGACGCCCACCACGGCGGCGATCGGAGGAGGCAGGCGGGGGTGGCGGCCCCTGGAAGTGGCCCGCTGGTGGCGGCGGGTACGGCCCGTAGGAGGCCGCCGGAGGAGGGAACCGCGGCGCGGCGGGCGCCTGTGGAGCCGGCGGGGGCGGGCCGCCGCGGGAGGTCCCGGCAGCGAGGGCGACGTGGGTCGCCCTAGTTTTCGCCATCTTCATGCGACGTTCCTCCAGACGCAAGTAAGCCACAACCTTGGCAAAGGTTGGCTCCGGGATCAAGGTGAGGTTGGAGGCAGCGTTGCCGAACTCTTCATTGAGCCCGGCGGAGAGGGTGCTGAGGAGGAGATCGTCGGAGATGATTTCGCCGAGATCACGGAGCTCATCTGCAAGTTTCTTGAGACGCATGCAATAGTCATCGACAGAGGAATCAAGTTGATGCGACCCAAAAAACTCTTGTTGAAGAAAAACCCGGCGTTGGAGTTGGTTGTCGGTGAAGAGCCCGTTGACTTTGATCCAAACGGCGAGGGCGTCATCCCCGTCGCTGACCACCGTGTGGAAGAGATCCTTGGAGATGGTGAGGTAGAACCACCGGATGAGTGTGGCATCGATGGTCGTCCACTCTACATCACCGAGCATGAGGCTGGAATCCACGGAACCGTCGACGTGATCATGGAGATGATACTCGCGGAACACTAGAGAGAAATAGGTCTTCCAGGCATAGTAGGTGGAGGTGGAGTAGTCAAGGCACACGGGGACACGGCGGTGGATGTCAAGATCGCGGATGAGCACGGGATCGGGGCCGGCGAAGGGGTTGGGGACGACGGAACCGGATGCGGAGGAGGCGGGTGAGGCCATGGCGATGTCGGGTGGGAGAGGGAAGGTGGTGGTGCGGCTGGAGGGGAAGCAACGGCAGGGAGAAGAAGCGGCGGCGGCGGCGCACCTAGGGGGCGGCGGCGGCGGTGATGCGGCGGCGGCAGCCTAGGGCGCGGCGGCAGCAGGAGCGGAAGCTGTTTAGGAAGAGGATCGTGTGAAGAAAACTGATACCATATTGTTTGGCAATGCAACTCTCGATTGATTTGGGTGCATACACGCACGTATATATTTACAATGAGCAGCCCACGGCCTCGACTATACATGGTAACTAGGAGGCGGGGCAAGGTAGGAAATGATCCTACATATACATGCGATATACTGCCTATACAAAAGATATTCAACAGTGTGCACTGACTCATACTCCATATTCTTGCAGCGCATGTGAGTTACCTGGAAGGTGAGACTGATCATGTCGTTTCTGAGGACTTTGGAGCCTTTATATGCCTTGCAGAGGAGGAGGAACCGATCGGGTAGGTAAACTTGTGAACTTTCTGACTAGGCATGGGGGCCGTATGATATGCATGGATCGATAGTGATGGATCGGGCAAGAATGCATGGGTGACCACGTTGCACTAAGTCTTGTGTACAGTGTAGGCATGTAGCACTTGCGGTTTTTCAGCATTGCCAGCTCAGATTGAGTTTCCGGTTAACTCCAACTTCTGCTGCTGGGAGCCAGCTCGGGGCTGGCTGTTAACGATCACTGGAACTCATTCTCCGGCGAAATTGCGCGGCTGAAATCAAGAAAGTCGTGCATGCAAATGCATGGCCGATCGATTAATTGTCTCCGGCGGTGGAGGAATTTTATTCTGAGCCACATGCCCACATGCAAGAACTCTCGCTTGACAAGTTCGCGCGATTGTCGGTTCTTTTTTCCCTTCACGCACCTCATCTATCGATCGATCGATCAATCAATACTACTAGTATCCTACATAGCCAGTGCTGTTGGAGCAAAATACAATAATTTACATCGTGCTGATGACTGTAGATTTTCTCAAGATCTGCAGATCAGGAGGCGTCCTTGTCATCAACCCTTCACCAGCGTGCCCGATACGACGGGACTGCTTGCGAAACGGACATGGCGCAGCGGTGCAGCCACACGCTTACTCTTCAACCAGTAAATCGAAGAAGCTGGTAGATCTTCACGTACGGTTCATTGATCGATCAACGCTACGGATCAGGAAAATACGCAGCTAGTGGCAGCGGTTAACGCCGTCGTCTACGACGGTTAATACATCAGAAATGCATTGACTGGTCCGGACGACGGGACGGTCCTTCTTTTACCGTAGGATTGTCGAGCGTGCGTGCAAGTTAGCGGTCGCTGATCGGTATACAAGGGCGCAGTCCTGGCCAGTAGTTTCTTCCATGCATGCTCGCCGACTCGCCGTACGTGGACTCGTGGTCTTCTCTCTCTCTCTCTCTCTCATATATATATATATATATATATATATATATATATATATATATTGGTCTAGTCTGGCGATCGATTGATCCAGTATTAAAACAGATGGCCTTTCTTTTTCGGAGAGATCCAGTTGAACTGTCTTCGCGAATAGTAGTAGTAGTACGTACGAGAAACATGTTGATGATGATGACGATGAAAAAGATGGGTTAGTAATACTACAAGAGCGGAAAAGGAGCTAGCTACCTAGCGTGTAAGTGAACGGTCCCATGCGAAACCTGTTGCGAACTTGGAGCAACAATCAGCGGAGCTTTTAGCTGGTACTCCCTCCGTTCCAAAATATAGCGCGCCCACGCTTTTCGAGGTTCAACTTTGACCATAAATTTAACCCACGAGACCGACTGCGGCGGGATCAAAAATTATATAATTAAAAACTTTTTTTGAATACGAATTCATTGGTATAATTTTTTCGCCCGCCGCAGTCGGTCTTGTTGATTAAATTAATGGTCAAAGTTGAAGCACGAAAACCGAGGATGCGCTATATTTTAGAACGGAGGGAGTACTGGTAGAGGTTCCTCGGCACGGTGTTAGGTAATTTAGGCGTGGCATGCAGCTGCGCTTGTCCGTGCCCGGCCATGTGAGCCCCGGGTCGCTGTTAGGGCAACCTGCAGAATATATTTTGGCCGAAAGCTTCCGGTGACGGTTGGCTCCAAAATGGAAGTAGCGGAAACAACACGTTGCAGACACAGGTGGGCAACTGGCCAACTGGGTACGTCGGAATAGGATTGATAGCTGCCGCCTGTGTGTGCCGATGGCCCGGTGCCGGAAGTACGTCGCCCCAGTCGTGCATGATCTTCTTTTTTCAGTTGGAGTACCTCGCGCGTGACTAACGACGAGTGTCATGCGAGTGACCAAAGAATCTTTACTGCCTACCAGAGGCAGCGGACTAGCACCAACCCAGAAGTTGGAACGAGCATTTTGACAGTGAGCGAGTGCAGAGTGGATTAATGGAGATCAGACTCTGAACATCTCAACATTTTGACAGTGAGCGAGTGGAGAGTGGATCAATTTTGCCACCTTCCGGGTTTTGAAATGGCTTCTGAACATCTGATCACCGTGGAGATCAGACTCAGAGACGTGGCCTCGGGAGGGACGTGCGGGGAGAATACAAGACGATATTCCAAGGGCTGCCCATGGTGGCCAGACATAGGGGAGCTCCTATTGGCCGCCCGCCAGCGGCAAATTGCGGAGCCTTCGCTGAAGGCGGAGCAAATGGGCTGGCCCATTAGGAGGTACACGAGCTCCAGGCAAGTAAAATAAAAACCAGAAAGTTATGCACCAGGCAAGTAAAATAAAAACCAGAAAGTTATGTACCAGCGAGAATTCGAACTCACAACCTACCTCGAGTGAACGAGTACTACTAACCAAAACAGCTAGCGAGTTCTGGTGAAAAATTTCAGGCGCGACACTATAAGTACCGTAGTCTTTTGATTTTTTTTAGAAAAACATACACTGAACATTTTAAATAATACATAATGAACATTTCTTAATATATGATGAACATTTTCGAAAAATATAAATATATGTGCTGAACAATTGTCGAATATGGATTGAACATTTAGTAAAAAACGTTGAACAATTTCATAATATACGATGAACATTTTTGTAATATACGACAAACATATTTATATGTAAAGTTGAAAAATTTTCATAATATAAAATGAACATTTTACTTAATACAATGAACATTTTTGTAATACCTATAAACATTTTATATAATATGCAAATAAAGAGAAGAAAACAGAAACAGAAAAATAAAAAATAACGTAAAAAAAAGAAACAAAACAGAAATATAAAAAAAGGAACAAAACAATAGGGAACCGGGCAAAACAGTGAAAAACTGGAAGCAAAAAAAAGCTGAAGAAAAACGAACAAAAAAACAGCAGAAGCATCGAAGGAAACAAACAGCGAAGGAAAAAACAGCACAGGAATCCGTACATGGGCCGGCCCAAGTCGGGAGTCGCTTCAGCGAAGCTGCAGCTCCTGGACGCACGCGCGCGTCATATAGGATTTGCCCAGACATAGGGCGCGACTTGTTTTTTTCTCGCCTTCAGCGAGTCTGGCTTCGGACTCGCTGAAGGGCGATCGAGCTGGGCCGGCCCACGAGCCTCTTTCCATTTTTCTTAGGTTTTCTTTTTTACCTTTACTTTTATTTCTATACTTTTTTATGCTTTAAAATATTCTCTTCTCTCTCTCTCTCTCTCTCTCTCTCTCTAAAAAACACTCTTCAAAAAACATTTGAAAAAATGTTGGTTATGTATATAAAAAATGTTGAACCAAGTATTTAAAGAAATGTTGAACAAATATTTTAAAAAATGTTGATCATGTATTTAAAAAATATTTCACAAGTATTTAAAAATGTTGATCATGTATATAAAAAATTGAGCAAGTATTTGAAAAATGTTGAGAAAATATTTGAAAAATGTTGAGAAAATATTTGAAGAATGTAGAATGAAAAACAAAACAAATAAATAAAAAACAAAAAACAAAAAAAATTGGAGAAAAAAAAAGAAAATATTGAAAAATCAGAAAAGAAACAAAAGAAAGAAAAGAAAAAAACAAAGAAAAACCGGAGAAGACCGGCTTCGATCACCTCCAGTAGGTCGCGATCCTACTACTAACGAGTAACTCGAAGCGGGTGGAGTGGTTACCTGCGCCGGTGATCGCCCTGGAGACCAGGACATCCCTACAGACTCGCTTAATGCGATAAATAATCACTACAGACATACGTATGAACGACTCACCTATAGCGTTTACTTTGACAGGCCGGCCGAATAGGGTTGATTTTGGGAACCTTTAGCCACTATTTTTGGAACCATCGGATCGGTTTTCGGAAGGTCCTGACCAGTTTTGTTTTTTGTTCTCTTTTTTCTGTGTTTTTCTCAACAACTCTTTATTGGTTTTTTTCCTTTCTCCTATTCTTTTGTTTTTTCGAATGCATTTTGACTTTTTTAGTACACGGTGAACATTTATTATATACATGTTGAATAGCAATAATAAAAGAGTGGGTAATCTGCATGTTAAAGTCTCTTTGGACCAAGCTGTTGCTGACTACTTAGCGAGATATTTTGCTGATGGAAGTACACAAAGTCAGTTCATGTTCAGATCTCTGTCCTATAGTTTTGTAGTGTGGGAAGGAGGAGGAACAAGGGCCAAGGCGGCGAACTAAAAGTATGAAATTATGTGGGAGAGAGATGCAAGCCTGCCAGAACGTATTAAATCTGCTTCAGACGGATTTGGAGTAAAAAATAATATATATTTTTGCGAGAAAAAGGGAGATTTCATTACTCAAGGAGGCTTCTCGGCCTTAGACAAGTTCATAATAGAGTCAAGCCCTGAAAACAGCCAAACTCCGCTGTTCGAGGGGTGTCGCGGCCATACGCCGCGAGCTCGTGACTAATTTTATTCTGCGATCAACTAATATGAGTAAAAGAAATCTCCCTTGATTCATCTGCAATCACTCATCGGATCTCCTCAACAAGTACGCGGTGCTTCGACCGGTTTTCCGAGTGTGCCATAATCATCGACACATCTTCTACACAGTCCAGTTCCACCATGATCGACAAATTTGTCCTCTGCGAGGCCAATGCTAGACCCTCCCTACGTGCTGCTAGCTCTGTCTGAAGACAATTATTGCATGCATGCAATTCCCTGCACGTTGTATATAGAATATCTCCTCTCTTATCCCACAGAAGCATGCCACCTCCTGCTCCACCGGTTGCCTGTACGTAACTACCATCACAATTGAGCTTTGTCCATCCTGGAGGGGGCAGCGTCCATGGTCTCTCATACCGATGCACACATGTACCTTTTGAGTGGTCTGGCCTCCCTCATACAATACCATCTTCCCTTTCGCCAAATCAACTCGAGGGAATTATTGTATGCACAATAGCGAATGAATATATCCGAGAAGGAACCTGATGACCCACAAGTGTAGGGGATCTATCGTAGTCCTTTCAATAAGTAAGAGTGTCGAACCCAACAAGGAGAAGGAGGAAATGACAATCGGTTTTCAGTAAGGTATTCTCTGCAAGCACTGAAATTATCGGTAACAAATAGTTTTGTGTTAAGTTAATTCGTAATGGGTAACAAGTAACAAAAGTAAATAAGGTGCGGCAAGGTGGTCCAATCCTTTTTGTAGCCAAAGACAAGCCTGGACAAACTCTTATATAAAGAAAAACGCTCCCGAGGACACATGGAAATTATCGTCAAGCTAGTTTTCATCACGCTCAGATGATTCGCGTTCGTTACTTTGATAATTTGGCATGTGGGTGGACCGGTGCTTGGGTACTGCCCTTTCTTGGACAAGCATCCCACTTATGATTAACCCCTATTGCAAGCATCCACAACTACGAAAAAAGTATTAAGGTAAACCTAACCATAACATGAAACATATGGATCCAAATTAGCCCCTTACGAAGCAACTCATAAACTAGGGTTTAAGCTTCTGTCACTCTAGCAACCCATCATCTACTTATTACTTCCCAATGCCTTGCTCTAGGCCCAAACAATGGTGAAGTGTCATGTAGTCGACGTTCACATAACACCACTAGAGGAGAGACAACATACATCACATCAAAATATCGAACGAATACTGATACGTTTCCAACGTATCTACTTTTCCAAACACTTTTACCCTTGTTTTGGACTCTAACTTGCATGATTTGAATGAAACTAACCCGGACTGACGCTGTTTTCAGCAGAACTGCCATGATGTTATTTTATGTGTAGAAAACAAAAGTTCTCAGAATGACCTGCAAATCCACGGAGGCAAGTTTTGGAAAATATAAAAAATACTGGCAAAAGAATCAAGACCAGGGGGCCCACACCCTGTCCACGAGGGTGGGGGGCGCGCCCACCCCCTCTGGGCGCGCCCCCTGTCTCGTGGGCATCCTGGAGCTCCGCCGACCTCAACTCCAACTCCATATATTCCATCTCACAGAGAAAAAAAATCAGAGAGGAAGTTTCATCGCATTTTACGATACAGAGCCACCGTCAAGCCCTAATCTCTCTCGGGAGGGCTGATCGGGAGTCCGTTCGGGGCTCCGAAGAGGGGGATTCGTCGTCATCATCATCATCAACCATCCTCCATCACCAATTTCATGATGCTCACCTCCGTGCATAAGTAATTCCATCGTAGGCTTGCTGGACGGTGATGGGTTGGATGAGATTTATCATGTAATCAAATTAGTTTTGTTAGGGTTTGATCCCTAGTATCCACTATGTTCTGAGATTGATGTTGCTATGACTTTGCTATGCTTAATGCTTGTCACTAGGGCCCGAGTGCCATGATTTCAGATGTGAACCTATTATGTTTTCATGAATATATGTGTGTTCTTGATCCTATCTTGCAAGTCTATAGTCACCTATTATGTGTTATGATCCGACAACCCCGAAGTGACAATAATCAGGATACTTCTCGGTGATGACCGTAGTTTGAGGAGTTCATGTATTCACTATGTGTTAATGCTTTGGTCCGGTTCTCTATTAAAAGGAGATCTTAATATCCCTTAGTTTCCGCTAGGACCCCGCTGCCACGGGAGGGTAGGACAAAAGATGTCATGCAAGTTCTTTTCCATAAGCACGTATGACTATATTTGGAATACATGCCTACATTACATTGATGAATTGGAGCTAGTTCTGTGTCACCCTATGTTATAGCTATTATATGAGGAATCACATCCGACATAATTATCCATCACTGATCCAATGCCTACGAGCTTTTCACATCTTGTGCTTCGCTTATTTACTTTTTTGTTGCTACTGTTACAATTACTACAAAACTATTATCTTTACTTTTGCCACTGTTACCATTACTATCATACTACTTTGCTACTAAATACTTTGCTCCAGATACTAAGTTATCCAGATGTGGTTGAATTGACAACTCAACTGCTAATACTTAAGAATATTTTTTGGCTCCCCTTGTGTCGAATCAATAATTTGGGTTGAATACTCTACCCTCGAAAGCTATTGAGATCCCCTACACTTGTGGGTTATCAAGACTAATTTCTGGCGCCGTTGCCGGGGAGCATAGCTCTATTCTCTGAGTCACTTGGGATTTATATCTGCTGATCACTATGAAGAACTTGAAAGATCAAAGAACTAAAATTTATCCCTCAACTACGAGGGGAGGTAAGGAACTGCCATCTAGCTCTGCACTAGATTCTCCTTCTGTTATGAATAAGCTTACGACACCTAAACCTGCTACTGCTATGAATTCTGATATGTCGCATGTTATTGATGATGCCACTTCTGCTATGCATGATACTTATGATGAAACTACTTCTATGCTTGATACTACTGTGCCATTAGGTGAATTTCTTGTTCTGATGAACAACTTACTAAGGCTAGGGAGAATGAAATTATTGAAAATGAAATTGATGAAAGTGATGATGAAGGTTCTCCTCCTAATTATGAATTGCCTGTTGTTCCTGAGGATTATGTTATGGATGAAGAAACTGCTAGAGATTTTCTTGCTTGCAATGATAGATCAGATCTTAAGAAATTGTTAGCTAAGCTGAAACAAAAGACTCTAAATGCTAGAATGAAACATGACCCTGCTTTTGCCACTTCACCTATCTTTGTTACTGATAAGGATTATGAATTCTCCGTTGACCCTGAGATTATTACTTTAGTTGAATCCGATCCTTTCTATGGCACTGAATCTGAAACTGTTGTGGCACATCTCACCAAGTTAAATGATATAGCCACCCTATTTACTAATGATGAGAAGTCTCGCTACTATTACATCCTTAAGATATTTTCGTTCTCATTAAAGGGTGATTCTAAGACTTGGTTTAATTCTCTTGATCCCAGTTGTGTGCGTAGTCCCCAGGATATGATTTATTACTTCTCTGCTAAATATTTCCCTACTCATAAGAAACAAGCTGCCTTGCAGGAAATATATAACTTTGTGCAAATCAAAGATGAGAGTCTCCCACAAGCTTGGGGGAGGCTTCTCCGATTACTTAATGCTTTGCCTGATCATCCTCTTAAGAAAAATGAAATACTTGATATCTTTTATAACTAACTGATGCTTCCAAGGACCACTTGGATAGTTGTGCTGGTTGTGTTTTCAGGGAAAGAACAGTCGACGAAGCTGAATTATTATTGAATAATATGTTGACAAATGAAAATAATTGGACTCTTCCTGAGCCAATTCCCGAACCAATTGAACCAACTCCTGAGCCTATTCCTAAACCCACTCCGAAGAAGAGAGGTGTTCTATTTCTCAGTCCTGAAGATATGCAAGAGGCAAAGAAATCAATGAAAGAAAAAAGTATAAAAGCTGAAGATGTTAAGAATTTACCACCTATTGAAGAATACATGGTCTTAATATACCGCCTGTCGAAGAACCACATTGTCTTGATAACCCGACACAGGTAGTAAAGGTAAATTCTCTCTATAGATATGATAAAGTTGAAATCCCTTCTACTAAATTTTATAGCCCATGCTTAGATGAGTTTGATGATTTATGGATAAACAAGCAAATTTCAATGATTATGTTAGCAGACTATTGAAAAATAATGCTTATATGATTGGATGCTTGAATGATTATATAGCTAGACTTAAAGGTGAACTTAAAATCACTAGTAAACATGTCTCTATGGTTGCCACTCAAGCTGAACAAGTACTTAAGGCTCAAAATGATTTGCTTGATGAATTAAATAATAAACATGACTTTGCTGTTAGAATGGCTACTAGAACTGGTAAAATGACTTTGCCCATAATGCATCATCAAGTTTCTTGGACCATTTCTTTCTAGGTCTATTAACAGTCTTTTGCAAAATCAATTTAAGCTCTCTGTTACTCAGTTCTACTTGGCTACTAGACTGTGGGTGATCACTACAAGAAATATGTCAACTAGTGACCTTCTGTCAGTGACCCTGGAAGAATTGGACATAGATCTATGACCATTTGAGACCAATTGGTCAAAAGCTGTTCGGGGACTCCAAACCCTAAACAATAACGACCATTTTGGTCAGAAATGTCGTAATTTCCTTACACAAAATGGTCATAAAGCAGATAGCACTGGTCCACTACCTTATTTCTAGCTGATCATGACCAATATAGATGGTCATAACCTTGTAAATTGTGGTGGGTTGCTATGACTAGGCGCCACCTCATCAGTTTTGCTTATGTGTCATGTCCATGTGTCAGTTTTTGCCCTAGGTTGTGAAGCAACCTATGTTTCTGTCATTCCCAAAATTCCCAAACAAATCAATTCTTTGGGTCATATCTTCGTCAAATATGTAAAAAACATTCCTTGCCTAGTTCAAAAATATTTCAAAAATATCCATTTTCCTATTCTTTTCAGAAAAACACTTTGTGAAGGAAGTGCTATTTATATATTCTTGATTGCCCTCAAAATTTTTGGGCACTATTTCCTATCCAAATCACTGCCTCATGAAAAAATTCAGCTCCATTTTCCCAGTAAATCTTCCTCGGCAAATTTCCAAAGTTTTTGTCCACCTAGAACCTTTGTGAAAGAAGTATTAGCTATGCATATCCTAATGAGTTGAATTTTTGCCACATATTCTATATGCCTATGTAACTTACATACACCAAATTTGAGCTCAGTTCATTTAGCCAATTTCTCTCATTAATTTTTCGAAGTTTCTGTCCAGAGAAGAGCATTGTGAAGGAAGTGCTATTTATATATTCTTGATTGCCCTCAAAAAGTTTGGGCACTATTTCCTATCCAAATCATTGCCTCATGACAAAATTCAGTTCCATTTGCCCAGTAAATCTTGCTCGGCAAATTTCCAAAGTTTTTGTTCACCTAGAACCTTTGTGAAAGAAGTACTAGCTGTGCATATCCTAATGATTTGAATTTTTGCCACATATTCTATATGCCTATGTAACTTACCTACACCAAATTTGATGTCACGCCCAATATGCGACCCTATCCAAAAGGAACTCGAAGGTCCCACCAAGGATAGACCCGCATATTGAAACACTTTTGCAAGGTGGATATCATTACATCAACGTTACATAATATATGGGGATACATACAAGAGGCATACAATGCCACACGAATACAACATCACAATACATTAGAGCATCATCCGACTATGGATGAAACACAAACAGAAAATCAAACGACATCCACCCTGCTAGCCCAGGCTGCCGACCTGGAACCTATCCCCTGATCGAAGAAGCAGAAGAAGAACTCAACGCAAGCAAGCATCACTCTCGTGTCATGATCATCGCATAACTTGTACCTGCAACTGTTGTTGTAGTAATCTGTGAGCCACGAGGACTCAGCAATCCCATTACCATGGGTATCAAGACTAGCAAAGCTTAAAGGGGAAAGGAAGGGGTAAAGTGGTGAGGCTGCAGCAGCGACTAAACATATATGGTGGCTAATATACCCAAATAAGAGCGATAAGAGAGCAAGCGGAACGGTCGTGAAGCTATCAATGATCAAGAAGTGATCCTGAACTCCTACTTACGTTAAACATAACCCAGAAACCGTGTTCACTTCCTCGACTCCGCCGAAAAGAGACCATCACGGCTACACACACGGTTGATGCATTCTAATTCGGATCTGGTGTCAAGTTTTCTACAACTGGACATTAACAAATTCCCATCTGCCTATAACCGCAGGCACGACTTTCGAAAGATTATACCCTGCAGGGGTGTCCCAACTTAGCCCATGATAAGCTCCCGCGATCAACGAAGGATATACCTTCTCCCTGGAAGGCCCGATCAGACTCGGAATCCCGGTTTACAAGACATTTCGACAATGGTAAAACAAGACCAGCAAAACCGCCCGCTGTGCCGACAAATCCCGATAGGAGCTGCGCATATCTCATTCCCAGGGCACACCGGATGAACGAAGCGTACAGGAACCGACGTAACCCAAGTTGCCAAGGGATGGCCCCGCACGGTGCTCTAGTTTGGACCAACACTTAGACAAGCATTGGCCCGGGGGGGCTAAAATAAAGATGACCGTTGGGTTAGTTACTCCCAAGGGAAATATAGGTGGTGGTGAGGCAAATGGTAAAACCAAGGTTGGGCCTTGCTGGAGGAGTTTTATTCAAAGCGAACTGTCAAGGGGGTCCCATAAATCACCCGACCATGTAAGGAACGCAAAATCCGGGAACATAACACCGGTATGACGGAAACTAGGGCGGCAAGAGTGGAACAAAACACCAGGCATAAGGCCGAGCCTTCCACCCTTTACCAAATATATAGATGTATTAATTAAATAAGAGATATTGTGATATCCCAACAACATCCTGTCCGCCATGGGGAAATTTTCAACTTCACCTGCAACTAGCAACGCTATAAGAGGGGCTGAGCAAAAGCGGTAACATAGCCAAACAACAGTTTGCATAGGAAAGGTGTAAAAGGTTAGAGGTTCATGGCAATATGGGAGGCCTGAAGAACAAGTGATAGGTAACGCAGCATAGCGATAGAACGAAGCAACTAGCATAGCAATGATAGTAGTGAGATCCAGGGTAGCGGTCATCTTGCCTGAAATCCCGCAAGGAAGAAGAACGAGTCCATGACGAAGATGAAGCCACGAAGACGAATCAAGCGTAGACGAACGAATCCTCACGATCGCAATGAAACGAGAACTATCGAGAAGAAGCACACAACATAGTAAACACACCACACATGAACAAGGCATGATGCACAACAAGCATGATGCATGGCAAAACTACATGAAGCTACTCATGGCAAGAGATGATGCAAACAAGAGCAACACATCAAGGCAAGTTTAAATGAGGCCGGGAACAACATATAACAATTCCGCTAAGTCCTCTTATGCAAATTTCGAAATTGGTCCAAATCTGAATAAACATTATGTTCAAGTTGTTAAACAGCAAGTTAAGATGCACCAATATGAGCTACACAAGATTCTAATCAAGTTACATATAAAGATCATTTAGTTTGGAGCTACAGCCTAGAAGATATGAGCAAAACAAGTTAAACATGGCATTGATGCAAAATGCATGCAAACATCAAGCAAACACACCAAAACAAGGATGCAACATGATAATATGGAACTACATGCAATTCTAAGCAAGTTTCATGTAGAGCACACTCAAAACGGAGCAATGGTTCAACACACACATGAAACAAGTTATAGCAACAATCTGTCCAAAACAACAACTAGGCATATTGCAAGCATCAAAACAATATGTTACAGCACCTCAACAAGAAAACAAAAGGCATGGGCATGATGTACAGGTAAGGCATAACAAAACATGAACACTGAACTATCTCCAGAAATCAATAGATCATGCTCAAACACACTTGGCAAGTTTGCAAATAATAATAGTTCAGACTTTGCAGAAATTAACATCAGGTTGCAATGTTTAGAGCTATCAAACAACATGTTACAGCAACTTATCATGGCAAACAAAGGCATGGCATGAATATACTAAATGCATAGATCAAATGTCCTTTACTGACCATGAGCCAAAAATGATCAGAAAATATGATGGCACCCATGTAAACATAGCAAGTTATATTACAGATTCATACATGGCAGGAACAGAATTATGAAGGCATGTTGGTGAGCTTGTACCACTCACCACAGAGCAATAAATGGCATGGCAAGGCAACCAACAGTAAGAAGGCATATTTATGAAGCTAAGCATGGCAAGAGCAAGTTCATAGGGTACATGGATCACTAGTAACAATCATGGCAACAACTGAACTTAATGTTAACAGGCTGACAGCAACATTATTAAGCAACTTTGGAGCAAGATTACAACAAGTTACAACAAGCTATAAATGCTACCAGGGGCATGGATGGATAGAGCATAACATGTAGAACAAAACACTCTTAGTGAACATCTTCAGATTATGCATAGAATGATTTGTAGCAGCAGGTTTGCATAGCATCACGAAATAACAGATTCAGCCTAGCAAAACAGCAACAACAAGTACACTACTTAACAAGCTTGATTCACTCACCACAAGTCATTGCATGACAAGATAAGCATAGTATCAGCAAGAAGACATGTTTATGAAACAAACCAAGGCAAGAACAAGTTCATAGCATGCAAGGATCAACTACAACAACCTTGGCAAAATTGAATAACATGTAAACAATCTGCCAGGAAACATTTTGAAGCAAAAGTAGAGCACGAAAATGACATGCTATACTACTCCATAATTGCAAACAAGGGCTGAATTGCTAGAGAAAAACCATATGTTCAAAACATCCTTACTGAAGTATCTCAAAATATGCATGGATCTCTCTGTAGCATCAAGTTTACATGGCATCAAAATAACAGCAGAACAGGGAGTAAAAACAGCAACATTACGAAGCCTAGTTTACATGCTTGTGCTAGTCAATACATTGATCACAAAAATACATGGTAAGCACCTATGTAAAGAAGACATCGCATAGTTCAAAACACATGTAGACATCAACCTCATAGGATGCACACATCAATCATGGCAAAAATGACAAATGAGCATGTTCTGTTAAGAAACAGGAACTAACATTATGAAGCACTCGTGCAACGATGATTCAGGCATCAAGATGAGCTCACATGAACATTATGCAATGGAATGAAATGAAGTACTCGTTGAGACGAACAATTTTACATATTACACGGACAAAATGGAGCTGTATGTATGGAGTTACAGCAGGTCAAAGATGCACACATAACATGAGTTTTCAGAGACTTACTAAAAAAACAGGACGAGAGCAACTTAGTTATAAATCGCACAAGCGCTGGATAGGGGGTGGGGTGCTCACGTTGGGCCACTTGGGCCGGTAGGCTGAGGAGGCAGCCCGGGGCAGAGACGGTTGGGCCGGGGCTGCTGGGCTGGGCCTGGCGCGACGCTGGGCTTGGCAAAGCAGGCCGGGCCCACGAGGGGGTGCGAGGCTGAGTGACGGCCGTCATCGTCCTCCCGGCGTGTAGACGAGGCCGGTGACACGGAAGGCGACGGGAGCCGGCGGCAGGGCGAGGGAAGGCTAGGGAGGTCCGGATCCAGCCAGGAACCGGCGGATCTAGTCGGCCGGCGCCGGAACACGACGCACTAGGGGCGGCGCGACGCATATACCTGCGGGAGAGAGAGAGAGAGCTCGGGTGAGGAAGAGACAGGAGCACAAGGGGGCGGGGCGCAACCTGGCGAAACGCGGTGGCGGTGGGGTTGGAGGAGCTCGGCGGCGCTTGGCAAGGGGCGCGACGACGGGAGCCGGGTGGCGCAAAGGACGGCGGTGGGGTCGCGGCGAGGGAGCTCGGGCAGAGCAGCTCCCGAGACGGGCGTGTGCGGGCCTGCGGGATCGGGCGGACGCGGCACACACGGGCTCGGGCGGGCTTCCCAGGGCCCGATCTGGGTCCTGGCGGGCCCGCGGCGAAGTGGGGCGCGGGGAGGACTCGTGGAGGCCTGGGAGTGGTCAGGGGCGACGGCGCTGCCCACTGGGGTGGCGCCACGTGGCGACGGCGAGGTGGCGGCGCGGGAGGAGGCCAAGTGGCGACGACGGAGCGGATCTGGCAGCAACAAGTGGCAGGTGGAGGCTGGGCCTGCACGGAAAATGAGGAGGAAGGTGGAAGAAGGCCAAAATTGGCAAGGGAAGGTGTTTAAATAAGGAAGCGGGGTTAGGGTTGGGGGTTTTGCCCTGTCTCGGAGCCGTTCGATCGCCATCGGACGGTTCAGAGTGGAGGGGGGTAGGTAGGACTAGGTGGGCTGTGAAAAGAGGGCTTGGGCTGAGGGAAGAGAAGAGAGGTTGCAGCCCGGCGGCAGTTTCGGAGACCGAAACGTCCGACGATGGTACCGGCAACAGTACCACTACGTTTAACGGTTGGGCAGTCAAACGGACTCCGAATGCGACGAAACTTGGCAGGCGGCCTGTCTACACTATAATAAGACCGCACGACAAGCTTCAACCCATTCCGAGAACATTTTTCGGCCACTCACGAAACAAGGTCTGAGAGGGGCGACGGGCGCGCGCGAGAGGCCTGGACTCCGAACGGATAACAGAGAGAAACGACGGAACCCAAACGGATGCAAGTTTTGAAAAGCATGCAGATGAAATGCAGATGATGACATGGCAAAATGCAACACGCAAGCAAATGACATGGAAACGACGGCGAATAACTGGCAGACACCTGGCGCATCGAATCCGGGGCGTTACAACACTCCTCCACTAACGAGAGATCTTGTCCCGAGATCTTAGGACTGAGACGGAAGGGAAAAGGGATGAGGTGAAACAAGAACTGAAGAGAAGAAGCAAAGAGTCGAGAGCACTCGAGAAAAAGATAGGAACGACGAGAATGACGAGAATCGAAAACTCACAGAATCAGATAGACTATGAAACCACTCCGGTTAGAACGAGATAAGAAATGAATAAGACTGAAGGATTTAGGCAGCACTCCGGTTGAACAAGGAAAGAATAGAACACGAACTTCACAAGATGGAATGACACTTGACGAGATGAACAAAGCGATGCCTCCGGAAAAATTGGAGTAGTGGAATGAAAAGAACTTAGAAGGAAGGAAAGAACAGAGTTGTTGAGGAAATCAACAACGAAAGGATAAGCTTGTTGTGGACTTATCAAAATAACTCAAAACTTGAGGTGAAATTAGGCGACAACCAAATGCTTGAATATCTGAGAAGAACGAAGAAATGCAAAACTCCATTTCAAAAGAATACGGAGAATTAATTGCACTTCGAGATGCGAGAAGAAAGGATACTTGAATTCCAGCAACAAAATCTTGATGAAAACTTGAAGAATGAATTTAATCATGAAGAACCACCATGAAGAACTCTGGTAACCAAAGGACGATGAGATAAAATTGAAGGATGAAAGAATAAGATGAGCCTTGCGATGATTCCGATGGGGGTTCCGACGAGATGTCCAAGGAAATTTGAACTCCGGAAAGAAAAGATGAAACACTTGGAACTAGAATTTATTCATCAAGAACAAACTCCGAAGGAAGGGATTACTCACTTGGTTGAAATAAGAATAAGATTATTGTATGCTTAACCTTCATCAAATTAAATTGATGACAAGCAATGGATTTTGCATACTACTTATTCTTCTTGAAAAGGATTGAGAAGTGACATGTCACAAACTTGAGAAGGTCTTCATGAACCACCGGTAGGATTGGAAAGAACAAATGGATTAATATGATGATAAAGGAAAAGAATTTGAAAGAACCACCGTAAGAATTCGGAAATGACTGATGAAAGAGAAGGAATCACCGGGAAGAATTAGAAGAACCAATATGCTCGAGGGGATTTAGATGGAAAAGAACAAAGAGATCATGCGATGATTAAAGAACACTTAAACGAAGCACCGGGATAACTGGATAATGATAGCTGAAACATGAGGACGAAGAATTCTTATGGAAAGATGGCCTCCGGTAAAAAAAAACAGAAATCAACTTCTGACATACTCCGGATAGGTAAGAAAAGAATATCTGACGAATGGAATAATTCGAGAGGATAGCATGAAGCTAAAACCACGAATCTCGAGAGAATGGGCAAGATTTAGAGGAAAACTCTTCTTCGATCTTCAAATAACGACGAGAAACACCACCAAAATTACTGAGATACTCCTGAAGAATAAAAAAGCGAAGAGGTTGAGGCAACAATGAAATGATTTGAAATCGATCTTGGAAAAGCATCTGACTGATGAAATTCATTCTTACGTCTCACTTGAAAAGAATTGAGAATAACCCCGGGGGAATTAGAAGAGTCAGGTAAGATCCTGGGAAAAGACCTGTGGGTTAGGGCCCACTTAAGAGATAACACCGTTGGAAAGGATTGTTGAACAGATAGATGAAGCACCGGAACAATTGAAATATTTGAATGAGGTGACAACCTCGAATTAACTCGGACACAAACAAATCTTCTGAGATGTGTTGAACACTCCGGAAGGATAAACTGGCGAGAGGCGAACGAGCAGGGAAAACACTTGATCCAAGGAAAAGAATGAAATCACTACCAAAAATTAGAATTGAATCCACCAGAGAAGAAAAGAGATGAAGAATGTCAAACAAAAGAGAATTCACCGGTCGAAATGATTGAGGAAAGACTGAAGAGGCTCCACACGAATGAAATTGATGGTCGAGAGAGAGTCGGACTCCGGGAAGAAAAAGGGTGGGAGGGCGGGAAAACAAAGGCAACTTCGAAGGGGAAAACGACGAATATCTTGAAGAGAAAACACCGGTTGAAATCATTGAGGAAAGAAGGCAAAGATTTCGCACGAGTAGGATGAATACTCGATTACGGACTCCGGCTCCGAGATTAAAAGGGGTGGGCGGGTGGGAAAAAACTGAGGATTGAACTCAAAGATGAAGAGGTCGAGTCAACTTGACGAGAAATACACCAGATGAAAAGAGAAGAGAACTAACGATCGGAAAACCAACTGCGTGATCCTAAAGAAAGTTTGAAAGGGAAGAGGAGTAATCCAAAACACCTACGTCAAGATTCTTGACTAGAGCGACGAAGGGGCTGAGGAGTAAAAAGAATTCCTACTCTCCGATATAACTAGACTCCGAAAATAGTTTTCTTCTAGACTCAACAACGGCCAAACTACATGATCAATCAAGGGGGGCTCCCAGGGTCGGTCGAGGCTCTGATACCAACTTATCACGCCCAATATGCGACCCTATCCAAAAGGAACTCGAAGGTCCCACCAAGGATAGACCCGCATATTGAAACGCTTTTGCAAGGTGGATATCATTACATCAATGTTACATAATATATGGGGATACATACAAGAGGCATACAATGCCACACGAATACAACATCACAATACATTAGAGCATCATCCGACTACGGATGAAACACAAATAGAAACTCAAACGACATCCACCCTGCTAGCCCAGGCTGCAGACCTGGAACCTATCCCCTTATCGAAGAAGCAGAAGAAGAACTCAACGCAAGCAAGCATCACTCTCGTGTCATGATCATCGCATAACCTTTACCTGCAACTGTTGTTGTAGTAATCTATGAGCCACGAGGACTTAGCAATCCCATTACCATGGTTATCAAGACTAGCAAAGCTTAAAGGGGAAAGGAAGGGGTAAAGTGGTGAGGCTGCAGCAGCGACTAAGCATATATGGTGGCTAACATACGCAAATAAGAGCGAGAAGAGAGCAAGCGGAACGGTCGTGAAGCTATCAATGATCAAGAAGTGATCCTGAACTCCTACTTACGTCAAACATAACCCAGAAACCGTGTTCACTTCCCGGACTCTGCCGAAAAGAGACCATCACGGCTACACACACGGTTGATGCGTTTTAATTCGGATCTGGTGTCAAGTTATGTACAACCGGACATTAACAAATTCCCATCTGCCTATAACCACATGCACGACTTTCGAAAGATTATACCCTGCAGGGGTGTCCCAACTTAGCCCATGATAAGCTCTCACGATCAACGAAGGATATACCTTCTCCCAGGAAGGCCTGATCAGACTCGGAATCCCGGTTTACAAGACATTTCGACAATGGTAAAACAAGGAAAGCAAAACCGCCCGCTGTGCCGACAAATCCCGATAGGAGCTGCGCATATCTCGTTCTCAGGGCACACCGGATGAGCGAAGCGTACAGGAACCGACGCAACCCAAGTTGCCAAGGGATGACCCCGCACGATGCTCTAGTTTGGACCAACACTTAGACAAGCATTGGCCCGGGGGTGCTAAAATAAAGATGACCCTTGGGTTAATTACTCCCAAGGGAAATATAGGTGGTGGTGAGGCAAATGGTAAAACCAAGGTTGGGCCTTGCTGGAGGAGTTTTATTCAAAGCGAACTGTCAAGGGGGTCCCATAAATCACCCGACCGTGTAAGGAACGCAAAATCCGGGAACATAACACCGGTATGACGGAAACTAGGGCGGCAAGAGTGGAACAAAACACCAGGCATAAGGCCGAGCCTTCCACCCTTTACCAAATATATAGATGCATTAATTAAATAAGAGATATTGTGATATCCCAACAACATCCTGTCCGCCATGGAGAAATCTACAAATTCACCTACAACTAGCAACGCTATAAGAGGGGCTGAGCAAAAGCGGTAACATAGCCAAACAACGGTTGCATAGGAAAGGTGTCAAAGGTTGGAGGTTCATGGCAATATGGGAGGCTTGAAGAACAAGTGATAGGTAATGCAACATAGCGATAGAACGAAGCAACTAGCATAGCAATGATAGTAGTGAGATCCAGGGTAGCGATCATCTTGCCTGAAATCCCGCAAGGAAGAAGAACGAGTCCATGAAGAAGATGAAGCCACGAAGACGAATCAAGCGTAGACGAACGAATCCTCACGATCGCAACGAAACGAGAACTATCAAGAAGAAGCACACAACATAGTAAACACACCACACATGAACAAGGCATGATGCACAACAAGCATGATGCATGACAAAACTACATGAAGCTACTCATGGCAAGAGATGATGCAAACAAGAGCAACACATCAAGGCAAGTTTAAATGTGGCCGGGAACAACATATAACAATTCCGGTAAGTCCTCTTATGCAAATTTCGAAATTGGTCCAGATCTGAATAAACATTATGTTCAAGTTGTTAAACAACAAGTTAAGATGCACCAATATGAGCTACACGAGATTCTAGTCAAGTTACATATAAAGATCATTTAGTTCGGAGCTACGGCCTAGAAGATATGAGCAAAACAAGTTAAACATGGCATTGATGCAAAATGCATACAAACATCAAGCAAACACACCAAAACAAGGATGCAACATGATAATATGGAACTACATGCAATTCTAAGCAAGTTTCATGTAGAGCACACTCAAAACGGAGCAACGGTTCAACACACACACATGAAACAAGTTATAGCAACAATCTGTCCAAAACAACAACTAGGCATATTGCAAGCATCAAAACAATATGTTACAGCACCTCAACAAGAAAACAAAAGGCATGGGCATGATGTACAGGTAAGGCATAACAAAACATGAACACTGAACTATCTCCAGAAATCAATAGATCATGCTCAAACACACTTGGCAAGTTTGCAAATAATAACAATTCAGACTTTGCAGAAATTAACATCAGGTTGCATTGTTTAGAACTATCAAACAACATGTTACAGGAACTTATCATGGCAAACAAAGACATGGCATGAATCTACTGACCATGAGCCAAAAAGGATCAGAAAATATGATGGCACCCATGTAAACATAGCAAGTTATATTACAGATTCATACATGGCAGGAACAGAATTATGAAGACATGTTGGTGAGCTTGTACCACTCACCACAGAGCAATAAATGGCATGGCAAGGGAACCAACAGTAAGAAGGAATATTTATGAAGCTATGCATGGCAATAGCAAGTTCATAGGGTACATGGATCACTAGTAACAATCATGGCAACAACTGAACTTAATGTTAACAGGCTGACAGCAACATTATTACGCAACTTTGGAGCAAGATTACAACAAGTTACAACAAGCTATAAATGCTACCAGGGGCATGGATGGATAGAGAATAACATGTAGAACAAAACACTCTTAGTGAACATCTCCAGATTATGCATAGAATAATTTGTAGCAGTAGGTTTGCATAGCATCACGAAATAACAGATTCAGCCTAGCAAAACAGCAACATCAAGTACACTATTTAACAAGCTTGATTCACTCACCACAAGTCATTGCATGACAAGATAAGCATATCATCAGCAAGAAGACATGTTTATGAAAAAAACCAAGGCAAGAACAAGTTCATAGCATGCAAGGATCAACTATAACAACCTTGGAGAAATTGAATAACATGTAAACAATCTGCCAGGAAACATTTTGAAGCAAAAGTAGAGCACAAAAATGACATGCTATACTACTCCATAATTTCAAACAAGGGCATGAATGGCTATAGAAAAACCATATGTTCAAAACATCCTTACTGAAGTATCTCAAAATATGCATGGATCTCTCTGTAGCATCAAGTTTACATGGCATCAAAATAACAGCAGAACAGGGACTAAAAACAGCAACATTACGAAGCCTAGTTTACATGCTTGTGCTAGTCACCACATTGATCACAAAAATACATGGTAAACACCTCTGTAAATAAGACATGGCATAGTTCAAAACACATGTAGACATCAACCTCATAGGATGCACACATCAATCATGGCAAAAATGACAAATGAGCATGTTCTGTTAAGAAACAGGAACTAACATTATGAAGCACTCTTGCAACGATGATTCAGGCATCAAGATGAGCTCAAATGAACATTATGCAATGGAATGAAATGAAGTACTCGTTGAGGCGAACAATTTGACATATTACACGCACAAAACGGAGCTGTATGCATGGAGTTACAGCAGGTCAAAGATGCACACATAACATGAGTTTTCAGAGACTTAGTAAAAAAACAGGACGAGCGCAACTTAGTTATAAATCGCACAAGCACTGGATAGGGGGTGGGGTGCTCACGTTGGGCCACTTGGGCCGGTAGGATGAGGAGGCAGCCCAGGGCAGAGACGGTTGGGCCGGGGCTGCTGGGCTGGGCCTGGCGCGATGCTGGGCTTGGCGAAGCAGGCCGGGCCCACGAGGGGGTGCGAGGCTGGGTGATGGCCGTCGTCGTCCTCCCGGCGTGTGGACGAGGCCGGTGACGTGGAAGGCGACGGGAGCCGGCGGCGGGGCGAGGGAAGGCTAGGGAGGTCCGGATCCGGCCGGGAACCGGCGGATCTAGCCGGCCGGCGCCGGAACACGGCGCGCTAGGGGCGGCGCGACGCATATACCTGCGGGAGAGAGAGACAGAGCTCGGGTGAGGAAGAGAGACAGGAGCACGAGGGGGCGGGGCGTGACCTGGCGAAACGCGGCGGCGGTGGGGTCGGAGGAGCTCGACGGCGCTCGGCAAGGGGCGCGACGGCGGGAGCCGGGCGACGCGAAGGACGGCGACAGGGTCGCGGCGAGGGAGCTCGGGCAGAGGAGCTCTCGAGATGGGCGTGTGCGGGCCTGCGGGATCGGGCGGACGGCGGCGCACACGGGCTCGGGCGGGCTTCCCAGGGCCCGATCTGGGTCCTGGCGGGCCCGCGGCGAAGTGGGGCACGGGGAGGACTCGTGGAGGTCTGGGAGTGGTCAGGGGCGACGGCGCTGCCCACTGAGGTGGCGCCACGTGGCGACGGCGAGGTGGCGGCGCGGGAGGAGGCCAAGTGGCGACAACAGAGCGGATCTGGCAGCGACAAGTGGCGGGTGGAGGCTGGAGCTGCACGGAAAATGAGGAGGAAGGTGGAAGAAGGCCAAAATTGGCAAGGGAAGGTGTTTAAATAAGGAAGGGGGGTTAGGGTTGGGGGTTTTGCCCTGTCTCGGAGCAGTTCGATCGCCATCGGACGGTTCGGAGTGGAGGGGGGTAGGTAGGCCTAGGTGGGCTGTGATAAGAGGGCTTGGGCTGAGGGGAGAGAAGAGAGGTTGCAGCCCGGCGGCAGTTTCGGAGATCGAAACGTCCGATGATGGTACCGGCAACGGTACCGCTACGTTTAACGGCTGGGCAGCCAAACGGACTCCGAATGCGACGAAACTTGGCAGGCGGCCTGTCTACACTATAATAAGACCGCACGACAAGCTTCAACCCATTCCGAGAACATTTTTCGGCCACTCACGAAACAAGGTCTGAGAGGGGCGACGGGCGCGCGCGAGAGGCCTGGACTCCGAACGGACAACGGAGAGAAACGACGGAACCCAAACGGATGCAAGTTTTGAAAAGCATGCAGATGAAATGCAGATGATGACATGGCAAAATGCAACACGCAAGCAAATGACATGGAAACGACGGCGAATAACTGGCAGACACCTGGCGCATCGAATCCGGGGCGTTACATTTGAGCTCATTTCATTTAGCCAATTTCTCTCACTAATTTTATGTAGTTTCTGTCTAGAGAAGAGCATTGTGAAGGAAGTACCACTTTGGCATGTCCAAATGGCATTCATTTTCTGTAGTGCTTTCCTATGCCCAAATAACCATCCTCCACCAAATTTTAGCTCAATCCATTCATTATTTTGAGCCCAGCTTCAACATTCATATTTATGTCCAGTGTGGTACTTTGCAAAGCAAGTACCACCTATGATCCTCCTTTTGAGATGAAAATTTGTGAAGACATTCTTCTTTGTATATGATCATCCTCAGCCAAAACTCACGCCCATTGGCCATGTGCATTTCCCGTACCGCTTATCAAACACTTGGCTGCTAATTCATCTTTGAGCATAGTTCGGTCTCCTCATGAGAATCTTATGTTGTAATTTTGTTCCTAGCACCTACCTGGGAGTGCCCAACCCACTAGACATGCCTAGGCCTCCCAGAACGCATGGCAACACCACGGTCACGCGGTGACCACGCGGCGGGCATGCGAGCTTATGCGCTCTAGAGTTGGGGCCCTCGGCCATCGTCCAAACCTCGATGTCTCGCCACCAAACCATGTATTTCTGATTAAATAGATACTTATGTACCTAGAAATGATTTTTGGAAAAAATAAAGACCAAACTATGTGGCAGCTGCAGTTCAAATTTGACCCGCTTCCTACTAAATTGGCGGGAATTTGTCTTTTTCACCAGAGGTGGATCAAAACTTTTTACACCCAACCATTTTGTCAATTGTGCATTAAATATGGCCTAGTATTTTATAAAATTGATTAGGTCCAATTTTGCAACAAATATATGGTAGGTCCTTCACAAAAAGAACTCATTTCGGGCACTCGGAAAATGGAAAATGTATTTTCCATGAAAAGAAAATGAAAACTCCCTTAGGCAACATTGTTTGGAATTCCAAGATGCACCCTTGTGCACAATATGAGATCATTTGAACAAACTATGCCATGAATGTGGCCATAAGATTGATCATTTGGCTTGAAAGCTAGAATCTTCACGCATGATAGCTCATTTCTGAGAACACTTTTTTAAAATAATTTCCGTATTACAAGTTTATTATTTTTCCTGGAAACTTGGTCACATATACTGACACAATGTGAAGGTTTTCCAATTTTTTGATTTTTTTTGAATTTTTTTATGCCCGTTTCAAAATGCGGTCAAAACGGCGGGCTTGACCGTTCCTAGCTAGTGGTCGAGTCTTGGAAAATTTTCGATGTTTATCTGATTAAATAGATACTTATGTAGCTAGAAATGATTTTCATAAAAAAAACAAAGAGCAAACTATGAGGCAACTTCAGTTCAAATTTGACCCGCTTCCTACTAAATCGGCGGGAATTTGTCTTTTTCACCAGAGGCGGATCAAAACTTTTCACACCCAACCATTTTGTCAATTGTGCATTAAATATGGCCTAGTATTTTAGAAAATTGATTTGGTCCAATTTTGCAACAAATATATGGTAGGTCCTTCACAAAAAAAACTCATTCCGGGCACTTGGAAAATGAAAAATGGCTCTTTTGTGCAATGAAAGTGAAAACTTCCTTAGGCAACATTGTTTGCCATTCCAAGATGCACCCTTGTGCACGATATGAGATCATTTGAACAAACTATGTCATGAATGTGGCCATAAGATTCTTCATTTGGCTTGAAAGCCGTGAATCTTCACGCATGATAGCTCATTTCTGAGAACAATTTTTTAAAATAATTTTTGTATTACAAGTTTATTATTTTTCCTGGAAACTTGGTCACATATAATGACACAATGCGAAGGTTTTCCAATTTTTTGATTTTTTTGAATTTTTTATGCCTGTTTCAAAATGCGGTCAAAACGCGGGCTTGACCGTTCCTAGCTAGTGGTCGAATCTTGGAATTTTTTTTGATGTTTCTCTGATTAAATAGATACTTATGTAGCTAGAAATGATTTTTGGAAAAAAATAAAGAGCAAACTATGAGGCAACTGCAGTTCAAATTTGACCCGCTTCCTACTAAATTGGCGGGAATTTGTCTTTTTCATCAGAGGTGGATTAAAACTTTTGACACCCAACCATTTGTCAATTGTGCATTAAATATGGCCTAGTATTTTAGAAAATTGGTTTGGTCCAATTAACAAATATATGGTAGGTCCTTCACACAAAAAACTCATTTCGGGCACTCGGAAAATGGAAAATGGCTCTTTTGTGCAATGAAAGTGAAAACTTCCTTAGGCAACATTGTTTGCCATTCCAAGATGCACCCTTGTGCACGATATGAGATCATTTGAACAAACTATGTCATGAATGTGGCCATAAGATTGATCATTTGGCTTGAAAGCCATGAATCTTCAGACATAATAGCTCATTTCTGAGAACACTTTTTTAAAATAATTACCATATTACAAGTTTATTATTTTTCCTCGTAACTTGGTCACATATAATGACACGATGCGAAGGTTTTCCAATTTTTTGTTTTTTTTTGAATTTTTCACGCCCATTTGAAAATGCGGTCAAAACGGTGGGCATGACCGTTCCTCGCTAGTGGTTGAATTTTGAAAAACTTTTGGTGTTTCTATGATTAAATAGATACTTATGTACCTATAAATGATTTTTAGAAAAAATAAAGAGCAAACTATAAGTCAATTGCAGTTTAAATTTGACCCGCTTTCTGTTAAATCGGTGAAAATTTGTCTTTTTCACGAGAGGTGGCTAGGATCTTTTGACACCCAACCGTTTGGTCAATTGTATATTAAATATGAACTAGTATTTTAGAAAATGGATTTTGTCCAATTTTGCAGCAAATATATGGTAGGTTCACAAAAAAACCTGATTTGGCACTCCGAAAATTGAAAAATGATTTTTGTTCAAAGAAAATGAAACCCCCTCAAATCAACATTGTTTGTCGTCCCAAGTTACACACATGTGCAAAATATTGGGTAATTTGAAAAAACTATAGGCGGGTAATATGTTGAATGTTTACCCAGAATAAGAGGGTACAAAATATATGAAAGCAGAAGGAAATAACAAAATTACACAAGCTGAATCATGATTGGTGGAATCTGTTGTGGCATGAATCAGTGACATGGCAAACATCCATCCATCAATCTATTCATCCAGTCCACCGCAGTAAACATCCGTCCACCGATCCATTCATCCAGCCTCTCTCCCTCTTGCGCGAACCCTAGAGCTCTGCTCCTACGCACCCACAGCCGCCGCCCCAACCATCTCCCTCCCTCAGATCTCGATCCGCCGCCGCCCCCAACCCCACCCACACACCGCCACCGTCGACGACCCTCACCGTAGACAAGGTCGAGGCTGACCCAAGATCGAGCCCATGCCAAGATTCATGAGTGGAGCCCCGCAGAGCTGTGATACGTCCATTTTGCATCATGCTTTTATATCAATATTTATTGCATTATGGGCTGTTATTACACATTATATATCAATACTTATGGCTATTCGCTCTTATTTTATAAGGTTTACCATGAAGAGGGGGAATGCCGGCAGCTGGAATTTTGGCTTGAAAAGGAGCAAACATTGGAAACCTATTCTGCACTGCTCCAAAAGACCTGAAACTCCACGAAACTTATTTTTGGAATAAATAAGAATATTGAGCGAAAGAAATATCTCAGGGGGCCCACACCCTGGCTAGGAGGGTGGGGGGGGGGGGGCGCCCACCCCTACTGGGCGAGCCCCCTGTCTCCTGGGCCCCCTGGTGGCCCTCTGGTGTCCATCTTATGCTATTTGAAGGCTTTTACCCTGGAAAAAACTGTGGGAAAGCTTACGGGACGAAACTCCGCCGCCACGAGGCGGAACCTTGGCGGAACCAATCTAGAGCTTCGGCAGAGCTGTTCTGCTGGGGACACTTCCCTCTGGGAGGGGGAAATCATCACCATCGTCATCACGAACGATTCTCCCATCGGGAGAGGGTCAATCTCCATCAACATCTTCACCAGCACCATCTCCTCTCAAACCCTAGTTCATCTCTTGTATCCAATCTTGTATCCAAAACCACAAATTGGTACCTGTGGGTTGCTAGCAGTGTTGATTACTCCTTGTAGTTGATGCTTATTGGTTTACTTGGTGGAAGATCATATGTTCAGATTCTTAATGCATATTATTACACCTCTGATTATGAACATGAATATGCTTTGTGAGTAGTTACGTTTGTTCCCGAGGACATGGGTGAAGTCTTGCTATTAGTAGTCATGTGAATTTGGTATTCGTTCGATATTTTGATGAGATGTATGTTGTCTTTACTCTAGTGGTGTTATGTGAACCTCGACTACATGACACTTCACCATTATTTGGGCCTAGAGGAAGGCATTGGGAAGTAATAAGTAGATGATGGGTTGCTAGAGTGACAGAAGCTTAAACCCTAGTCTATGCTTTGCTTCGTAAGGGGCTGATTTGGATCCATATGTTTAATGATGTGGTTAGGTTTACCTTAATACTTCTTTTGTAGTTGCGTATGCTTGCAATAGGGGTTAATCATAAGTGGGATGCTTGTCCAAGTAAGGGCAGTACCCAAGCACTGGTCCACCCACATATCAAATTATCAAAGTACCGAACGTGAATCGTATGAGCGTGATGAAACTATCTTGACGATAATTCCCATGTGTCCTCGGGAGCGCTTTTCTCATTATAAGAAATTGTCCAGGCTTGTACTTTGTTACAAAAAGGATTTGGCCACCTTGCTGCATTTTATTTACTTTAATTGCTTGTTACTCGTTACAATTTATCTTATCACAAAACTATCCATTACCTACAATTTCAGTGCTTGCAGAGAAAAGCTTACTGAAAACCGCTTATCATTTCCTTCTGCTCCTCGTTGGGTTCGACACTCTTACTTATCTAAAGGACTACAATAGATCCCCTACACTTGTGGGTCATCAAGACTCTTTTCTGGTGCCGTTGCCGGGGAGTGTAGCGCTTTTGGTGAGTGGAACTTGGTAAGGAAACATTTATATAGTGTGCTGAAATTTTCTGTTACTTGTCACTATGGAAACTAATCCTTTGAGGGGCTTGTTTGGGGCATCTTCGCCCCGATCAATAGAGCAAAGAGTTGCTCGTCAACCTACTGAACCTACTAAAAATGTTCACTTTGAAATTCCTTCGGGTATGATAGAGAAACTGCTAGCTAATCCATTTGCAAGAGATGGAACATTGCATCCTGATTTACACCTTATCTTTGTGGATGAAGTTTGTGGATTATTTAAGCTTGCAGGTATTCCCGATGATGTTGTCAAAAGGAAGGTCTTCCCTTTATCTTTGAAGGGAGATACATTGACATGGTATAGGCTATGTGATGATACGGGATCTTGGAATTATAAACGATTGAAGTTGGAATTTCACCAGAAGTTCTACCCTATGCATCTTGTTCATCGTGATCGTAATTACATATATAATTTCTGGCCTTGGGAAGGAGAAAGCATCGCTCAAGCTTGGGGGAGGCTTAAGTCAATGTTATATTCATGCCCCAATCATGCGCTTTCCAGGGAAATGATTATTCAAAATTTTTATGCTCGGCTTTTTCTCAATGATCACACCATGCTCGATACTTCCTGTGCTGGCTCTTATATGTTGAAGACTATTGAATTCAAATGGGACTTATTGGAAAGAATTAAACGCAACTCTGAAGATTGGGGTTCCGACGATGGTAAGGAGTCAGGTATGACACCTAAGTTTGATTGTGTTAAATCTTTTATGGATACCGATGCTTTTCGTGGATTTAGCGCTAAATATGGACTTGACTCTGAGATAGTAGCTTCTTTCCGTGAATCTTTTGATACTCATGTTGATCTCCCTAAGGAGAAGTGGTTTAAATATAATCCTCCCATTGAAGTAAAAGTAGTTGCACCTATTACAGTTGAAGAAAAGACTATCACTTATAATGATCCTATTGTTCCTACTACTTATGTTGATAAACCACCTTTTCCTGTTAGGATAAAGGATCATGCTAAAACTTCGACTGATGTTCGTTAGAGTAATACTAGAACTTAGACACCTCCTGAGCAAATTAAAGTTGACCTAGTATTGCTATGGTTAAAAGATCTCTTGGATGATAATTTAGATGGGCATGTTATTTATTTCTATCATGAAGCTGCTAATATTGCAAAACAAGATGCTAAGATACATAGACCCGTTGTAGGCATGCCTATTATTTCTGTTTAAATAGGAGATCATTGTTATCATGGCTTATGTGATATGGGTGCTAGTGCTAGTGCAATACCCTATGATTTATATAAAGAAATTATGCATGACATTGCATCTGTTGAGTTAGAAGATATTGATGTTACAATTAAGCTTGCCAATAGAGATAGTATTAAACCTTTTGGGATTGTTAGAGATGTTGAAGTCTTGTGTGGGAAGGTCAAATACCCTGCTGATTTTCTTGTTCTTGGTTCTCCACAAGATGACTTTTGTCCTATTATATTTGGTAGACCCTTCTTGAACACTGCTAAAGCTAAGATTGATTGTGAAAAGGATGTTGTTACGATTGGCTTGGATGATATGACTCATGAGTTTAATTTTGCTAAATTTCATAGACAACCCCGTGATAACGAATTACCTAGTAAAGATGAAATAATTGGTCTTGCTTCTATTGCCGTGCCTCCTACTGATCCGTTAGAACAATATCTGCTAGACCATGAAAATGATATGTTTATGAAAGAAAGAAGGGAAATAGATGAAGTGTTCCTTAAACAGGAACCTTTTCTGAAGCATAAACTTCCCGTTGAAATTCTAGGGGATCCTCCTCCACCCAAGGGTGATCCCGTTTTTGAGCTCAAACCATTACCTAATAATCTTAAATATGCTTATCTTAATGAAAAGAAGATATATCCTATTATTATTAGTGCTAACCTTTCAGAGCAGGAAGATGAAAGATTATTGAAAACTCTGAAGAAGCACCGTGCTGCTATTGGATATACTCTGGATGATCTTAAGGGCATTAGTCCTACTCTATGCCAACACAAAATTAAAGTGGAAAAAGATGCCAAACCAGTCAGAGATCCTCAACAAAGATTAAATCCTAAGATGAAAGACGTGGTAAGAAATGAGATACGGAAGCTCCTCGAGGCAGGTATAATTTATCCCGTTGCTGATAGTGAATGGGTAAGCCCTGTCCATTGTGTCCCTAAAAAGGGAGGTATTACTATTGTTCCTAATGATAAAGATGAATTGATTCCGCAAAGAATTATTACAGGTTATAGGATGGTAATTGATTTCCGTAAATTAAATAAAGCTACTAAGAAAGATCATTACCCTTTACCTTTTATTGATCAAATGCTAGAAAGACTATCCAAACATACACATTTCTGCTTTCTAGATGATTATTCTGGTTTCTCTCAAATACCTGTGTCAGCGAAAGATCAATCAAAAACTACTTTTACTTGCCCTTTCAGTACTTTTGCTTATAGACATATGCCTTTTGGTTTATGCAATGCATCTGCTACCTTTCAAAGATGCATGATGGCTATATTCTCTGATTTTTGTGAAAAGATTTGTGAGGTATTCATGGATGACTTCTCCATTTATGGATCCTCTTTTGATGATTGCTTGAGCAACCTTGATCGAGTTTTGCAGAGATGCGAAGACACTAGTCTCGTTTTGAATTGGGGAAAGTGCCACTTTATGGTTAATGAAGGCATTGTCTTGGGGCACAAAATCTCCTAGAGAGGTATTGAAGTTGATAAAGCTAAAGTTGATGCTATTGAAAAGATGCCATGTCCCAAGGACATAAAAGGTATAAGAAGTTTCCTTGGTCATGCTAGTTTCTTTAGGAGGTTCATTAAGGACTTTTCTAAAATCTCTAGGCCTCTGACTAATTTATTGCAAAAATATATTCCTTTTGTCTTTGATGATGATTGTGTAGAAGCATTTGAAATACTTAAGAAAGCTTTGATCACTGCACCTATTATTCAGCCACCTGATTGGAATTTACCTTTTGAAATTATGTGTGATGCTAGTGATTATGCTGTAGGTGTTGTTCCAGGGCAAAGAGTTGATAAGAAATTGAATGTTATACAATATGCTAGTAAGACTCTCGATGCTGCCTAGAGAAATTATGCTACTACTGAAAAAGAATTCTTAGCAGTTGTGTTTGCATGTGATAAGTTTAGACCTTATATTGTTGATTCCAAAGTTACTATTCACACTGATCATGCTGCTATTAAATATCTTATGGAAAAGAAAGATGCTAATCCTAGACTCATTAGATGGGTTCTCTTGCTCCGAGAATTTGATTTGCATATTATTGATAGAAAGGGAGCTGAGAACCCACAGACAACTTGTCTAGGTTAGAGAATGTTCTTGATGACCCACTGCCTATTGATGATAGCTTTCCTGATGAACAATTAGCAGTCATTAATGCTTCTCGTACTGCTCCTTGGTATGCTGATTATGCTAATTACATTGTTGCTAAATTTATACCACCTAGTTTCACATACCAGCAAAAGAAAATGTTCTTTTATGATTTAAGACATTATTTCTGGGATGACCCACACCTTTATAAAGGAGTAGACAGTGTTATTAGACGTTGTGTACCTGAGCATGAACAGGAACAGATCCTATGCAAGTGTCACTCTGAATCATATGGAGGACACCACACTGGAGATAGAACTGCACATAAGGTACCGCATTCCGGTTTTTATTGGCCTACTCTCTTCAAAGATGCTTGTAAGTTTGTCTTATCTTGTGATGAATGTCAAAGAATTTGTAATATTAGTAGACGTCAAGAAATGCCTATGAATTATTCTCTTGTTATTGAACCATTTGATGTTTGGGGCTTTGATTATATGGGACCTTTTCCTGCCTCTAATGGATATACACATATTTTAGTTGCTTTTGATTACATTACTAAGTGGGTAGAAGCTATTCCAACTAGTAGCGCTGATCATAACACTTCTATTAAAATGCTTAAAGAAGTTATTTTTCCGAGGTTTGGAGTCCCTAGATATCTTATGACTGATGGTGGTTCACATTTTATTCATGGTGCTTTCCGTAAGATGCTTGCTAAGTATGATGTTAATCATAGAATCTCATCTCCTTATCACCCGCAGTCTAGTGGTCAAGTAGAGTTGAGCAAAAGAGAGCTCAAATTAATTTTGCAAAAGACTGTGAATAGATCTAGAAAGAATTGGTCCAAGAAACTTGATGATGCATTATGGGCCTATAGAACTGCATACAAAAATCCTATGGGTATGTCTCCATATAAGATGGTTTATGGAAAAGCTTGTCATTTACCTCTAGAACTTGAACATAAAGCATATTGGGCTATCAAAGAGCTCAATTATGACTTCAAACTTGCCGGTGAGAAGAGGTTGTTTGACATGAGCTCACTTGATGAATGGAGAACCTAAGCCTATGAGAATGCCAAGCTATTCAAAGAAAAAGTCAAACATTGGCATGATAAAAAGATACAAAAGCGTGAGTTTAACGTAGGTGATTATGTGTTTTATTCAACTCTCGCTTAAGATTTTTTGCAGGAAACATTCTCTCTAAATGGGAAGGTCCTTACGTTATCGAGGAGGTCTATCATGCTGGTGCCATAAAAATTAACAACTTCAAAGGCACAAGTCCGAGGGTGGTGAACGGTCAAAGAATTAAACATTATATCTCAGGTAACCCTATCAATGTTGAAACTAATATTATTGAAACCGTAACCCCAAAGGAATAGATAAGGAACACTTTCCAGAATGTTCCAGACTCCGAAAAGGAATAGGTATGTGATACGGTAAGTAAACCGACTCCAAAACAATTCCAATGACAATTTTTATCAGTTTTGGAATATTTAAGAATTTTAAGAAGAAAGAAGCAGCCTGGGAAGGACACGATGCCTACACAAGGGTGGAGGGCGCGCCCACCCTTACTGGGCATGCCCCCTGTCTCGTGGCCACCTCGTGTGCCTCCTGGACTCCGTTTTCTTGCACGTTACGTATATTGGTCGGTAAAAATTCATTATATAATCTCCCAAAAGTTTTGACCACCGTATCAAAATCCTCTGTTTTCGTTTCGAGCTGTTCCTGTGCAGTTTAAGAGCAAGATGTCTTCTCAAGAGTCAGTCGGGGAGAGTCGGGTGTCTCACCCGACACTAGGTCCAAGAGCAAATAGCGATGCTTATCATTTTGGACCATCAACGGAGAATGAGAGGGAGGCCGACTTGAAAAGGATAGTGCCATGGAGGAAGATCAAGAAGTCACCTCTCGTCTCCAAGCAGAATTCATGATGGGGGAACTACATAGCTCGGCTATCCAAAATTCGGTCATCCCTTCCAACTTTAGATTTATTTCCTATGAAAATATGAAAAAGAGCGTCACTTGTTCTCCAGGAGCTATGCAACATCCTTGGGTAAAGGGAGCTTTAGCCATTACGGGCAAGCTCCGCAAAGAAATTATAGACCTCAAACAACAAGTCAATAAGCTCGAGGAGGAAAATCGTATCATAAGGGGCATCATTGCCAAGAAGTCATAACACCAACCGTGAAGAAGGAGGCATAATCACATGGGTATGGGCACTCCCCTTGGAAACTGCCAAGCTTGGGGGAGGTGCCCGGTATCGTATCATCATCACACTCTTATCTTTACCGTTTTATTTAGTTCGATCCTTTTAGTAGTGTCTTGATCTAGTAGATTGAAGTTTTGATATCAAGTAGTTTTGAGTTTTGCTTTGTGATCTCTTTATGTAATCGAGTCCGTGAGCTATCTATAATAAAGATTAGTTTTGAGTCAAGGGCTTTGCTATCTTGCTATGATCTTGAGAAAAATAGAAGGAATAAAAAGAATAAAAGAATTCATATTGATCTTATGGATAGTAATGACTTCACACATAGAAAGTATGAGGCATAAAAGTTGTTGAGAGTTGATAAACGTAGTTTTGGTCATCGTTGCAATTAATAGGAAGTAATAAGTAAAGAGAGGTTTCACATATAAATATACTATCTTGGACATCTTTTATGATTGTGAGCACTCATTAAGTATGCCATGCTAAAGAGTTGACGTTGGACAAGGAAGACAACATAATGGTTTATGTTTTCTCACATTCCAGTTAAAGTATATTGTCATTGACCTTCCAAACATGTTGAGCTTGCTTTTCCCCTCATGCTAGCCAAATTCCTAGCACGAAGTAGGGATACTACTTGTGCTTCCAAATATCCTTAAACCCAGTCTTGCCATGAGAGTCCACCATATCTACCTATGGATTGAGTAAGATCTTCAAGTAAGTTGTTACCGGTGCAGGCAATAAAAATTGCTCTCTAAATATGCATGACTTATTAGTGCGGAGAAAATAAGCTTTATACGATCTTGTTATGGAAGCAATAAAAGCGACAAACTGCATAATAAAGGTCCATATACAAGTGGCAATATAAAGTGACGTTCTTTCGTGCTAAGATTTTGTGTATCCAACCCTAAAAGCGCATGACAACCTCTGCTTCCCTCTGCGAAGGGCCTATCTTTTACTTTATGTCTTTTACTTTATGCAAGAGTCAAGGTGATCTTCACCTTTCCCTTTTCATTTTTATCCTTTGGCAAGCTCCTTGTGTTTGAAAGATCATGATATATATATCCAATTGGGTGTAAGTTAGCATGGACTATTATTGTTGACATCACCTAAAGGTGAATACCTTGGGAGGCAACACAATAAGCCCCTATCTTTCTCAGTGTCCGGCTGAAACTCCATAACCACAAGTATTGCGTGAGTGTTAGCAATTGTAGAAGACTACATGATAGTTGAGTATGTGGACTTGCTGAAAGGCTCCATTTTTGACTCTTTCTGATGTTATGATAAATTGCAATTGCTTCAATGACCGAGGTTATAGTTTGTTAGCTTTCAATGAAGTTTCTGAACCATACTTGACATTGTGAATTGATTGTTACTTGAGCATAAGAATTCATATGAAAAAATCTATATATGTTGCTGTTATAAGAATGATCATGATGCCCTCCTGTCCGTATTTTATTTTTATCGACACCTCTATATCTAAACATTCACTACTAGAGAAAAGGCTAGCAGCAGCGCGGGTTTTAGGTGCATCAGTAGCGCGGGGGGAGGCACTACTAATAAGGCGCTACAGCTAACACATAGCAGTAGCGCGTGTTCACCGGCGCTACTGCTACACAAGTGTAGCAGCAGCGCAGTTAGTTGAAGCTCGCTACTGCTAGTAGCTCTAGCGCGCTTTGCCTGGACGCGCTACTGCTATCGCGGCGCTGCTGCTAACTTTTATACACTCGCTACTGCTAATTTAAGTAGTTTTTTGTTTTTTTGTTCAGCATATTTGTTTTGTATTTGAACAGGCTTTATAGAAGAATCTTTAGCACATAGAAATGTCATCATGATACACATACAAATGCCTGCGAGACCACAAATGTAATAATAGCATATACATACAAATAGTCTCATCATAATCATCATCCAACACAAAGTGGTATCTTGTCATCATCTCGAAAATAGCGATACATGCAAGTCTGGAATACTTTCAACTACAACAATGTCATCCATCTAAACAAAGGTATACACAAGAAGAGCTATCACTATGAGTGAGAGCGGAACTATGCAGTACATGAGGTGGCGGTTACGAGTCCTCTCTCGCGCTAGCGTGAACCTCAAGTAACTAGCTTCTCCTTCTTGTCTGCTTTTGAAGCCTTTATGGATGGCGCCCGTGAACCCATTCACTTGCGCCTGACACTCATGCCACTTGTTGTACACCCCCGGAACCTTCCCTTTGTACACGACATAGCAATTCCATCTCGCCATCAAGAAACTAGGTACCTGTTAGAGATGCATGTTCATGAAGAGGATGTACAATCATATATATGCAACAAAATATACTAGAGAAACACCGAAAAAGAAAGGGTTAGCAACTAGATGCAACATATAGTACGCAAATTAATTAACTAGAGGTACGCAGGTCATTGTACGCAAACTAACAAAGTAGCGTTACGCAAGTTCGGCAGGGACCGTGGACATCACAAAGTTTCATCGCTACAAAAAGTATACAAGTTCAACCGACACATATCATCATCATCGGCATCATAAATCACTAGAAGTTCCATCCTTCCATATCATCGAGGATGAACCCTAGCTTCTTGAATGGCGTGAGGTCTAGACGTTGCATGCCTATGCAAGTTCGGACGTTAGCTCGCGATATAGGGCCGTGCTGGAACAACCCCTTCTCATCGACGACTTCTTTCATGATGATCGTCGCAATGTCGCTTTGGATGCGAAAGAAGTCATCTCTAAGTTTATAATCCGCTTCTCCATGAGATTCTAGCCACTTGTGGATATGATCATCATTTCTGTTTCTCATGCGAAGCTTTTGGTGATCCGTGTTGAACTGAATCATGAGATGGACGATGTAGAATCCATCCTTCTTGCTTGGTTTTGGGACATGGATACAGGAGAAGTTAGTTTTATGCGCGAAACCCATCTTCTTGTTCCTTTGTTTCCTGATCTGCACGTGGCCACCTCTAAAGCTGAAGCCTTGGAGAGCATCATCTAGAATATTCGTTATGTGGGTGTAGTCTTTTTTCTCGTAGTCTCTGGAAGGGTCAAAATACACGGCGTGGGAGACTTGCGGGTAAAGAACGATAAGGACGGCGCGCCCGTTGCTGCGGGGAAAAGACACCTCAAATTATTCCCCATATGAGAGAGAAGGAATGATTGAAATGTACGAAAGGGATGTCTGGAACTGACTTACTTTGGATGATAAGGCACGAGGACAATTTCCCGGTCCTTATTCTGTACCATGAAGTTTTGGAGGTACTCCCTAGCAGTTTCACGCTCAAAGTCGCCGAGACTCAAGAAAGACTCGTGCATGTAGTATGGATCCGCCACACAGATTTGCGAGACTTCTTCACTCTTCATGACGGAGCTCATATGTAGCGCAAAAAGGCGGACGATTGTAAAATTGAGCCGCCTTGTTAGAAACATCTCAAAGATATGGTCAAACCGCAGGAAGAACACCTCCGCGGGCCGTGTCTCGACGTAGCACTTCCTCTCAGGCACACGAGCCACGTATGTCGAATATCCTGGATCCTTTGAGGCTAGTAGGCTTTTTCTCAGTCGACAGCACATGGTCGTGCAGTCTCCTGAGATCCCATGATAGTGCCTCCAGCGGTTTCGCCGGTAGCATCGGCTCACACGTGAGATGGAACATGACCGCACCTTTCACGGGTACACGCTCTTCAGAATGCATTGTTTGGCTGCTATGTGCTCTGGCTTGTTTGGAGGCAGTTATCTTCCCCGATCTCTTCCTCTCCTTTTTCTTGGGCACACCTTCCAGACCCTTCCTTAACCCCTGCCCTAGTGTTCCCGGGCTAAGTACTGTACGACCCTCGCGCCCGGCTAGTTGAGCCTGTGTTGAGGCGGCACTTCAGGCGTGTCCTGTGAGGATTTCATGAAGAGAGACTTTTTGCAATCCCTACTATGACCCTGCCCGGGCATATCATCCATATCCTCATTAGCAAGCTTATAGCCCGATCCGTCATATGGTTGACTCATCATATCTATGTCACAGTCATATGCGTTTGTATTGAGGAAATCCATAGGGTCGACCTCCGTCTCATCATCCATTCTCTGTTCTATAGGAGAAATTACATCAGCCAGTACTATCGCACCCCCTTCATCATGTCATCCGCCGCTCTCACCTGGCACTACAGGAGCTGGTAATTGCATAGGCGGGGTGGTGGTCTCCGCACATGCTTGTTGATGTGTGGTTATTGGTGTGCTCTCGGCCGGCTCCAGACGAATAAGATTCTTCGGCCATAGCAGCACCCAACCCTTGCAGCTTCCAATCCGCGGTGGGGTCTCATCGTCCGCTCCCACATGCTGTACTGGAGGAGGCAAATCCTCGTGCCCCGATTTCACACTGGTCAAGCTAACCCTGAAGTGCCCAGCGGGGATCGGTTGTTGTGGAACGTGGGTTGCGAGGGGTCCATTATCATCCCCTTTCCCACGTCCACCTTCTGGCCTTTGATCAAGTAGAGTAAAGTGCACGGGGTTTCTTTCGCCTGCAAACACATATGTCTGTGGCGTAAAACAACCCAAAGGCAACACAAATGGAATATTATACACACACACACACACACACACATATATATATATATATATATATATATATGTTGGTGCGACATGTAATTACCGTGACGGCGTCGAGCTCAGCCAAAGACGAAGGCCCACCTAGCGCGCCTGAGACTGAGGACAGGCTGCTATGAGCGGGAGCGGCTACGAGAGCAGGCCCGGTTGCGTGAGCAAGTGATGGTGCGATGGTGTTGTTGTTCATGGAGTTGCTCCCGACGAAACTGGGCATCGGGAAATCATGTACCGTCTTGTCTGGATTTTCCTTCGTCCAGTTGATGATAGCTGGAACCAAGTTAGTAGCAAAATCATTTCTGCAGGCATTTACAGCTGAATTGGCTGCCTGCTGTAGCAACTCATTTTTCTCCTCGGCTGTTTTTTCCTCGTCCTCATCTGCTTTTTTCTCGACCGCAAGCTTCACCTTCGCGTCGATGTCTGCCCGACTAAACTTCTTTTTCTGCTTCTTGGCCTCCGGGCCCTCTTTGTAAAACACCTTCCATGTGGCGCCGTCTCCAGCGCCGTGCACACGACCATATTGCGGCCGCTGGCCCAAAGGGAGTCCCTTAAGTTCGTTCAAGGCCCGGTTGAGAGGGGTGTCCAACTTGGGCCTCATCGGAGAAGTAGGGCTTTCGGCTGCAAGCTGGTGTTGCTTATCAAGTAGTCTAATCAATTTCCTCATGATCTTGTCCGTGTAAAAAACCTTTTTCTCCTTTTCCCACTTGTAGTGGGCCCTGATGAAGTCATGCTCCAAGGGGTTGGTGAACTTCGTGAAGGGGTTTGGGAGACCCGTAGCTCCACGTTCCGCGTCCTCCTTATCCCATATGGGCCTTTTACCGAGGTAGCCATGGCTTTCGAGGCGATGCTTCCCCGTGTTCCTTTGCTGAAGGCTCTTGAATTTCGCAACCTTAGCCTTGGCTGCCTCGGTAGCGCAAGTGTCCTTGAACTTTTTGAACTCCTCTTCCGTAAGTGTCGGATTTTCCTCCAGAATCTTGGACAGGGGTTCATCAGCCTCAATAGCTCATTTCTCCCTCCCTTTCCAGGAGGCCAAATCATTGCTGAACATGCCCATGGCGTGATTGTTAATCTTTTTCATCTTCGGATCATCCCACGGTTGTTCTATGTTATCATCCCGGTCGGGGAACTTGAATCTCTTGTGTAACTTCGTTAGGAGCAACTGCGTCAAATGTTCTTTACTCCTTAAGTCATTGTTGTTGATGCTTGCGCATTCCCGTAGGATGCATCCTACTTGGTTCCCATAGCACTTGCGAGGTTCTTCCGGCTCTAACGGCTCAAACTTGCCAGGTGCCATCTTTGTGATCACAAGTCGTCCAATCCCTAGTTTGTTAGGTTTTCGTATCCTCTGCTTCTTATGCTCCTCTTTTCGATAGCGGCATCGGGGCCGGTACCTTCCCCGCCGGTATCTTCCCCGCCGGTACCTTCCCCACCGGTCTCGGCGCCGCCATCGGTGCCGGCACCGTCGGTGTCGATGTCGGCGTCAGTACCATCATCGAGGCCGACCTGCAAACCTTGCTTAGCAGTCAAATATTCGAGGTACTCTTGTTCACCCTCATAATCCATCTCGTCTGCATCTTGGTCAGAAGGCCCAGCTTCTTCGTTGTTTGACATGTTTCCTATGATTAAGTGTCCTCATTTATTTCTAAAAGTATGAATAAATGAGAAATGGCATAAAAAGAAATCTATGTGCCAGCACTCGATATGCCAACTATGTAGCACAAATCATGCCTTTATTCACGGGAAATTTCGGCATGACCTGTGCTAAAAAATGGACATATCGAGTGCCTGAAATTCACTGGAACGGAAATGAATCAACATTCTGGCGTAACATAGGCCACTCGGATCATTTTCCAAACATGACATGTCCAAAACATGACATATCCACATATCACATGTCCAGTTCAAATTTGCATATAAGTTCAGCTAATTTTGAAACCTAGCTAAATTCATAACTAAATAGATAACCTAATTAACATACTGCCCTAATTAAAACCTAAGTAAATTAACTGAAGAACCCTAGCAGAGAGAGAGGGGGGGGGTTGACAAAGGGTGCAGGGGCGAGGAGGCAGGCCCGACGACGGCCGAGGTTGGGAGGGGAGGA
>NC_041391.1:575386911-575453847 GCF_002162155.2 Triticum dicoccoides | reverse complement strand
GAGGAAGCAGGGGAGGGAGGCGAGGGCCGACGGGTCAGGGGCGAGCGCGCCGGTGTCGGGGGCGAGCGCCTGTGTTGGGGGTGAGCGCCGGCGCCGGGGTCGGGGGCGAGGGCCGGGTCGGGGGCGAGCGCCGGCGCCGGGGTCGGGGGCGAGCGACGGGGGAAGAGAGAGCGGGGATTTGGGGGGAAAAGGCGGGATGAAGCAGGGACAATGAGAATTTTGGGTTAAGTGGACGTAGCACCAGCGCGTTTGGACAAAACGCGCTGCTACTACCTCAGTAGCTGTAGCGGTTTATACGAAATGCGCTACTGCTACTTCAGTAGCTGTAGCGATTTATACGAAACGCGCTACTACTACTGCAAGTTTTCCTTTTTCTTTTCCTTTTTCTTTTCCTTTATTTTCTCCCACTTTTATTTCCTGAGAGCAGTGAACGAAGGGAGGGCGATATATATTCCATCATTTGACGGTTAAATATGTATGCAAAATAGGAACATATATATTACATCATTGGACCCATGCATAATAATGGCTAAGTGTGTATACAAAATAGGAACATATATATATATATATATATATATATATATATATTACATAATTTGACTGATAACATATGGTTCCTCAGCGCTGACATTTTCGTTTTTGAGTCAGCTTCTTTCCTTTCTTGTTTGTCGAAGAATAATTGAGTCCCTCATTGTGACTTTGCCTTTTCCATGGATTACGATTTTTCTTAGGTAATGTAGTATTGATTCTTCTTTTGACGTATACTTCATCATCATCGTCATCTTCCCTCATTGGGTTGCCATACTGATCATAGTCTTCCTCATTGGCGACTCCATCCATTCCAATGATGTTCCTTTTGCCTCTCCTCACGACAACACGGCTGTGATTGCGCGGGTCGGTTATGAATAAGCATTGTGTCACGTGCTTAGCGTGTACCCATGGCTCGTTTTTTGCTATAGCATTCACGATAGCGCTCTTGGCGTCGGGTATAGTCATGGTAGTGAAAATCCGGCTTTCTCTTTGGACATTCTTAGCCCATCTGACACAGAACATCGTCGTGTTGTGCAATCCAGAGTAGTCAAGCTCCCAGATCTCCTCGACCCTTCCATAAAATTGTTTAGTTGCGCCGTTGTCGCTGCCGGTCATGCATTCCATTGTCACCCCTGAGTTCTGATCATCACTGTCCATATCTTTGGCCTACGTGTAGAACGTGTATCCGTTGATATCATATGCCTGATAGGTTACGAGGTTGGGCGAGGGGCCATGTGCTAAGGCGTATATGAGCAATCCGTCCTTAGAGCCCTCCTCCCGGGGATTAGCAATAATATGCTCTTTGAACCAATGCTGGAAAGTGGAGTTGTGCTCTCTAGTAACTTCGGCGTCCGTCCTGCATACCCCCCAGTCACGATACTTCTTTGCGATAATTTCTTTGTGCAGTGCCACGAAAGGATCTACCTCGTCTAGGTGTTGTAGCACTACCAAGTTTGCTCTGTCAAAGTCGCTGCGTCGACCTGAGTATGCCACGTGTAGTTTCCTACGACCATTGCAGTGACCATCTCCTTCGAGCCTCCCATCGTGCTTGTTAACGGGCAAACCAACACTAACACCAGGCTGCTGGTCTGCGCCATATAGAAAATTCTCACAAAAAGAGATGCACTCTTGTGTCAAATAGCCCTGGATGATGCTTCCATCCGGGCGGGACATGTTACAAATGAATCCTTTGATGATCCCATTCATCCTCTCAAACGACATCATGTTGTGCAGGAATGACGGCCCAAGGTCTATTATGTCATCCACAATATGGACACACAGATGCACCATCACGTCAAAGAACGCGGACGGGAAGTACATCTCAAGCTCATTCAGTATCACAACGATCTCTTCCTGTAGCCTTCGGAGCTACTTCACACTGATCGACTTTCGAGAGATGACGTCGAAAAAGTTGCAGAGACCAATAAGCGTGTCACGGACGTGCTTGTCCATTATCCCTCTAAGGGCAACAGGTAGTATCTGCGTCATCATCACATGACAGTCATGAGACTTCATCCCGCTGAACCTTATCTTGTCTGTGTCCAGATATCTGCTTATCTTGCCACAGTAACCGGAACTAACTTTGACTCCGGTAAGGCACTTAAAGAATTGATTGATCTGAGCCTGACTTAAGGTGAAGCAAGAAGGGGGGCAATAATCCTCTTTCTTTATTTTCTTGCCCTTCTTCTCCCGTGCCTCTGTCTCCGTCTCTGTCTCGTCTGACATTTTACGAGGCGACATGTGCAGATCTTCCCTGATTTTCAAATCTTGCAAGTCTTTTCTTGCCTTCGGCCCATCCTTGGTCTTATCCGGCATGTTCATCAGTGTTGCGAGCAAGCTCTCAAGGACATTCTTACAGATATGCATTTGATCAAGGCAATGAGGTGTATCGAGTTCATGCCAGTACTCCAAGTCCCAGAACACAGACCTCGTCTTCCATACCTTCAGCAGCAGCTCCGGCGCCTTTCTCATCGTCTTTCCCGGCGCGGGGCACTCCTTCCAGTTTTTTAATAGCTCATCGATTTCGGCACCGCTCCGCTTACATGGAGGTCCTCAATGCTCAGCGTGACCATTGAATAGATCTCCACGGTTTCTCCATGGGTCGTCCTGTTCAAGCCATCTTCGATGCCCCATATACATGATTTTCCCAGACCCGCCATCTTTCCTTGACGTTAGCTGCTGAGACGTCGTATCATCCATGCACCGCGTGCATCTGCAATATCCATGGCACACCTGGCCTGCCACATATCCGTAACCGAGATAGTCCTGCACTGTCGTGATCAGCGCGGCTCTCATGTTGAAATACTCGCCTTTGCTGGCGTCTCTTGTCTTGGCCGGTGTTTTCCATAACGTGTCTAACTCCTCTTGAAGTAGCCCCAGATACAAATTAATATTATTTCCTGGTTGTTTCGGCCCTTGAATAAGCATGATCATGTGAATGTACTTCGATTTCATGCACAACCAGGGAGGAGGTTGTACATCCATACAAACACGGTCCATGTGCTATGGTTGGTGTTCTGGTTTCCAAACATATTCATGCCATCGGTACACGCGCCGAGCACGATGTTCCTTGCATCACATTCAAAATACCGATTGAAGCTGTTGAACGCTCTCCACCGGCTTCCATCCTTCACGTGTCTCAGCTTCGGATCATCTCCATCGTCGGGCTTCTTCCTCTCCGCATGCCAGTGCATTAGCTTTGCTTCCTTGGGATCTACAAAATACCTCTGGAGACGGGGAGTGATCGGTAAGTAACATACAACTTTCTGGGGACATTTCTTCCCGGCTTCTTGTATCGAGAAGCATTGCACACCGGACAACTTGTTTTTTCTGCGTGCTCCTTCTGATAAATTATGCAATCATTGATGCATGCATGGTATCTAATGTGTGGCAGATCAAGAGGGCACACGATCTTCTTGGCCTCATCAACACTAGTAGGACATAGATTACCCGCGGGAAGAACATCCTTTAGGTACTTGAGATGCTCATCGAGGCTAGTGTCGGTCCATTTGTTTTTAGCCTTCGTCTTCAGGAGTTGGAGCGTGAAACTCAAGCGGGTCACCTCAGGATTGCAACCATCATACAATGGAGTGTTCGAGTCTACCACTAGTTGCTCCAGCTTAGCCTCCTCTCTAGAAGCAGCTCTCTTAGTACTCGTCTCCTTGCGAAGAAATGCTTGAACATGAGGGTCCCGCATGATTGAACTTAGTACTGACGAACTCTGCTGCGTGGAGTCCATGTCGTTCTCTCCGCCGTCATGTACGGCCCCTTCTCCTCTGCCATGTCCGGCCCCTTCTCCGCCGCCATGTCCGGCCTCTTCCTCTCTGCCATTATCGATCATCTCTTCGTCTTGCCCCATGTCATAATTGCCTGCCCCGTCGGCATCCTCAACATCGTCATCCTCATCTTCAGTTATCCACCGAGTATAGCAATCCATGAAACCAGTCATGAGCAGGTGCGCTTCGACACGACCATCGTCATAGGGGTCGAGCCAAACTATTACTTTGCATTTTCAACACGGACATAAAACCTCTGTCAGGTTATTTTCTTTCATGTCCTGCACCGCCGACCGCAACCACCTGTGCACCATTGTTCCACTGACCATCATGAACGTCTGCACGGTAACAATAAAACAAACTGATTATAAAAATGCGTGCATGCATCAAAGTCATACAAAAATTCGACATGAGCTTCCCTAAAAATAGGACATATATGGATCTAGAGTTTGCCCGGAATTCGCCAAAACGGAAATAAATCGACATTTCGGCAAAACATAGGCAACTCAAAAGCACAATTTGGCGTCAACTCATGCCACACACACAATTTCCACAAACATATCACACACACATAAACATATTTACATTTTGCAAAAGCATGAAATTTTCATCACCTCTATCTCGAGACCGAGCACACGGTGATGAGATGATGATGTAGAGAGATCAAAAGTGCCCAAAGCTCTTCTTGACAAAGATAGATCTAGTTAGGGGGCAAATATGTCACTTAACTAAATGCTACATCTACCTAGCGACCTAATTTGGGAGGAGACAACTTCAACTAGTGGAGGGGGAAGGAAAAAGAGAAAGGATATGCATTAATTTAGATGGTGTAGTTAGGTAGGAGTAATGAAGAGAGAGAAAGGTAGGTAGAAGAGGGAGAGTAATGGGGGAGAAGTGTTGAGGAAGAAGAAGAGTGAGAGTGGGAGGTAGGGGAAAGGGAAGAGAGGAGGGGGAGGGAAGGGGACGGTGGGGAAAAGGGGGTGGGTTGGTGCGGATTAGCAGTAGCGCGGGACGTAAAACGCACTGCTAATAAGAAAGTAGCAGCAACGCGCTTTCTGCAGAAGCGCTACTGCTAACCGGGACAAAAAGTGTGTCCCATTTGAAAATTAGCAGCAGCGACCTCAGAAAAAGCACTCTACTACTACATCCATAGCAGTAGCACGGCTCGCGGAACCGCGCTGCTACTAAATGGAGTTGGGGGGGGGCATTGTCGGTCGATATTTGTAGCAGCGCGGGTAACACCAAGCGTGCTTACTGCTAAACTCTTGTCAGTAGCAGGTTTTACATACCCGCGCTACTGCTAATTAGTAGAAGTGCTCCTTTTTGAGCCGCGCTGCTGCTAAGATTCTGTGTATAGTCTTTTCCCCAGTAGTGATGTGGACACATTTTTCGATTTTCGGTTTCCGCTTGATGACAAGCGAGGTCTAAGCTTGGGGGAGTTGATACGTCCATTTTGCATCATACTTTTATATCAATATTTATTGCATTATGGGCTATTATTACACATATATATCAATACTTATGGGTATTCTCTCTTATTTTATAAGGTTTACCATGAAGAGGGGGAATGCCGACAGCTGGAATTCTGGCTGGAAAAGGAGCAAACATTGGAAACCTATTCTGCACTGCTCAAAAAGACCTGAAACTCCACGAAACTTATTTTTGGAATTAATAAGAATTATTGAGCGGAAGAAATACCTCAGGGGGCCCACACCCTCGCCAGGAGGGTGGGGGGCACGCCCACCACTACTGGGCGTGCCCTTGTCTCCTGGGCCCCCTGGTGGCCCTCCGGTGTCCATCTTCTGCTATATGAAGGCTTTTACCCTGGAAAAAATTGTGGGCAAGCTTACGGGAAGAAACTCCGCCGCCACGAGGCGGAACCTTGGCGGAACCAATCTAGAGCTCCGGCAGAGCTGTTCTGCCGGGGACACTTCCCTCTGGGAGGGGGAAATCATCACCATCGTCATCACCAACGATCCTCCCATAGGGAGAGGGTCAATCTCTATCAACATCTTCACCAGCACTATCTCCTCTCAAACCCTAGTTCATCTCTTGTATCCAATCTTGTATCCAAAACCACAAATTGGTACCTGTGGGTTGCTAGCAGTGTTGATTACTCCTTGTAGTTGATGCTTATTGGTTTACTTGGTGGAAGATCATATGTTCAGATCCTTAATGCATATTATTACACCTCTGATTATGAACATGAATATGCTTTGTGAGTAGTTACGTTTGTTCCTGAGGACATGGGTGAAGTCTTGCTATTAGTAGTCATGTGAATTTGGTATTCATTCAATATTTTGATGAGATGTATGTTGTCTTTCCTCTAGTGGTGTTATGTGAACGTCGACTACATGGCACTTCACCATTATTTGGGCCTAGAGGAAGGCATTGGGAAGTAATAAGTAGATGATGGGTTGCTAGAGTGACAAAAGCTTAAACCCTAGTTTATGCGTTGCTTCGTAAGGGGCTGATTTGGATCCATATGTTTATTGCTGTGGTTAGGTTTACCTTAATACTTCTTTTGTAGTTGCGGATGCTTACAATAGGGGTTAATCATAAGGGGGATGCTTGTCCAAGTAAGGGCAGTACCCAAGCACCGATCCACCCACATATCAAATTATCAAAGTACCGAACGCGAATCGTATGAGCGTGATGAAACTAGCTTGACGATAATTCCCATGTGTCCTCGGGAGCGCTTTTCTCATTGTAAGAAATTGTCGAGGCTTATCCTTTGCTACAAAAAGGATTGGGGCACCTTGCTGCACTTTATTTGCTTTCATTGCTTGTTACTCATTACAATTTATCTTATCACAAAACTATTCATTACCTACAATTTCAGTGCTTGCAGAGAAAACCTTACTGAAAACCTCTTATCATTTCCTTCTAGTCCTCGTTGGGTTCGACACTCTTACTTATCGAAAGGACTACGATAGATCCCCTACACTTGTGGGTCATCAAGCTGCCCACAAACTGCTCCTCTTCCCCACCCCTGATTCCTCTCCAATCTCCGCCACTGCCGCGCCCCCAGTGCCGGGTCGCCGTGGAAGGTGAAGGCATTGGCCGCCGCGGTCGCGTTGTCGGACAGCCAGTTCGCAACGCCGGAGAAGATGAAGAATACGGTGGCGGCCGCGACGTCGGATCTGGTGATGCCGGAGAAGACGGAGTCACAGCCGCTGCTGCGGAGGGGCCGCAGCCCCGCCACCGTGGCGCTATCCGTGAAGGAGGTCCGGCGGGTGTTGCTGGAGCTGCAGCGGGCCGGAAGGGGCCTCGCGGCGGAGGTAGATGCCGGGCGGGCTCGCTCGAGTCCGTTGAGCAGGAGCTCGGCGTTGGCGGTGGTGCCGACCGTAGCCTTGTCAAGCGCAGGCCGAGAGGGAGGCCGCCTGGAAGGCCGAGCTCTCCATCCGCGAGGTAGTAATCCACCCCCATACTCCTCCATGTCTCCTTTCCCACCATTCCGATTCATCTGCATGCGTATGCCCTGGTGTTGTGTCAGTTGGTGGTGGTGTCCATGGCATGGTGCCTTCAGAGTAAGTTCAGAGGTCAGTTGCTGCTGAATGCTGGTGCATTTCAGATTTATGAGTGATCTCTTATAGTTGCTCGATATCCGGAAGGAATTATTTAGTTTAAGTGATGTAGTTGAATTTGATAGAAGGTGTTTGTTATGTAAGTTGTTGATTAATCGGTAATCTCTATGCTTTGGGAGCAAATTACCCATCTACAGTTAGTATGAGCATCTTTGAGGTCTCAGGTTCAGACGCACTGGTTCCGATAGTCAGTGACTGGATGTTAACTAGCCAGGTTCTTGCACAGGCATGAAAATTGGTGGTAATATACAGTAGTGGCGTGAGTGGTACTACTACTGCTCATATCATAGTTCTTGATTCTTAGTAATGGAAGGGGGAGGTCAGAGGTTCACATGCATTGGTTACAGTATTTAGTGATTGGATATATGATCTAGCTAGGTTCTTGACTTATATGAAGCAGCTAGAGAGGTAACTGTCACAGGTCTGCACTTACAGTTCCATCTGCTGTTTTCACATCAAGGGATTTGTCAGATGGCCACCAGTCTAGTCTTCTAATGCCAGATTACTTTGCCTCAAACTAGTATCGTTAGGATGATAACATCTTCTCTGATTAACACTGTATCTAGTCTGATTTCCTGTTTGTGTCCCAAATGGCAACAATCTGTAGCATATTGTGTCTGTAATTCAATTTAGTGCAACTGATATTAGAATCGTCCCAAAGATGCAAACATCTTCTCAGTAGCCAACTGATATTAGAATCGTCCCAATCGGATTCTTTCACTTAGTTTCAGACCATCGTCGAATTTGTACATATTGTTAGCCCTGGCTTCATAAGATTCTGAATTATTCCATATGGATACTATCTATGAAGAAGCATTTGTTTGTCACCCTGCCAGTGCAGCACTTAGCATAGTCTATATGTTAAGATGCTCAAAGCGAAGGGCGCGATAAGTTTCTCCTTTGCATATGATTGGTTACTGATGATGATACCGCTTCTGGAATAAATAGGTGGGATTCTCAAGGTCCATTCAAACCATTGCATTTGATGAATCTGAGAAGACTATCTTTTATTCACTCCATACTCTGTAGACATTTCAAGTACACTTAACGTATCTTGCATATGATTGCTTTTTTTTGCATGTTCGTGAAGAGGGCTGATCTGGTTTTGTGAAGGAAGGGCGAGAAGATTATGTGGGATTAGATTGTTCATGGCGACCTAGGAGGAGCAGCACAAGGTCATTGTCGCCGCCTACGCCAGCGGCTAGTGGCTCTGCCTGTGTTGTTGCTACCCCTGCTGGACCAAGTGCCGCCGGCTGGCACCAACATTGTCTAAGCGACACAGGCTCGGCGTCATCCTCTCCATCTTCTCCTGGTCCGTTAGTTCACTACCCATAACTCTCACTTTCTGGGTCTCTGAAGATGCACCGACCGACGTGCTCCTGCTGGGCAGGGTCCTGACGATCGTGGCAATGGCGATGTTCATTGTCGGCATGCCGGAGAGCTGCACTGGCGCTCCTTCCTCGTCAAGCTCGGCGCCGAGAACCTCAAGGGCGCCAAGGTTGTTGAACATTTTTAACAACTGACTGTTTGACATTCCCATATTGTACATCACTGATTATGTACAACTTGGGACAAAATTGGTCTGATATTAGTTTTATATCACAAAAGTAGGGAGGTTCCTACTGCTTATTAGTATTAGCTTTGGATTATTACTGTGTTCGGTTCACCATTGTACTGATTATCTTGGCGAGCATTTGTTTAATAACTGGAATACATTGTCTGCTGGGAACTCTATTTACCTTTGCGTACTATTACAAATGTCTGTGAGGGTCCTTTGTGCTACTACTATAATTTCATTCATGAATTCTGCACATAGATTTTTCATCCTGCTATAAAATTGCTTGTGCCTGAATCTGTTTGCCGTTGCTAGTCATAAGTCAATTATTACTGGTGTGTTAAGGATTCTATTTATGTCATCTAAAATATGTGTTAATTCTGATACAGCGTAAAGAGCTATGTGAGCCCTCCTGGAAGGGGCTTCGGTTGGACCTCTGACTGAGCTCCCCATAGACTTTGACCCAAGGTAAACACGAATTTGCTTTTGTTCTTGCTGCAAATGTCCTTGTCTTGTAGAGAATAGTTTATGAGCAAACCCTATGGTAACAAAACCATATGTCATGGGAGTGTGACACAAACTGTTTGTGAATGCCTGTGATTGGATTATTGGATATCTGCTGATTATATGTCTTCATCCATCATTGTCTGGTTGTTCTTGCAAGCATTATTAGTTAGGTTGTGTAGGTGCCAAATTATTCTTGTGAATTAGTCTATTGTTCTCCTGAGACCCTTCTTTTTCCTACATTGTCTGCTGTTTGGATGGGCTGCTATCATTAGTCTTTTAATTGATGCTACCTATATTGACAATTTGTACCTCGGCCCTTCGCGGTGGGGTTTGGACCCCGCGTCTGGGTTATTGTTACTGAACTTTGGGCCTGATCATGGACTTTTTGGGCCTTCATTTTTGTTGGTGGTTCTGAATTTGTGTATCTACAATTCTACAAAATTGATATGACTGATTGTTTTGTTACTTAGACAACCAGCTTTGCTGGTGTTTTTCGTAGAGCTTTGCTTCTAGTTTGTTGCTGCTCAATGCTCACATTCGTTTCTCATCCCTGCTATTTATGTTGGCTGACATAACTTGGCTGTTGCTCTTGTGCGACCAACATCCTTGTGGTAGGGTTTGTCAGAACCACCATTGCCTTAGGGTGCTTCTCTGGCACCGCCATCATCCCTAAGCGCAGGGAGTACCTGTACCTCGGTGTCCTGCCCTCTTCTGGCATGTCGATCCTTTGACATGAAACTGTATACTATGTAAGTGCTGGCCCATGAAACTGTACCTGTACCTTTCTCACGCTTCATGTGGTGGGCCTCTCCCTCTAGCCCAGAGCTCGGTTTCTTCTCTTCCTTTTGGTGTGCATGCCATTACTGCATGGTGACCACGTAGGTAAAGCATGCAAGTTGATGGCAGTTAGAACTGGCGACTGGAAAGAAGCGCACACCTAGGTCGATCTATCTGCTGGTCGCTGCAAGCATTTTTCTTCTAGTGTGGTCCAGGCCAATGGCAGCATGCATACATTTATATTTACTGGAAATGCATGCATTTCTTTACAGGCATGACAAACAAAAGTCGTTGTTGCTGCTAGGATAGGACATAGCAGTGGTTTGCTGGCTAGCTAGTGTATGTTGAATTGTTGATCAACTTGCCTCTGGGTTGGCTGCTAGTACACCTACATATAGCTACCTAGGTAGGAGTAGTTGTGTAGCGCATGTAGTGGATTATTAAAATATTACAATCTCTTGATCAGTAATGCACGCATATGCATGCAGCAAGCTGTGTATGTGCACACTTGTGTACAGTAGAAATCTCGCGAGATATTATTGTACTTGGTCTCATGTGGGTGGGTCTCGGTCGGTAGCAACAATATGCGGTGATGGTACCAACCAGATGGATGAAGCTTATAAACCAAGCATGCATGCAGTAGTGATGGTTTTGGTAGTAAAAATGTACCAACACTTACATAGTATACACTAGGTGCCAACATTTGTGATTCATGTCAATATGGTCTGATCAACTTATGCTTAACGGTGTAGTGTCCTCTCGCAGCTCAAGAATGCAGGTGACAATAAGAGGACGAGGAGGTCCTGAACGTTTATTCTGCACATCGTAGATACCACCACTGCCCCTCGTTGGAATTAAGCTGGCGCCGTGCCACACTTGTGTATCTGTTTTTGATTGTATGTGCACTTGTTGGACGTGCATACATGTATTTGCTCTTGTGAGTGTTTGACTGGATGATCTCTGGATTTAATCAGTTAATTGACAGATTTATTGATATTTTGCTGTTCAAATGTGTAAATTGAAATCTGCGAATGAAAAAGACCAAATGTTCTACTTGACAAAATAATATTTGGGCGCTAAAAAGGCTGCGACCCAAACTATAGTGGATCGGAACCTTGCACATTTTTGGAAAACCACAAAAACATGCTTAATGAAATGGTCCGCAGAAAGGCCATGGCACAAAAATAATAAGGCCGAATTGCTGGGCTAGGACCATGTAGCTAGTGAAAATTGACAGGAAAAATATATATAAATGGGCTGAATTAATGGGCTCGGCCCATCTAAAACACCGAAATGGACCGGGCTGATTCTAAGTAACGACCTATTCAATTGGTCGCAATTTTGCCATGTCAGATTGCCACATCGGATCCGACGTGGCCTGGGCAGACAGCCAGTGACCAAAACAAAAGGTCATGGGTTCCATGACCTTTTGTTTTTGTCGTAAACGTCTATGACCTTATCCCGAAGAAGGTCGTTAATTTCAGTTTACGACCGCCAGCTTTTGACCTTCTGTTTTTGGTCACAAAAAGGTCACAAATGGAAAACAATGACCATTCAATGACCAATAGTGATGGTCGCAAGTTGACATATTTCTTGTAGTGGATATGGAGATGCAATTCTATGATTGACATCATACTTAGCAAGCATTTTATGAAAAGCACCATGAATAAAATGTGAACCACCATCAGTCATTAGGTATCTAGGGACTCCAAACCTCAGAAAAATAACTTCTTTAAGCATCTTAATAGAGGTGTTATGATCACCACTACTTGTTGGAATAGCTTCTACCCACTTAGTAACGTAATCAACAACAACTAAAATATGTGTATGCCCATTAGAGGAAGGAAACGGTCCCATATAGTCAAAGCCCCAAACATCAAATGGTTCAATAACAAGTGAATAATTCATAGGCATTTCTTGACGTCTTCTAGTATTACCAATTCTTTGACATTCATCACAATACAAGACAAACTTACGGGCATCCTTGAAGAGAGTAGGCCAATAAAAACCAGATTGCAATACCTTATGCGCAGTTCTATCTCCAGCGTGATGTCCTCCATAAGCCTCGGAGTGACACTTGCGTAGGATCTATTCCTGTTCATGCTCAGGTACACAACGTATAATAATACCATCTACTCCTTCTTTATAAAGGTGTCGGTCATCCCAGAGGTAATGTCTTAAATCATAGAAAACCTTTTTATTTTGCTGGTATGTGAAACTAGGTGGTATAAATTTAGCAACAATGTACTTAGCATAATCAGCATACCATGGAGCAGTACGAGAAGCATTTATGACAGCTAATTATTCATGAGGAAAGCTATCATCAATAGGTAGTGGGTCATCAAGAACATTCTCTAACCTAGACAAGTTGTCTACAACGGGGTTCTCAGCTCCCTTTCTAGCAATAATATGCAAATCAAATTCTTGTAGTAGGAGAACCCATCTAATAAGTCTAGGTTTAGCATCTTTTTTTCCATAAGATATTTAATAGCAGCATGATCAGTGTGAACAGTTACTTTAGAATCAACAATATAAGGTCTGAACTTATCACAAGAAAATACAACTGCTAAAAATTCTTTTTCAGTAGTAGCATAATTTCTCTGGGCACTGTCTAGAGTTTTACTAGCATATTGAATAACATTTAGTTTCTTATCAACTCTTTGTCCTAGAATAGCACCTACGGCATAATCACTAGCATCACACATAATTTCAAAGGGTAAATTCCAATCAGGTGGCTGAACAATAGGTGCAGAAATCAAAGCTTTCTTAAGTATTTCAAATGCTTCTACACAATCATCATCGAAGACAAAAGGAATATCTTTTTGTAAGAGATTAGTCAGAGGCCTAGAAAGTTTAGAGAAGTCCTTAATAAACCTTCTATAAAAACCGGCATGACCAAGGAAACTTCTTATACCTTTAATGTCCTTGGGACATGGCATCTTTTCAATAGCGTCAACTTTAGCTTTATCAACTCTAATACCTCTTTCAGAAATTTTATGCCCCAAGACAATACCTTAATTAACCATAAAGTGGCACTTCTCCCAATTCAAGACAAGATTAGTTTCTTCGCATCTCTGCAAAACTCGATCAAGGTTGATCAAGCAATTATCAAAATAAGATCCATAAACGGAGAAATCATCCATAAAAACCTCAACAATCTTTTCACAAAAGTCAGAGAATATAGCCATCATGCATCTTTGAAAGGTAGCAGGTGCATTACATAAACCAAAAGGCATACGTCTATACAAAAGTACCGAAAGGGCAAGTAAAGGTGGTCTTTTCTCGATCCACTTTTGAAACAGGTATTTGAGAGAAACCGGAGTAACCATCTAGAAAGCAAAAATGTGTATGTTTGGATAATGTTTCTAGCATTTGATCAATAAAAGGCAAAGGGTAATGATCTTTTCTAGTAGCTTTATTTAATTTGCGGAAATCAATTACCATCCTATAACCTGTAACAATTCTTTGTGGGATCAATTCAGTTTTATCATTCGGAACAACAGTAATACCTCCCTTCTTAGGGACACAATGGATAGGACTTACCCACTGACTATCAGCAATGGGATAAATTATACCTGCCTCCAGAAGCTTTAGTATTTCTTTTCTTACCACTTCTTTCATCTTAGGGTTTAACCATCGTTGGTGATCAACAACCGGTTTAGCGTCTTTCTCCAATTTTATGTTATGCTTGCATAGAGTGGGACTAATGCCCTTAAAATCATCAAGAGTATATCCAACAGCAGCTCGGTGCTTCTTTAGAGTTTTCAATAATTTCTCCTCTTCCTGCTCTGAAAGGTTAGCACTAGTAATAACATGACATATCTTCTTTTCATCAAGATAAGCATATTTAAGAGTATCAGGTAGTGGTTTAAGCTCAAACACGGGATCACCCTTGGGTGTTGGAGGATCCCCTAGGATTTCAACATGCAAGTTGTGTTTCAAAATAGGTCCTTGTTTAAATAATACTTCATCTATTTCCCTTCTTTCATTCATAAACATATCATTTTCAGGGTCGAGCAAATATTGTTCTACAAGATCATTAGGAGGCATGGCAATAGAAGCAAGACCAATAATTTCATCCTTACTAGGCTATCTTTATCATGGGATTGTCCATGAAATTTAGCAAAATTAAAGTCATGAGACATATCCCCTAAACCAATCGTAACAATATCCTTTTTGCAGTCTATCTTAGCATTAACAGTATTCAAAAGGGGTCTACCAAATATGATGGGACAAAAGCTATCTTGTGGGGAACCAAAAACAAGAAAATTAGCAAGATATTTAACTTTCCCACACAAGACTTCAACATCTCTAACAATCCCAACTGGTGAAATAGTATCTCTATTGGCAAGCTTAATTGTAACATCAATTTCTTCTATCTTAGCAGGTGCAATATCATGCATAATTTCTTTGTATAAGGAATGAGGTATTGCACTTGCACTAGCACCCATATCACATAAGCCATGATAATAATGATCTCCTATTTTAACAGAAATAACAGTCATGCCTACAACATGTCTATATTTATTCTTAGTATCTGGTCTAACAATTCTAGCAGCTTCATCATAGAAGTAAATAACATGCCCATCAATGTTATCAGCCAAGAGATCTTTAACCATAGCAATACTAGGTTCAACTTTAATTTGCTCAGGTGGTGTAGGTTTTCTAGTATTACTCTTACGAACCACAGTTGAAGCTTTAGCATGATCCTTTATCCTAACAGGGAAAGGTGGTTTCTCAATATAGGTAGTAGGAACAATAGGATCATTATAAGTGATAGTCTTTTCTTCAACTTTAATAGGTGCAACTACTTTTACTTCAATGGGAGGATTATATTTAAACAACTTCTCCTTAGGGAGGTCAACATGAGTAGGAAATGATTCACAGAAAGAAGCTACTATCTCAGAGTCAAGTCCATATTTAGTGCTAAATTCACGAAAAGCTTCGGTATCCATAAAAGATTTAACACAATCAAACTTAGGTGTTATACCTGACTCCTTACCTTCATCGAGATCCCAATCTTCTGAGTTGCGTCTAATTCTTTACAATAAATCCTATTTGAATTCAATAGTCTTCATCATGAAAGAGCCAGTACAAGAAGCATCGAGCATGGAGCGATTGTTGAGAGAAAGCCGAGCATAATTTTTTTGAATAATAATTTCTCTTGAGAGCTCATGATTGGGGAATGAATATAACATTGACTTAAGCCTCCCCCAAGCTTGAGCAATGCTTTCTCCTTCTCGAGGCCAATATATATATATATATAATTACGATCATGATGAACAAGATGCATAGGATAAAACTTTTGATGAAATTCCAATTTCAATCGGTTGTAGTTCCATGATCCCATATCATCACATAGCCTAAACCATGTCAATGCCTTTCCACTCAAAGATAAAGGGAAGACCTTCTTCTTGATAACATCCTCGGGCATACCCGCAAGCTTAAATAATCCACAAACTTCATCCACATAGATTAGGAGCAAATCGGGATGCAACGTTCCATCTCCTGTAAAAGGATTAGCTAGCAGTTTCTCTATCATAGCGAAGGAATTTCAAAGTAAACATTTTCAGTAGGTTCAGTAGGTTGAGGAGGAACTCTTTGCTCTGTTGGTCTGGGTGAAGATACCCCGAACAAGCCCCTCAAAGGATTACTTTCCATAGTAACAAGTGACAGTAAATTTCAGCACACTATATAAATTTTTCCTTACCAAGTTCCACTTACCAAAGGCGCTTCACTCCCCGTCAATGGCGCCAGAAAAGAGTCTTGCTGACCCTCAAGTTTAGGAGATCTATCATAGTCCTTTCGATAAGTAAGAGTGTCGAACCCAACAAGGAGCAGAAGGAAATGACAAGCGGTTTTCAGTAAGGTATTCTCTGTAAGCACTGAAGTTATCGGTAACAGATAGTTTTGTGATAAGGTAATTTGTAAAGGGTAACAAGTAACAAAAGTAAATAAGGTGCAGCAAGGTGGCCCAATCCTTTTTGTAGCAAAGTACAAGCCTGGACAAACTCTTATATAAAGAAAAACGCTCCCGAGGACACATGGGAATTATCGTCAAGCTAGTTTTCATCACGCTCAGATGATTCACGTTTGTTACTTTGATAATTTGGTATGTGGGTGGACTGGTGCTTGGGTACTGCCCTTTCTTGGACAAGCATCTCACTTATGATTAACCCCTATTGCAAGCATCCACAACTACAAAAGAAGTATTAAGGTAAACCTAACCATAGCATGAAACATATGGATCCAAATCAGCCCCTTACGAAGCAACTCATAAACTAGAGTTTAAGCTTCTATCACTCTAGCAACCCATCATCTACTTATTAATTCCCAATGCCTTCCTCTAGCCCAAACAATGGTGAAGTGTCATGTAGTCGACATTCACATAACACCACTAGAGGAGAGACAACATACATCCCATCAAAATATCGAACGAATACCAAATTCACATGACTACTTATAGCAAGACTTCTCCCATGTCCTCAGGAACAAATATAACTACTCACAAATCATATTCATGTTCATAATCAGAGAGGTATTAATATGCATATAGGATCTGAACATATGATCTTCCACCGAATAAACCAACTAGCGTCAACTACAAGGAGTAATCAACACTACTAGCAACCCACAGGTACCAATATGAGGTTTTGGGACAAAGATTTGATACAAGAGATGAACTAGGGTTTGAGAGGAGATGGTGCTGGTTAATATGTTGATGGAGATTGACCCCCTCCTGATGAGAGGATCGATGGTGACAATTTCCCCCTCCCGGAGGGATTTTCCCTGGCAGAACAGCTCCGCCGGAGCCCTAGATTGGTTTTGCCAAAGTTCTGCCTCGTGGCGGCAGTGTCTCGTCCCGAAAGCTTGCTTATGATTTTTTCCAGGGTAAAAGACTTCATATAGCAGAAGATGGGCACCGGAGGCCTTCCAGGGGGCCCACGAGGCAGGGGGCGCCCACCCACCACATGATCATAAGAACCACCATGCACACCATCTCCATAAGAGGGTCCAGGAGTGTGAAGATCCACTCTGGTCCGTTGTTGCAGATGGATTCCACCTTTAGTATTTGCCAGTCTTGCACCATGGCGTGCCATAGTTCCTTGGCAAGTGGACACCTACACACCACGTGGAAGCCGTGTTCTTGTTCCACACCACAAAGGGGACAGACATCAATAAGCTCGAGGTGGCGGGAAAATTTGTGGGCCCAAGTGGAGAGGAAGTGATGACCCACAAGTATAGGGGAACTATCGTAGTTCTTTCGATAAGTAAGAGTGTCGAACCCAATGAGGAGCAGAAAGAAATGACAAGCGGTTTTCAGCAAGGTATTCTCTGCAAGCATTGAAATTATCGGTAACAGATAGTTTTGTGATAAGATAATTCGTAACGGGTAACACGTAACAAGTAACAAGTGTAACTAAGGTGCAACAAGCTGGCCCGATCCTTTTTGTAGGAAAGGACAAGCCTAGACAAACTCTTATATAAAGCAAAGCGCTCCCGGTGACACATGGGAATTACTGTCAAGTTAGTTTTCATCATGCTCATATGATTCACGTTCGTTACTTTAATAATTTGATATGTGGGTGGACCGGTGCTTGGGTGCTGTCCTTACTAGGACAAGCCTCCCACTTATGATTAACACCTCTCGGAAGCATCCAAAACTATGAAAGAATAATTAAGATAAATCTAACCATAGCATAAAACACGTGGATCCAAATCAGCCCCTTACGAAGCAACACATAAACTAGGGTTAAAGCTTCTGTCACTCTAGCAACCCATCATCTACTTATCACTTCCCAATGCATTCCCCTAGGCCCAAATCATGGTGAAGTGTCATGTAGTCAACCTTCACATAACACCACTGGAGGAAAGACAACATACATCTCATCAAAATATCGAACAAATACCAAATACAGATGATTACTTATAACAAGACTTCTCCCATGTCCTCAGGAACAAACGTAACTACTCACAAAGCATATTCATGTTCATAATTAGAGGGGTAATAAATATCATCAAGGATCTGAACATATGATCTTCCACCAAATAAACCAACTAGCATCAACTGCGGGGAGTAATCAACACTACTAGCAACCTACAGGTACCAATCCGAGGTTTTGAGACAAAGATCGGATACAAGAGATGAACTAGGGTTTGAGAGGAGATGGTGCTGGTGAAGATGTTGATGGAGATTGACCCCCTCTTGATGAGAGGATTGATGATGCTGGTGATGTCGATTATTTTCCCCTCCCGGAGGGATGTTTCCCTGGCAGAACAGCTCCGCCGGAGCCCTAGATTGGTTCTACAGGTTCCACCTCGAGACGACGGTGCTTCCTCCTGAGAGCTATCCTTTGATTTTGTCTAGGTCAAAAGCCTCGATATAGTAGAAGATGGCCACATGGGACCTGCCAGGGGGCCCACAAGCCCTAGGGACGCGCCCAGAGGGTAGGGCGCCCCTAGGCTTGTGGCCACCTGGTGGGTCCCCCTCTGGTATTTCTTCATCCAATATTTTTATGTTCCAAAATAATTCTCCATAAGTTTTCAGGATTTTTGGAGTTGTGCAGAATAGGCCTCTCAGATTTGCTCCTTTCTGGTCCAGAATTCCAGCTGCCGGCGTTCTCCCTCTTCATGTAAACCTTGTAAAATAAGAGAGAAAAGGCATACATATTGTACCATAATGTGTAATAACAGCCTATAATGCAATAAATATTAACATAAAACCATGATGCAAAATGGACGTATCAACTCCCCCAAGCTTCAAGCGAAAGTCGATATCGATAATCATGTCCACATGTTTAGAGATAGAGGTGTCAATAAAATAAAATACGAACATGAAGGCATCATGATCATGTTTAGAACATCAATATATTCTCATATAACTTCTCATGCCAAAGTAACAATTTGTTCACAAGATAAAGTATGAATCAAAAACTCTATTGAGAACCAAAGAACTACAATCTCAGTCATGGAAGCAATTCAATTTATCATAACATCAGAAAGAGTCAATATAAGAGCTTGTAAAGAAAATCCACATACTCAACCATCTTTTAGTATTTCACAATTGCTAGCACTCACGTGGTATTCATGAGATCAAAGTTTCCATCAGACACATAGAAAGATAGCTAGGGGCTTATAATTTCGACACCCAGCTATTTACCTCAAGGGTAATGTCAACAATAATAACCCATGATCACCTACATCTGCATGAATATATGTGTCTATATCTTTCCCCAACACATGACGCTTGCCAAAAAGAAAAGGATGAAATATAGGAAGTGGTGAAGATCACCATGAATCTTGCATAAAGATAAATACTAAACAGTAAAAATAGGCCCTTCACAGAGGGAAGCAGAGGTTGTCATGCTCTCTTTGGTTGGATGCACGAAATCTTAATGCAAAAGAACGTCACTTTATATTGCCCATTGTGAGAAAGAAATTTATTATGCAGTCTGTAGCTTTTATTTCTTCCATATCACAAGTTCGTATAAAGCTTATTTTCCTTACACTAATAGATCATACATATGTAAAGAGCAACTTTTATTGCTTGCACTGATGACAACTTACTTGAAGGAACTTACTCAATCCATAGGTAGGTATGGACTCTCATGGCAAAACTGGGTTGAGGATGTTTGGATGCACAAGTAGTATCTCTACTTGGTGCGAAAATTTTGGCTAGTATGAGGTGGAAGCAAGTGTCACATGTTAGAGGATCCATGACAATATAACTTCTATTCAGAAATAAGCAAACATAACTCATTATGTTGTCTTCCTTGTCCAACATCAACCTTTTAGCATATAATATTTTTAATGAGTGCTAACAATCATAAAAGATGTCCAAGATAATACATTTATATGTGAACCTCTCTTTCTTTATTACTTCCTTTTAATTGCAACAATGACAGACACTATCTTTGTCTACTCGCAACAAGTTTTATTCATCATACTCTTTATATGTGAAGTCATCACTTTCCGTAAGATTGCTATATAATCTTTTTAATTCTTTAATTCTTTTTCTTTATTTATTTTTCTCGGGATCATAGCAAGAAAATGAAGCCCTTGACTCAAAACTACTCTTTATTATATAAATCTCAGACTTGATTACATAGAGTGAACTCAAAGCAAAACTGAAAGCTAGATCATACTAAAAACTTTATTATACTAAACCAAGATATAATAAAAAGGATCGAACTAAGAAAACAGTAAAGGTAAAGATGTGATGGTGATACGGTACCGGGCCACCTCCCCCAAGCTTGGCACAAGCCAATGGGAGTGCCCATACCCATGTACTCTCAAGTCTCCTTCCTCAGAGGTGGTGATGATGTTGATGTGGGAGGCTTGTCCTCCGTCTTCCAAGGCATAGGTTCACCATCATAAAAAGATGAACGAGTCTCCGGGATCCTCAAATCTGTAGCCAAACTTGTCCTCTTAAATCTATATTCATACTCACAGTTTTGGTTTTGCAGGTCATAGATCTGGGCCTAGAGATGCTCGGTTTTCTCCTGAAGCTTGAAGATGCCCCCCATGTTCATGGGGTCCAACTTGTGATCATTGGTAAATTATGCGATCATCAAGTGATTGGCGCTGAGTCCTAGTTCCACCATCCCTTGGCACTTGAAAACTTGCTGCTCCATCACTTCGAGCCTGGTCTCCACGCTTCTGGTCTTCTGATACGTCTCCAACATATCTATAATTTTTGATTATTCCATGCTATTATATTATCATTATTGGATGCTTTACAATCATTTCGTAGTCATTTTATATCATTTTTTGGTACTAACCTATTGACATAGTGCCCAGTGCCAGTTGTTGTTTTCTGCATGTTTTTTACATTGCACGAAATCAATATCAAACGGAGTCCAAACACATTGAAACTTTTTGTGGATTTTTTGGGCCAGAAGACATCCGGTGGGTCAGGAAAGCTCCTGGGGGGTGCTCCGAGGGGAGCACTAAAAGAAATATGCCCTAGAGGCAATAATAAAGTTGTTATTTTATATTTCCTTATTCATGATAAATGTTTATTATTCATGCTAGAATTGTATTAACCGGAAATTTGATACATGTGTGAATACATAGACAAAACAACGTGTCCCTAGTATGCCTCTACTAGACTAGCTCGTTGATCAAAGATGGTTAAGTTTCCTAGCCATGGACATGAGTTGTCATTTGATAAACGAGATCACATCATCAGTGGAATGATGTGATGGACAAGACTCATCCGTTAGCTTAGCATAATGATCGTTCAGTTTTATTGCTACTACTTTCTTCATTTCAAATATATATTCCTTCGACTATGAGATTATGCAACTCCCAGACTCCGCAGGAATGCCTTATGTGCTATCAAACGTCACAACATAACTGGGTGATTATAAAGATACTCTACAGGTATCTCCAAAGGTGTTTGTTGGGTTGGCATAGATCAAGATTAGGATTTTTCACTCCAAGTATCAGAGAGGTATCTCTGGGCCCTCCCGATAATGCACATCATATGAAGCCTTGCAAGCAATGTGACTAATGAGTTAGTTACAGGATGATGCACTACGGAACGAGTAAAGAGACTTCCGGTAACAAGATTGAACTAGGTATGAAGATATCGATGATCGAATCTCGGGCAAGTAACATACTGATGACAAAGGGAATAACATATGTTCACATGGCGGTTTGACTGATAAAGATCTTCGTAGAATATGTGGGAACCAATATGAGTATCTAGGTTCCGCTATTGGATATTGACCGGATAGGTGTCTCGGTCATGTCTACATAGTTCTCGAACCCGTAGGGTCCGCACGCTTAGCGTTCGATGACGATATGTATTATACGAGTTATGTGTTTTGGTGAATGAAGGTTGTTCGGAGTCTCGGATGAGATCACGGACATGCCGATGAGTCTCGAAATGGTCGAGAGGTAAAGATTAATATATTGGAAGGTTATATACGGACATCGGAATGGTTCTAGAAAGATTCGGGATTTTTTCGGAGTACCGGGAGGTTACCGGAACCCCCTGGGAAAGTTAATGGGCCTCATGGGCCATAGTGGAGAGGAGGAGGCAGGCCACAAGAGGTGCCCCCCCATGGCAGTCTGAATTGGACAAGGGGTAGGGGCGCGACCCCCCTTTCCTTCTCCATCTCCCGCACTTCCCCCTTTCCCTGCTCCGTTGGAAGGAAGAGAGGGAGCCGACTAGGACTAGGAGTCCTAGTGGGACTCCCCCCACTTGGCGCACCCATAGGGGCCGGCGGCCGCCCCCTCCTCCTTTATATACGGGGGCAGGGGGGCACCCCAAGGCACATCAATTGTCTTAGTCGTGTGCGGTGCCCCCTCCATCGTTTACTCCTCCTGTTATATTGTCGTAGTGCTTAGGCGAAGCCCTGTGCGGATCACTTTACCAACACCGTCATCATGACATCGGGCTGACGGAACTCATCGACTCCTTCGTACCTCTACTGGATCAAGAGTTCGAGGGACGTCATCGAGCTGAACGTGTGCAGAACTCGGAGGTGCCGTTTGTTTGGTACTTGACCGGTTGATTCGTGACGACGTTCGACTACATCAACCGCGTTAAGTTAACACTTCCGCTTTCGGTCTACGAGGGTACATGGACACACTCTTCCCCTCTCATTGCTTGCACCTCCTAGATAGATCTTGCATGAGCATAGGATTTTTTTTAAAATTGCATGCTATGTTTCCCAACAGTGGCATCCGAGCCAGGTCTATGCGTAGATGATATGCACGAGTAGAACACAAAGAGTTGTGGGCAGTGATTGTCATACTGCTTACCACCAATGTCTTATTTTGATTCAATGATATTGTTAGATTAAGCGGCCCGGACCAACCTTACACGAGCGCGTTCATGAGACCGGTTCCACCGACAGACATGGAACTAGTTTTGCATAAAGGTGGCTGGCGGGTGTCTGTTTCTCCAACTTTAGTTGAATCAAATTTGACTACGGCCGGTCCTTGTGAAGGTTAAAACAGCAAACTTGATAAATCACCATTGTGGTTTTTGTGTCGTAGGTATGTACGGTTCATGCTAGAAGCCCGTAGAAGCCATGTAAAACTTGCAACAAACACATTAGAGGACGTCTAACTTGTTTTTGCAGGGCATGTTGTGATGTGATATGGTCAAGGCATGATGTGATATAAAGATGTTGTATGAGATGATCATGTTTTATAATAGTTATCGGCAACTGGCAGGAGCCATATGGTTGTCGCTTTATTGTATGAAATACAAGCGCTATGTAATTGCTTTACTTTATCACTAAGCGGTAGCGATAGTCGTAGAAGCAATGGTTGGCAAGACGACCATGACGCTACGATGGAGATCAAGGTGTCAAGCCGGTGACGATGGAGATCATGACGTTGCTTCGATGATGGATATCATGAGCACAAGATGATGATGGCCATATCATGTCATATATTTTGATTGCATGTGATGCTTATCTTTTATGCATCTTATTTTGCTTAGTATGGCGGTATCATTATAAGATGATCACTTACTAAATTTCAAGGTATAAGTGTTCTCCCCGAGTATGCACCATTGCGAAAGTTCTTTGTGCTGAGACACCACATGATGATCGAGTGTGATAAGCTCTATGTTCAAATACAATGGATGCAAGCCAGATTTGCACATGCGGAATACTCGGGTTAAACTTGATGAGCCTAGCATATATAGATATGGCATCGGAACGGGAGACTGAAAGGTCGAACGTGAATCATATAGTAGATACGATCAACATAGTGATGTTCACCATTGAAGAATACTCCATCTCACGTGATGACCGGACATGGTTTAGTTGATTTGGATCACATATCATTTAGATGACTAGAGGGAGGTCTATCTAAGTGGGAGTTCTTAAGTAATAAGATTAATTGAACTAAATTTATCATGAACTTAGTCCTGATAGTTTTTTTTGCATATCTATGTTGTAGATCAATGGCCTGTGCTACCGTTCCTTTGAATTTTAATGCATTCCTAGAGAAAGCTAAGTTGAAGGATGATGGTAGCAACTACACGGACTAGGTCCGTAACTTGAGGATTATCCTCATTGCTGCAAAGAAGAAATATGTCCTTGATGCACCGCTAGGTGTACCACCTGCCCCAGCAACTGCAGACATTGTGAATGCTTGGTAGTCACGTGTTGATGACTACTCGTTAGTTCAGTGTGCCATGATATACGGCTTAGAATCGGGACTTTAAAGACGTTTTGAACGTCATGGACCATATGAGATGTTCCAGGAGTTGAAGTTAATATTTCAAGCAAATGCCCAAGTTGAGAGATATGAAGTCTCCAACAAGTTCTATAGCTGCAAGATGGAGGAGAACAATTCTGTTAGTGAGCACATACTCAGAATGTTTGGGTACCATAATCACTTGACTCAGCTGGGAGTTAATCTTTCAGATGATTGTGTCATTGATAGAGTTCTTCAATCACTACCACCAAGCTACAAAGGCTTCGCGATGAACTACAATATGCAAGTGATGGAAAAGACTATTCCCAAGCTCTTCGCAATGCTAAAGGCCGCGAAGGTAGAAACCAAGAAGGAGCATCAAGTGTTGATGGTTAACAAGACCACTAGTTTCAACAAAAAGGGCAAGGGTAAAAGGAAGGGGAATTTCAAGAAGAATGACAAGCAAGTTGTCACTCCCGGGAAGAAACATAAAAATGGACCCAAGCTTGAAACCGGGTGCTTCTACTGCAAAGGGACTGGTCACTGGAAGCGGGACTACCCGAAGTATTTGGTGGATAAGAAGGATGGAAAAGTGAGCAAAGGTATATTTGATATACAAGTTATTGATGTGTACCTTACTAATTCTCGTAGTAGTGCCTGGGTATTTGATATCGGTTCGGTTGCTCATATTTGTAACTCGAAGCAGGGACTATGGATTAAACGAAGATTGGCTAAGGACGAGGTGACAATGCACGTCGAAAATGGTTCCAAGGTTGATGTGATCGCCGTCGGCATGCTACCTCTACATCTACATCCGGGATTAGTTTTAGACCTGAATAATTGTTATTTGGTGCCAGCGTTGAGCATGAATATTATATCTGGATCTTGTTTAGTGCAAGACGGTTATTCATTTAAATCATATAATAATGGTTGTTCTATTTATATGAGTAATATCTTTCATGGTCATGCACCCTTGAAGAGTGGTCTATTTCTGTTGAATCTTGATCGCGATGATACACATATTCATAATATTGATGCCAAAAGATGCAAAGTTGATAATGATAGTTTAACTTATTTGTGGCACTGCCATTTGGGTCATATCAGTGTAAAGCGCATGAAGAAACTCCATAAAGATGGACTTTTGGAATCACTTGATTATGATTCATTTGATACTTGCGAACCATGCCTTATGGGCAAGATGACTAAAACTCCATTCTCTCGAACAATGAACGAGCTAGTGACTTATTAGAAATAATGCACACCGATGTATCCGGTCCAATGAGTGTTGATGCTCATGGCGGGTATCATTATTTTCTTATCTTCATAGATGATTTGGGCAGATATGGGTATATCTACTTAATGAAACACAAGTCTGAAACATTTGAAAAGTTCAAAGAATTTCATAGTGAAGTGGAGAATCATCATAATAAGAAAATAAAGTTTCTACAATCTGATCGTGGAGGAAAATATTTTAGCTACGAGTTTGGACTTCATTTAAAACAATGTGGAATAGTTTCACAACTCATGCCACCTGGAACACCACAGCGTAATGGCGTGTCCGAACGTCGTAACCGCACTTTATTGGATATGGTGCGATCTATGATGTCTCTTACCGATTTACCACTATCGTTTTGGGGTTATGCATTAGAGACAACTGCATTCACTTTAAGCAGGGCATCGTCAAAGTCTGTTTGCGATGACACCGTATGAACTGTGGTTTGGCAGCAAACCAAAGTTGTCATTTCTTAAAGTTTGGGGATGCAATGCTTATGTCAAAAGGCTTCAGCCCGATAAGCTCGAACCCAAATCGGAGAAATGTGTCTTCATAGGATACCCTAAGGAAACAATTGGGTACACCTTCCACCACAAGTTCGAAGGCAAGATATTTGTTGCTAAAAACGGAACCTTTCTAGAGAAGGAATTTCTCTTGAAAGAAGGCGAGTGGGAGGAAAGTAGAACTTGATGAGGTAATTATACCTGCTCTCAATTTGGAAAGTAGTTCATCCGAGAAATCTGTTCCCGAAATGCCTGCACCAATTGGAGAGGAAGCTAATGATAAAGATCATGAAACTACAGATCAAGTGGCTACAGAACCGCGTAGGTCTAGCAGAGTGGTACGGTAATCCTGTTCTGGAGGTCATGTTACTTCACCATGACGAACCTATGAACTATGAATAAGCTATGACGAGCCCAGATTCTGATAAATGGCTGGAGGCCATGAAATCTGGGATAGGATACATGTATGAGAACAAAGTGTGGACTTTGGTGGATCTGCCCGATGATCAGCGACCCATAGAGAATAAATGGATCTTCAAGAAGAAGACTTACACAGACGGTAATGTTACTGGCTATAAAGCTCTACTTGTTGCAAAAGGTTTTCGACAAGTTCAAGGAGTTAACTATGATGAGACTTTCTCACCCGTAGCGATGCTTAAGTCTGTCCGAATCATGTTAGCAATTGCCGCATTTTATGATTATGAAATCTGGCAAATGGATGTCAAAATTGCTTCCTTAATGGAGTTCTTAAAGAAGAGTTGTATATGATGCAACCAGAAGGTTTTGTCAATCCTAAAGGTGCTAATAAAGTGTGCAAGCTCCAACGATCCATTTATGGACTGGTGCAAGCATCTCGGAGTTGGAATATATCCATTGATGAGGTGATCAAAGAATATGGTTTTATAGATACTTTTGGAGAAGCCTGTATTTACAAGAAAGTGAGTGGGAGCTCTATAGCATTTCTAATATTATATGTGGATGACATATTGTTGATTGGAAATGATGTTGAATTTCTGAATAGCATAGAAGGATACTTGAACAATAGTTTTTCAATCAAAGACCTTGGTGAAGCTGCTTATATATTGGGCATCAAGATCTATAGTGATAGATCAAGACGCTTGATAGGACTTTCACAAAGCACATACCTTGATAAACTTTTGAAGAAGTTCAAAATGGACCAGTTAAAGAAAGGGTTCTTGCATGTGCTACAAGGTGTGAAGTTGAGTCAGACTCAATGCCCGACAACTGCAGAAGATAGAGAGAAAATGAAAGTATTGGAGATGCTCTAAGGCCGCGCTTGGGAGCTCTGGATTGTTTCACACCTGTATTAAGATACAAGTGTAATTTACTCGCCACCAGAAACAACACGTAAAATATAGGCGTAATGAAACCGACGGCCCAAGGTCTGTAAAGAAAACCAGCGAGTTACGCGTGTAATTTGAGAGACCAGTGTATATTTTACTAGTCGAAATCGACCAACCAAGCGCTTCACCCAAGACCATCTGCTTTTATTTACAAGCGTCAGTTCTACAAGCGGTTTTGGTTGGAAAACGACGATCCAATCATGGCATAAGATGATGAGTTGGTCAGAAGATCATATGGTTTCACCTCTAACCTACCCGAGTTGCCGTATAGGATATGAATGAAACATAAGACGATGAACTTCTTAAGCACAGAAACAATAGAAGAGGATGATCTTCTTAACATGCAAATCACTGGCATTAGATCCACATGCAGAACTGTACGAAGCATTATTCTCAGGAGGCATGATGAACAGCTCGTGATGCCGCATGGCACAACATTCCAAGCTCAACTTTGCAATCAAACTCACAAGGCCTGGCATTACATAGACAACATTCAGAACAAACTCTTAAAATACCTTACATAAGTCAACATTCATGTGACTATGCATCTCAACAGAGTAACTATTTACTTCTAAGCTGAAAAAAGGAATAGGAAAAAATGGTCGACGCTGCTCACAGCAAAAGGCGTCCCACTCAAAAAATATCAAATGCATGTCTTCTGCCTAACATCAATGAGCAAAAGTTGACAAGGTTTTCCAATTCCAATATATTAAACTAATGTCTTCTTGCTAACATCAATTATTAAACTTTGACAAGCTTTTCCCATTCAAAATATGTAATGCCTATGATTGTGGAACGGGCAGGGTTTTTCATCAGTTTATCAGCTGATAGTCCGGTGGCTCAAGGTGATGACGAATGATTAGAGAACCATTCAATGTATTGTGCATGATGAAGTATTATGGAGGACACAAACCATCGCAACATTTTGTGCAGTCCCACTAATATCAAGCTGAGCATCCCTGTGGATTTCATATTTATATGCTGCAAAAAAACAAAGACACATTAGCACACATGAATATTGGCCCAGTGTCAACCCACCAATCGGTGGACTGAAGAACTGAAAGTACGTTAAACAGATTACCATACACTACAAAAAAAGACACATCCGTGACATTTTGGGCCGGCCAAATTTTTTTCTGTCATACTTATGAGAGTTCTATGATGATAATTGTGACAAAACCCGGTATCATCATAGATGTGGTGGGCTCCTACTTCTATGATAAAAAATCATGACAGAAAATGGCTTTTCATCCTGAGCGGGCCGGAGACGTAGCTGCATGACATTCTTTGGGCCGTCCATGACGGAAAAAACTATGGTAGAAGTGAGGGCGAGGAAAATATCGGGGTGTTCCCAGTTACGGTGGGTGGTCGGGGCCGAGTGATGCACGGAGGTTTGCGTGTTTCTCTCATACACACACGCGCATGGGTGCGAGGCGTTGGGATCTAACTGAATCCGAGCAAGGCATTCACCTACTGAACATGAGCGATTGCACTGCAGGCTACGCGTTATTGAACCCGAGCGATCGATCGATGGCTGTTAACTGAACCCGATCGAGCGATTCCTTCGCTACTGCTGCTAACTGAAGCCGATCAATGCTGCCTCTGGATGAAAAGTGAGCGTTGCAGGGGGGTTTCGATGAACAGTTGCCGATGGGGGTGGATGAACAGTACCCCGTGGTGTTGCCTCTGGATGAATAGGACCCCGATCGATCGAGCCGGTTGGGGCTGGATGAACAGGACCCCGTGGAGGGCTGGATGAATAGGATGACCCCGTGGAGGGTTGGATGAATAGTAGACGGTGGAGGGGTGGATGAACAGTAGCTCGTGGAGGGGTGGTTGAACAGGAGCCCATGGAGAGGGCTGGTTGAACAGTAGCTGGTGGAGTAGCGCACGCTGGAGGCTGGATGAACAGGAGCCCGTGGATGAACAGTCGCAGGTGGAGGCTGGAGGAGGTCGACGGTGGATGAATAGTAGCTCATGGAGGCTGGAGGAGGTTGACGGTGGAGATGAACAGTATCTCGTGGAGTCCCGTTTTGTGGTACACCACACCCTCCTGATGAACAGGACCCCCATTTCGACCGTAGCGCTCCAACACAAGTCCATTTCATTCGTTTTGCGGTACGCCACACCCTTCTCGATCAACAGGACCCCGTTTCGACCGTAGGAGGTCCAACAGAAGTCCGTTTCCTCTGTTTTGAGGTACGCCACACCCTTCCCGATCAACAGGACCCTGTTTCGACCATAGGAGGTCCAACACAAGTCTGTTTCCTCTGTTTTGTGGTATGCCAGACCCCTCCCGATGAACAGGATCCCGTTTTGAACATGGCCGGTCGAACACAAGGCCGTTTCCTCCGTTCTGCAGTACGCCAGGCCTCATTTCCATTGGCTATTCTGTCTAATCCCTCCCGATGAACACAAGGACGCATTCTGTTTCGACCCAGCCGGTTGGCTCCCCATGAACACGACGACAACGTTGTTTCTCTGTTCTGACCCAGCCACGTACATGAGCCCTGGCCGTACGTATGCGCGAGTAGGCGTTCGAGACCCCGCCCGTATGTATGTATGTGGCCGTATTTTCTTTCTTGCACATTGGTCGTTGTACGTATGTGTACATGCTACGTGCGTGCCTCTACTACAACACGTGCGCGCCTCTACATCGACCAGTATGTACGTACACGTTCGCGACCAGAATGACAATGCTACATACGCTTCGACCAGGTGGGTCCCGAATATCAGGCACTTCCTTGCGTGCGAAGATGTAGCTGGTGGGTCCCAGTAGTCAGGGGGGCGAATCTTTTTTTGCACGGACGCACTTCCTTGTGTGCGAAGATGTAGCTGGTGGGTCCTAGCAGTCAGGGAGGAAACGTTTTTTCGCAAAATACGGTTGCCCGTCCGGTGGGTCCCTGCTGTCAGGTGGAGGAATAATTATTTTGCGCATAATAAGGAGCCAATTCCTTGCGGCTGCCATGGACCCGGCTGTCATCCTATCAACATATAGTACTCTTCCGTTGGAAGTCGTTCCTTGACCATGTTGACCACGCCGCACCGAGAGCACCAGGGCGGTGGATGATGGCGAGGCCTAGGAAGGGGACGACGCGGAGCCGGGGAAGACGCGGCAGTGGAAGCCCGCGCAGAGAGGAGTATGAGGGTTCACTGGTTCAGCTGCAGTGTGAGGCTGCCGTCACCGTAGGTCCTGGCCAGCGATGGGAATAGTAGGGGTGGTGAGGCCTCCGCGGCAGCACAGCAGGCCACGAGAGGCAGGAGCACACGGCACGACCGGTGCTGCTTTGGGCGGCTGAAGCAAGAAGACCAGAGGTTGAAGAAGCACTATGGCCGTTCAATGGACGTCGTACGGTCACTGTAGCTAGAATCATTTATATTGACTAAGTTGACAAAGCCCTTGGTACGCGTCAACTTAGTAGGCCAATAGGTCAGCCTCCAAAATGGTGCACCCCAGATGTCAGGGGGAGGAATCATTTTTTGGGCGGCTGAAGCAAGAATATCCGAGATTGAAGAAGAAGCACGACATCCGTTGGATGGACATCCAACGGCCACAGCTGCTAGAACCGTGTGTTGTTGACAAAGCATCAACTTAGTTTTTTTAGGGGACGCGTCAACTTAGAAGGCCCACAAGTGTGTGGCAGAGAATATATAGACCATTTGCAATTTGTAAGAATGTACAGCCCATTTTTTAATTCTAATGGAATTTACTACAACCCATTTACAGTTTGTTAAAAGTACAACCCAACTTCTAGCTAGGACATCGATTAATAATTTCAACCAACCGCTCAAAATAGAATTCAAAAACATTTCCCACATTTTGATGGGATCCAAAATATTTTTATCCGAAATTTCTATTCAGATTAAATATAATTTCAAAATAAAGTTGTATTACGTCAAAATCCAACGAAATATTGCGCGCGCAACAAGTAATGAAATTAAAATTTTCAAATTCCAATAATAATATATATTTTAAACTAATTACACGTTTGGTGCATTTTTTATAGTTACTGCCACATCCCATTTATTATTTCTTAAAGTCCATTTTCTTGTTAAGCCTAATGCGTACCTCCTAGGAAAGTTTGCAGCCCAGCAGGGAGGAGAATAACAAGTTGACCCGGATAGTGTGTACAACTGTCGACCCAGTTGCATTGCTGATGTTGAAAAAAAGGCCTATGTAGTACAGACAACCTAACATGGCTACTCATCCCACATTCAACGACGCCAGAAAGGCCCAAACAAGGCTTCTGTACAACCTTTTGAAGTCACTGAGCTCAATTAATAACTTAAGAAAAAAGTTAGATTACCGTGGAACCTAATTAAAAGCTATCACGAGCAAACAAATAATTCAACAGGTCCCACTTGTGTGTGTGTGAGAGAGAGAGAGAGAGAGAGATAAAGAGAGAGAGAGAGAGAGACCCATCGGTCGATGCTCGTGAATACATCTTTCAGCCATATGCATTGCTGATGCTCAGTAAAAACTTATATAGTTGACACAATCATATAGAACATCATAGCACACTGAACTTGCATACAAAAATTTCATGCATGCGGCACAATCAGGATGGAAGCAGTGCATCGCTACGGGTAGGGCTATGTTGAAACCAACGAACTTGTACATAACGGTTCATCGTCTTTATCAATGACGGGGAAATATCTTGAATGTTGTGCAAAGAAAACAAACAGACAACACAATAAGTTCTGCTAGCACATTAAGTTGACGTACAACCCTTTCTAAAAAAAGTTCAGGTACAAAACTAGAACAGATCACAATAAAATATACTGGCACATCGGTGCTTCACACCCATAGCTCGGATTTAACTAGTATCCGACAAGATTCAGTTGTTACCTCAAATTAGAGCACATCCAGGCAGCCAGCCCTGCCTCTTTTCCCAAAGAAGCAGTGGCCTCCGCCGCGCGATAGAGTAGGCCCTGTGCCATCCATCGTTCCGAGCAACACGGGGAAAGTTTGACGTTGACTCCTGTAATGGACGTCGTCGACGGACCCTGGCACCAGCGGCAATGGCAGGACTTCGATTGATGGATTGACCACTTCCTCGACATGCACGAACACTCAATACAGGTACATCCCTAACATGGTCCACGACGGCCTTGGTGGCGACGAATAGTACAGCCCCGGTTCCTGCACCGGTATCTCAACACCAATCACCTTCAGTATGGTGGACGGCTTCTTCATCCATGCCACAAATGTCAGAGCCCAGCCATCTGGAGGAACAAACATACTTACGAGCTCACCTCTAAGGTCGTTGATAAGATCATTCATGGACTCGATGTTCCAAGCACGTCGAGGCATGTCGTGGAAGGTAAGCTTTGTTAAAAACTCAAGCTCAGAGGGCACCGAGCCCCATCCTGGGTGCCATCGATCAAAGCTCACCAGCACGCCATCGTAGAACAAACACCAGGAAGATTCGAACACACGACTTCAGTTGAAAGTTGTCCGGAACCTGACAAAGAAATCAGCCGGTGGCAGACAGACTTCAAAGAGCAAGTCACTTATTTGGATGCCGTGCGCAATGCCAAGAGCTTTGACAAGGTCGTCCGGCGAGACGGGAGGCCGGTTGCCATTGATGGTTACCATCAACACTTTGCCGGCAAACTGGTCGTCAAGCGCCGCCATGCCACTGTTGAGCGACAGCACGCAGCGACCGAAGGCAGGACGAACCTCAGGATCTCCGGCTCGGAGATCCGCGTTGACCGGCGACATGATAGTGCACTTGAGTACAGGGAGTACAGGAGGGGGATTTGGGGGAATTGGAGTAGGAATCAAGATTCCAGAGGTGGGTGAGGGGCGGGAGATTGGGGATGAAAAGGTAGCATGAATTTCGAACACGCGCCAATATGCTCTCGGCGCGCAAGCGCAAGAAAACACCAGTGGCACCCACATGTCGGCCTAAGAGTCCTTATTCTTTCTTTTTTGGAGAGCCCGACCTTTTTTTGAGGATCTTTTGAGAGCCCGACCTGAGAGTCATAATTGACCTATTTGGCATTGTGTTACTACTCGGCCCATATTCAACGGCACCTCACTGGTCCAAACAAGTGTACATCATCAAAAAGACACCGAGCTCAAATTATATAACTTGAAAAAAGGAGATATACTCTAAACACTAGAGAATGGTGATGCCCTCATTTAGCCCAGCAGTAGTTTGAGACAATAAATAGTTCAAAACAACAATATATACAACATTCAAACACTAGCTAGTGACTACTATTGACATAAACAGCAAGACATGATAGTTCATAAGAAGTCTTGCTACATCACCAAAACGCACCCATCTACAGCGCTCAGACTCTCATGATCCAGACGAGAATGACATTCTATACAGAGGCAACTATTACATAGTAAGAGTGACATAGACGAGGATGACCAAATGACAAGGAATATGCATAACAAAAGACAACAAAGTCATTCTAAGAGATGATGCAACACCATCATAATTTGCAGCCCCGCTTCAGCGACCAGTGATCCGGAGACACCAGTCCTCCACCCTTTCGACGCAACAGCCCAATTACCTATCAACCTGAAGGCTTGAACCACATCACTGCCTGTCGTAATTGAGACATCCAAGGATCAAAGTTAATCCGGATGCCTTTGTCATTCTCACCTTCTTTTGGTTGCAGGCTATATCGTTGACAATCAGGGGAGTTTGCTCCCGAACTCCTAGGGCTCGCCATGTAGACATAGTTTCCCATAGCAAACAAAGCCTCTTTTCCATCAAGGTCCTTGCCAACGGTGGTCTCCTGGTTAATCGGATAATTGAGTCCGAGAAACAGAGAGTGTGAACCAAGGCTATTTACCCGCCTCCAACTAAAAAATCCTGAAAGGCCCCAACAAGCTGGTATCCTGCTCATAGACGTAACAGCCACTGTTCGAATACTCACGTATTTCATGGTGCTTGTATATAGTGGGTTTTTTGCAATATAACTTTTCTGGCTCATGTGTCCGAATGATCATCAGTCTTTTGCCGTCGTCTGATCGAGTGAGGAACCAGCTGTGCTTCCCTATTTTTGGCAAAGGTGGTGTGATTACAAAGGGCAGTAACTGTAGGGACACTGCATCATATCAAAAAGGACAGGCATTGTTAATGTAAGATCAACATTGTTTAGAGTATGAGTAGGATAATGCAAGAAACAACATTGATATGTCCCTGTTGGAACTGGGAGGAAAATACATTGAAATGTATAATGGGTTTGAAAATATAGAAGTGCCATGCATGGTTATACTCATGTTATCTCGCAATCGATTCTTCGCAAGAAACTACCATGTCATGCATGTTATGTAATCATGTTCTGTCCTCACAAACAAATTCTTCAAGGTAACTAACAGACCATGCATTGTTATATACTCGTGTTCTGTGGGAATTTTTTTGTGAGGATATTATTCTAGCCATTGTTTGCTGAAGGGTGAATATAGGTATGTACACATGGTAAGCATTACAAGATTTCACTACTTCCAAATATAGAGTTCTCCATATGCACATTTACTTCCCTAATGTATGGTTAGATGAAACCAACAGTGTGGTGCATGTTTCTACATCATGAAAATGAGGAAACTAACATGGCCATTAATACACACTCATTTTTAGTAGTAGTATATAGATTACTGTAAAATAAGGAGAATATCCATATATTCCTAACCGTTTGATTATTCAGGGGTACAAATTGGCTGTAATGACATGGTCACAATTGCATGAATTAACTCATTCAAAATATAGCTGATTTATGATGTCTCTAATACATTGCCATAGTTCTACTCAAATTCTGCTCAAACAGGGATATGCCAATCATCACAAAAAGTTCAAACAGTGTCATGGCATCATCATTAACATGAGATGAAAACAACTTACATGCGCCGTCCCAGCAATACGTGGTGCCATCTGCTTTGTCGATCGCGTAGATGATGCCATTGTGTTCAATAGCATCACAGAAGTGTGTATCAGCTTTGATGATGATCCACTGCGAGCTAAGTTATCTCCAGCTAAAGAAGGCACCGGCGTAAAGATAGGCGAGGCCGCGGTCGAACAAGGCAATTAGCTTGGAGTCTGCATAATTGGCATGTCGTGTGGGCACTTGGCAGATTACAATCTTCTGCAAAACAAGGTGCGTCCAACTGACATGGTAATCTAGATGACTTGGACCGCGATGGTAAAACTCTATATAATCCAACGGAGGAAGGATAATTTCATGGGAGGTCTGGAAGTTGATGAGCACCGGCTTTTTACCGTCTTCTCTGAAGGCAGCCATCCAGTGGGAGTTCATGCCGACCCAGTACATACCTGCCAAGAAGTTTCGGGCGATGGTGATCGGATCGAAGTCGAGGGAAATGATGTACGGCAACCCACTACATACCTGCAAAGAAGTTTCAGCTAATGGAGATCGGATTGAAGTCGAGGGGCATCATGTACGCCTCCGTATCATGGTGAGCTAATCTTGCAAGACCAGATAGCAGCAAGCAGGGTGTCTTGAAAAGCTTAGGCCTCGCTTTGACGATGGCCGTGTGCATGTCCCTCAAGCATGCAGCCAGCCGCAACACGCTCAACACATACATACATGAACAACAGAGGTCGAGGATGTCACTGGGGAGATTGCTCCAATCGCGGATCATATGGATGTTGTGCGGTTCGCATTCGGCCATGGTGGAGTTTGGAAGGTGGGGGGTTTTGGGGGCTTGATTTACGAGGGAGAAGGTTGTCGGTGCTGGAGCGGCTAGCGAGGGAATAGTGGTACTGGGGGAGGCGAGCGAGGCGACATTACACGGGGGCACAGTGAGATGGAGACAGAGATGGAGATGGAGATGGAGATGGAGTGGTGCTATGGGAGGGGAGAGGGAGATGAGGCAAGGCATGCTAATGTGCTATACAACGGTAGTGACAAACTGCACAGTGCACAGGGTGAGGCTGACTTTGGTAACCCGAACACGCCGCCTGGACTAGTGTCAGGCGCAGGGTGTTGTCACTTCACTCTAAGGACCGGATGAATAGTATTTTGACCATCAAGTGTACCACAGTTGTACTAGTACTACTACTACTAGTGTACTCCAGTACTGTATAGCGAAAATAGGTCTCCCGTGCTAGCATGCCTGTTCACTTCATCCTCCAGGTATCATCCATATTGCGAGCATAACCAAATTCTCGTGCATGTGGAAGCGCGAAGATGGGTCTTTGATGACGATAATGTTGGAAATATGCCCTAGAGGCAATAATAAAATGGTTATTGTTGTATTTCCTTGTTAATGATAATTGTCTATTATTCATGCTATAATTGTATTAACTGGAAACCGTAATACATGTGTGAATACATAGACCACAACATGTCCCTAGTGAGCCTCTAGTTGACTAGCTCGTTGATCAATAGATGGTTATGGTTTCCTGACCATGTACATTAGATGTCATTGATAACGGGATCACATCATTAGGAGAATGATGTGATGGACAAGACCCAATCCTAAGCATAGCACAAGATCATGTAGTTCATTTGCTAAGAGCTTTTTTAATGTCAAGTATCATTTCCTTAGACCATGAGATTGTGTAACTCCCGGATACCGTAGGAATGCTTTGGGTGTACCAAACGTCACAACGTAACTGGGTGGCTATAAAGGTGCACTACAGGTACCTCCGAAAGTGTTTGTTGGGTTGGCACGAATCGAGACTGGGATTTGTCACTCCGTATGACGGAGAGGTATCTCTGGGCCCACTCGGTGATGCATCATCATAATGAGCTCAATGTTACTAAGTAGTTAGTCATGGGATCACACATTACGGAACGAGTAAAGTGGCTTGCCGGTAACGAGATTGAGCGAGGTATTAGGATACCGACGATCGAATCTCGGGCAAGTAACATACCGATTGACAAAGGGAATTGTATACGGGATTGATTGAATCCCCGACATCGTGGTTCATCCGATGAGATCATCGTGGAACATGTGGGAGCCAACATGGGTATCCATATCCCGCTATTGGTTATTGGCCAAAGAGGTATCTCGGTCATGTCTGCATGGTTCCCGAACTCGTAGGGTCTACACACTTAAGGTTCGGTGACGCTAGAGTTGTAATGGGAATAGTATGTGGTTACCGAAGGTTGTTTGGAGTCCCGGATGAGATCCTGGATGTGACGAGGAGCTCTGAAATGGTCCAGAGGTGAAGATCGGTATATTGGATGAAGGGTATTGGAGTCCAGAATTGTTCCGGGGGGTACCAGGTGATGACCAGCGTGTCCGAAAGGGGTTTCGGAGACCCTCGACAAACGTTTGGGGGCCTTATGGGCCAAGGGGAGGGGGCACATCAGCCCACTAAGGCCTTGTTTGGTTCTAAGGGAAGATAATTCCATGGAAATGGTGCCCTGGGTAGAATGTTCTTGACCAATTAATAACCCCGTGGAAACTTCACATCACCATTTGGCAGAGATGGGGATAATATGCCCTTCTTACACATGCAATTTTTTCATTGCGCTGCTGCGGCTACCATCACTGGAGAGATGGATGAGTTCCCACAGCTGCAACTCTACAAGAACATGACTATCAGCGGCATCAAATCAGGAAACGACTCCACCAAATTTGGTCTCGTCAGTGCCATGCCGGAGACAACAAGATCCGAAGAGGAGTTCATCGCTTTCACCGCAGATCAAAGGAGCGACACACCTGCTTTTCTCCTTGACGACCTGCAGGGCTGGCGAAAAGTCACCACGCAGGTCAGATCGGGCCAGTAGCTCAACGAGGGATGCCAACGTAGACCAGGTGGAGGAGGAGCTCGTCGTCGGCCTGGGGATGGAGGAGGGACACGCTGGCGGGCCGTCAATCCTGGGCACCAGAGGGAGAGGGTCAGGGGCGTTGCTTCGGTCGACGACGGATCGGGTCAGACGCATAGGTTTGGTCGCCGGCGGAGGAGCTCGGAGGCGGGTGCTGGATCTGCGTCGACGACGCTTGGCGCGCTCGTCTCACTCGAGCTGTGGCTTCTCTCCCCGACCTATGGGGTCGTGGCTTTTCTCCTCGTGGAAACGACATGGTTCGGGCAGGGATCCCTCCCCCTCATGTGTGACCAAATGGCATCGCGGGCTTACCTGGGTCACTTCGACCGGTGGTTTTCCTGCACGGGGAAAAGGCAGGGATCCCCTCGGGATCCCATGCAACCAAACGAGGCCTAAGGGGATGAGCGCCCCTTCCACCCCATCTCACGTAACCTGGAGAGGTGGGTGCGGCACCCCTAGGGCAACCGCCCCTCCCGTCTTGGGGGGCAAGTTTCCTAGGGGGTGGGGGCACCCAAACCCATCTAGGGTTTCCCCTGGCCGCCGCCCCTCCTCTAGATCCATCTAGAGGGGCCGGTCCTCTCTCCCCTCCCCCTATATATAGTGAGGGGGTGGGTGGGCAGACACACCCCTTCCCTTGGTGCAGCCCCTCCCTCCTCCAACTCTTCCTCCTCCTCCATAGTGCTTGGCGAAGCCCTGCTGGAGAACCACGAGCTCCACCACCACCACCCGTCGTGCTGTCGGAGTTCTCCCTCAACTTCTCCTCTCCCCTTGCTGGATCAAGAAGGAGGAGACGTCCCCGAGTTGTACGTGTGTTGAATGTGGAGGCGCCGTCCGTTCGGCGCTAGATCGGATCTTCCACGATTTGAATCACCACGAGTACGACTCCATCAACCACGTTCTTGTAACGCTTCCGCTTAGTGATCTTCAAAGGTATGAAGATGCTCATCCTCTCCCTCTCTTGTTGCTAGAATCTCCATAGATTGATCTTGGTGTTGCATAGAAATTTTTGAATTTGTGCTACGTTCCCCAAAGTGGCATCAGAGCTAGGTCTATGCATAGATTCTATGCACGAGTAGAACACAAATTACTTGTGGGTGATGATTTGTTCATTTTTCTTACCGTTACTAGTCTTATCTTGATTCGGCGGCATTGTGGGATGAAGCGGCCCGGACGGACCTTACACGTAAGCTTACGTGAGACATGTTCCACCGACTGACATGCACTTGTTGCATAAGGTGGCTAGTGGGTGTCTGTCTCTCCCACTTTAGTCGGATCGGATTCGATGAAAAGGGTCCTTATGAAGGGTAAATAGCAATTGTCATATCACCTTTGTGGCTTTTGCGTAGGTAAGAAATGTTCTTGCTAGAAACCCATAGCAGCCATGTAAAACACGCAACAACAATTAGAGGACGTCTAACTTGTTTTTGCAGGGTATGCTATGTGATGTGATATGGACAAAAGGATGTGATGAATGATATATGTGATGTATGAGATCATGACTTGCGTGTCGATGAGTATGACAACCGGCAGGAGCCATAGGAGTTGTCTTAATTTATTGTATGACCTGCGTGTCATTGAAAACGCCATGTAATTACTTTACTTTATTGCTAACCATTAGCCATAGTAGTAGAAGTAATAGTTGGCAAGACAACTTCATGAAGACACGATGATGGAGATCATGATGATGGATATCACGATGTCATGCCCGTGACGAAGGTTATCATGCCGCGCCTCAAAGATGGAGATCAACCGCGCAAGATGATATTGGACATATCATGTCACTTTATGATTTGCATGTGATGTTTGTCATGTTTACATCTTATTTGCTTAGAACGATGGTAGCATAAATAAGATGATCCCTCCTAAAATTTCAAGAAAGTGTTCCCCCTAACTGTGCACCGTTGCGAAAGTTCATTGTTTTGAAGCACCACGTGATGATTGGGTGTGATAGATTCTAACGTTCACATACAACGGGTGTAAGCCAGATTTACACATGCAAAACACTTAGGTTGACTTGGCGATCCTAGCATGTACAGACATGGCCTCAAAACACAAGAGACCGAAAGGTCGAACATGAGTCGTATAGTAGATACGATCAACATGAAGATGTTCACCAATGATGACTAGTCCGTCTCACGTGATGATCGGACACGGCCTAGTTGACTCGGATCATGTATCACTTAGATGACTAGAGGGATGTCTATCTGAGTGGGAGTTCATTAGATGAACTTAATTATCATGAACATAGTCAAAAGGTCTTTGCAAATTATATTGTAGCTTGCGCTTTAGTTCTACTGTTTTAGATGTGTTCCTAGAGAAAATTTAGTTGAAAGTTGATAGTAGCAATTATGTGGATTGGGTCCGTAAACTGAGAATTGTCCTTATTGCTGCGCAGAAGGCTTATGTCTTTAATGCACCGCTCGATGTGCTGAACCTCGAACGTCGTTTGTGGATGTTGCGAACATCTGACATACACGTTTTGATGACTACGTGATAGTTCAGTAATGTTAAATGGTTTAGAATTGAGGCACCGAAGACATTTTTTGAAACGTCGCGGAACATATGAAATGTTCCAAGGGCTGCAATTGGAATTTCAGGCTCGTGCCCATGTCAAAAGGTATAAGACCTCCGACGAGTTTCTTAGCCTACAAACTAAGGGAGAAAAGCTCAATCGTTGAGCATGTGCTCAGATTGTCTGGGTACTACAATCACTTGAATAGAGTGGGAGTTAATCTTCCATATGAGATAGTGATGTTTCTCCAAAGTCATTGCCACCAAGCTACTAGAGCTTCGTGATGAACTATAACATATCAGGGATAGATATGATGATCCTTGAGCTATTCGCGATGTTTGACACCGCGAAAGTAGAAATCAAGAAGGAGCATCAATTGCTGATGGTTAGTGAGACCACTAGTTTCAAAGAGGGCAAGGGCAAGAAGGGATACTTCACGAAACATCAAATCAGTTGCTGCTCTAGTGAAGAAACCCAAGGTTGAACCCAAACCCGAGACTAAGTGCTTCTGTAATAAGGGGAACGGCCACTGGAGCAGAATTGCCCTAGATACTTGGTAGATAAGAAGGCATGCAAGGTCGACAGAAGTTTATTGGATATACATTATATTAATGTGTACTCTACTAGTACTCCTAGTAGCACCATGGTAATAGATACCGGTTCGGTTGCTAAGTGTTAGTAACTCAAAATAAAAGGCTACGGAATAAACAGTGACTAGCTAGAGGCGAGGTGACGATATGTGTTGGAAGTATTTCCAAGGTTGATGTTATCAAACATCGCACGCTCCCTCTACCATCGGGATCGATGTTAAACCTAAATAATTGTTATTTGGTGTTTGCGTTGAGCATAGACATGATTGGATTATGTCTATCGCAATACGGTTATTCATTTAAGGAGAATAATGGTTACTCTGTTTATTTGAATAATACCTTCAATGGTCTTGCACCTAAAATAAATGGTTTATTGAATCTTGATCGTAGTGATACACATGTTCATGCCAAAAGATATAAGATAGTAATGATAGTATCACCTACTTGTGACACTGCCATTTGAGTCATATTGGTATAAAACACATGAAGAAGCTCTATGTTGATGGATCTTTGGACTCACTCATTTTTTGAAAAGTTTGAGACATGCGAACCATGTCTATTGGTATGCACGCATGAGGAAACTCCATGCAGATGGATCGTTTGGACTCACTTGATTTTGAATCACTTGAGACATGCAAATCATACCACATGGGCAAGATGACTGAAAAGCCTCATTTTTAGTAAGATGAAACAAGAAAGCAACTTGTTCGAAGTAATACATTTTGATGTGTGCAGTCCAATGAGTGCTGAGGCACGCAGTGGATATCGTTATGTTCTTACTTCACAAATGATTTGAGTAGATGCTAAGTATATTTACTTGATGAAACACAAGTCTGAATTATTGAAAGGTTCAAGTAATTTCAGAGTGAAGTTGAAGATCGTCGTGACAAGAGGATAACATGTCTAGATATGATCATAGAGATGAATATCTGAGTTACAAGTTTGGTACAGAATTAAGACATTGTGGAAATTGTTTCACAACTAATACCTCCTGGAACACCATAGTGTGATGGTGTGTCCGAACATCATAGTTGCACCCTATTGGATATGGTGCAAACCATGATGTCTCTTATCAAACTACCTCTATCGTTTATGGGTTAGGTATTAGAGACAACCACATTCACTTCAAATAGGGCACCACGTAATTCCATTGAGATGACAGCGTATGAGCTATGGTTTAGAGAAACCTAAGCTGTTGTTTCTTGAAAGTTTGGGGCTGCGACGCTTATGTGAAAAAGGTTTATCCTGATAAGCTCGAACCCAAAGCGGATAAATGCATCTTCATAGGACACCCAAAAACAGTTGGGTATACCTCCCGTCTCAGATCCGGAAGCAAAAGTGATTGTTTCTGGAAACGGGTCCATTCTCGAGGAAAAGTTTCTCTCGAAAGAATTGAGTGGGAGGATGGTGGAGACTTGATATGGTTATTGAACCGTCACTACAACTAATGTGTAGCAGGGCACAGGAAGTTGTTCCTGTGGCGCCTACACCAATTGAAGTGGAAGCTGAGATAGTGATCATGGAAATTCGGATCAAGTCACTACCAAACCTCGTAGGTCGACAAGGATGCGTACTACTTCAGAGTGGTACGTAATCCTGTCTTGGAGGTCATGTTGCTAGACAACAATGAACCTATGAGCTGTGGAGAAGCAATGGTGGGCCCAGATTCCGACAAATGGCTCAAGGCCATAAAATCTGAGAGAGTATCCATGTATAAAACAAAGTGTAGACCTTGGAAGAACTACTTGATGGTCGTAAGGCTGTTGGGTACAGATGGATTTTAAATGGGAAGATGGACAATGATGGTAAGTGTCACCATTAAGAAAGCTTGACTTGTCGCTAAGATGTTTTCCGACAAGTTCAAGGAGTTGACTACGATAAGACTTTCTCACTCGTAGCAATGCTAAGAGCCTGTTGGAATTATATTAGCAATTACTGCATGATTTATAAAATCTTACTGACAGGATGTCAAAACATTGTTTCCTCGACGATATTCTTGAGGAAAGGTTGTATGTGATACAACCAGAAGGTTTTGTCAATCCTGAAAGATGCTAACAAGTATGCAAAGCTCCATCAATCCTTCTAAGGACTGGAGTAAGCATCTCGGAGTTGGAATATATGCTTTGATGAGATGATCAAAGATTTTGGGTTTATACAAAGTTTATGAGAAACTTGTATTTCCAAAGAAGTGAGTAGGAGCACTATATAATTTCTGATGAGTATATGTTGTTGACATATTGTTGATCAGAAATGATGTAGAATCTCTGGAAGGCATATAGGGTTATTTGAAAAGTGTTTTTCAATGAAAAACATGGATTAAGCTATTTGAACGTTGAGCATCAAGATCTATAAGGATAGATCAAAACACTTAATAGTACTTGCCTTCCACAGAGTCGGTTACAATGATAGGAGATCTACATATCCGTATCGCCAAGCTTGCCTTCCACGCCAAGGAAAGTCCCATCCAGACACGGGACGAAGTCTTCAATCTTCTATCTTCATAGTCTTGGAGTCTGGCTGATGATGATAGTTCGGCTATCTGGACACCCCCTAGTCCGGGACTCCGTCAGTATCCCCTGAACCAGGCTTCAATGATGATGAGTCCGGCGCGCATGTTGTCTTCGGCATTGCAAGGCGGGTTCTCCCTCCGAATAATCCATAGAAGATTGTGAACACCAGGATAGTGTCCGGCTCTGCAAAATAATTTCCACATACCACCGTAGAGATAATAATATTTACACAAGTTCAATCTGCTGACGTATTTGATGGCGTGACGTCACACCACTACCAAGCCTTTACTTAAATTGTTTTTATTGTACCACCTCAGCGCGTAAAGCGAAGCGGTTTCCTTGGCACGTCTTGTCAAAGCAGAGATCGTGTTCCCCTTATTCCGGGATTCCCATCAATACGGACGTGGGTAACCCAACCACGCCATTGATTGCGGCGCTTGGGGGATAAGCGAGTTTTATCCGGCCGGTGGGGACGCATGTTTCCGTCCGCCCATATAAGGGGATAAAGATCCAACCCTTTTACCTGCGCCTTCTTCCTCCTTGGCTTATCCATCTCTGCAAATCCGAGCTCCAGCGCCCAAGCCCGCACATCTCACCTCAACCTTCTCCAACTATGTCCGGAGCAGGAGGCAAGTGGATGGCCTCCTCCGTCACGGAGGAGCAGATCCAGAAGCTGTGCAATGCTGGATACTTGTCCAGCGAGATCGCGCACCGGCTCCCCATCGAGGGAGAGCTCATCCCCACCCCCAAGCCCCATGAGAGGGTAGTATTCCTTCCCCATTTCCTCCGGGACTGGGCTTCCTGCTCCATCCCTTTGTCCGGGGGCTCATGTTCTACTATGGCCTGGATTTCCACGATCTGGCCCCGAAATTCATCCTCAACATCTCGGCGTTTATCGTCGTGTGTGAGGCCTTCCTCTGCATCCAGCCCCACTTCGGCTTGTGGCTCAAGACCTTCAGTGTCAAGCCGAAGGTTGTGAAGGGCAGCCAAGCGGAATGCGGAGGCGCCATGGTGGGCAGGATGTCCCATGTTACGTGGCTGGAGGGCACTTTTGTGGAAACCATCAAGGGGTGGCAATCGGGGTGGTTCTACATCACTGAGCCGCGTGACCCCGAATGGGCAGCGACCCCCGAATTCAGATCCGGCATCCCCACATGGCTCACCTCCTGGAAAGAGAGCGGCCGGATTTGGGGCGATTCGGAGGAGCTGACCGGACTCCAAGCCTGCGTCCAAAAGTTGGTGGACAAGAAGCTCAAGCTTGTCAACGTAGTCCAGGTCATGCTCATCCGCCAGATTCTCCCGTGCCAACGACGGGGCTTCAATATGTGGGAGTTCGATCCGGCGCAGCACCAGACTTTGAATGGGCTCTTCGACACTACGTACGAAGATGTCTGGAAGGTGCTGTTCAAAGGCGCCGAGGCTCCCGCATCCGCTACCGAAGATCGCGGATTCAGCTTGGAGCGTCCAGCTGATGAGGTAAGTTATTCTGTCCTTTAAGGGACGCTTGTTTTCCATAGTTTGACTCTATGCGGGATCTAAACTCCCTTTCCTTTGACAGGACTGGCTGAAGAAGGCCGCACAGGCTATCTGTCCGGCCCCATTGCCAGAGGACCCAGCTGACGCCCGCCTAACGGGGCTGCTGGCTCCGGCACCCCACGTGGTGCCGGAGAAGAAGGCCAAGAAGAAAGCCATGGGGACTCGGAAGAGTTCCCGTTTTCAGGTGCTATCGGATGATGAATCCGAGGCCGACTCCTCCCACCAAGGCGAGGAGGAGAAGAAGAAAGCCTCTCCCCCAGCGGGGGGAGGGAAGAAAAGGAAGGCCTCCCCAACAAGGGAGGCCAAAGGGTCCAAGAAGGGAAAAACTCTTCCCCCGGACTGCTCTGCCAACGCCAGTGACGATGACGAGGACTGGCCTCCAAGGGCCAAGCCTGTGGCCGGATCGTGAGTATCCGGATTCCCGAATAACTTCAAGATTTTTATTTTCCGCCACATCATGTCTTTCTAATGCCACATACAACCCTGCAGTCCGCCTAAGGATGATCTCCCCACTTCGTCGAGCGGGTCCTTAGGGGCGTCGGATATGGATTCTCTTCCGACTGCCTCCACCCCCCGTGATGCGGACGATGCCGAGGTGGGATCCCAGGAAGGGACCCACCAGGAGGAGAGGGCCCCGGAGGTGTCGCAGGACAACCTCCCGGACTTTGCACTGGACTCGGCCCTGGAACCCACAGTGGCTCCGGAGTCCGGCGGGCGACCCCTTCGCAAGAAGGGCAAGACCGTGACGCCGGCTGCCTCCGTCCAACCGGAGGTGCCGGATAATTTGCTGGAGGCGCTCAACGGCGCCTCCATCAAAGAGGAAGACCGCACTGTTATGAGTGCGGTGATTCAGAAGGTGCAGCTCGCCAAGAGCAGGCTGACCGAAGCCTGCAACAGCCTTCTAACAGGCTTTGAGGTAAGAATTTCGATATGTATAAAATGGTACCACATAGACAGTAGCCCCTGATGCTCGGTTCGGTGTTCGGAAAGAAAAGCCGGACTGAGGATCTAAAAAAGATATACGCAGGAGTCATAAAAAATATGTCAATATGGGATTGCAGGCTGCGCTGCTGACCTCTGCCGCACTGACTGCGGAGGTCAATACTTTGAAAGAAAACCTCGAGGACAAGAAGCAGCTCGAGGACAAGAAGCAGCTCGAGGACAAGGAAGGTGAGTAACACTTTATTAAAATTGCACCTTACAGAAAAGGATTTTGGTTGCAAAAAGAATGACAAGGATAACGTGGGTATTGCAGGGGCCACTAACGAGGTGGCGACCCTGAAAGAGGCGGTGGCCGCGGCCAAACACAATGCGGCTGCGGAGCTCACCGAGCGAGAGAAGCAGGAGGCGCAGGTGGCGGAGGTACAGCAAGAGCTCCAGGATCTCGTGCAAAAACATGAGAGCCTGGAGCGTGACTCGAAGACTCGAGAGTCTGAGCTTGCAACGGCTCTTGAGAGTGCCAAAGCCGCTAAGGCCGAAGCCTACAAGGCCCTCCAGGAGATTGAGGCGGTAAGGAAAATAGCAGCAGGTAAGGCATTTTTCATGCAAAGTAAGCATGTGAGTGTTAATTACCTATCGCTTACCCAAATTCGGAGCTCTCCAGGAGCGTTCGCAGATCTTCCTCGCAGCGTGTCCGATGCTGCCACATTCTACCGGGCCGAGGAGGGGAGCTCGACGGAGAAGGTCTTCTGGTCTCAGTATGCTGAGGCCTGACATCCGGTGCCCCTTAGTGACCAGCTGAAGTAGCTGGTCGAGCTCCACAAGGCGGTCGAACATGCCATGAAGGGCCTCATAGTTCGGCTGTGGCCTAAGGAGGCCATGCCTGGGAGCTACTTCGGCCTGGTGCGGCGGCTGGTGGATGCGTGCCCGTGGGTTGAAGTCATCAAGCACTCCGCCTGTATTGAGGGTGCCCGTCGGGCCCTTGCCCGCGCAAAGGTGCACTGGGGCAAGATGGATGCCCAGAAGCTTGTGACGGACCCACCACCGGAGGGCAAGGAGTATCGCACGCCTGAGATGTATTATAAGAGTGTGCTAAAGGGCGCCCGCACTATTGCGGGTGAGTGCTCCAAAGATGTAATATTTGAGTAGACTCGCATTGTGTTATCCTGTGCGCTAAAAACTTAGTTCATTTGCGCTAAGCAATGCTTTTTAATTTAAAATATTACCTTCTGTGCGGCTGTTTATCAAATCTGAGAGATGGCAAGTCGTCGGCTTCAGCCCCCACGCCACGAGTGCTGGGGTGTTCAGGATAAATTTGAGTGCTCTTGTTCCCATATTTGGGTCCATCTAGGGAGGCGCTCAACACAACGAACAAGGCAACCGGACTTATAATGCTTGAACACTCTCACTTAGCCATAGAATTCTATAATTTTAAATTTCGGTGAAGCTCCTAGTCTTCGGAAGGCCGAATTTGGGGCGCTATCCACGCCTGGGCCGGACAAAATCCGGCTCCTCGCTCTAAGCGGCATAAGTCTTTAAGGACTCGCAAAAACCTCTCGAACAGCAACCAACTCTCGCCTCATCATGACGGTCAGTTTTAGCTTTCTCCACTGAGGCGTTAACCCAGCTCAACTGGGGCGCAATCGCAGTGGTTCTCCCAGTGCTACCTTAGCCGATACAACGGAACGTAAGGTACCAAAACATGGGAGCCAAGCAAACCCAACTATTGACCCAAGACATGATTCGGAGCTGATGCATATAGTGCTATAATTTCGGGGTGCTGCACTTGTGAAAGTGTTCGGACTTATCACACCATGATGCGGGAAACATAAGCCCCTGGTGTATTGTAGCCGTACCAAAACTTACGGATGCGTAATGTCATAAATGAACATATGTATACAAGAGAAATGCAATTGGAAGGAAAAGGGTGTTGCATTACTTATTCAAGAAAAACTGCTATAAGTGCAGAACGATACAAATGGTGCGATAAGCAAGGGATGGGACTGTAAAATATGTCCCCCTCCAGGGGTAGGCTACGGAATGGTGCATAAAACATATTTAATGCTCGTAATGGAGACCACCTGGATATTCGTTTTAGCCTTTCTTCTTCCCTAGCTGTTACATCGTGAGTTCGACAGGTCTATTGCCGGACAGGGCCTCTGACGAACGGAGTCCTGTGGGTAAAAAGAAAAAGAAAGAAAAGAAAAAAAAGAACGACACACTTAAGAGCCCCTGGTGTGGTTGAACCGTGGTCTGGGCCTATCGTGGTCGCGCCCCTCTCCCCATGCCCATGGTATCTTCAGAGTGTAATGGTGTATGCGAAGGACCTGTCTTGACGTTTTACAGGGGCTGGGGATGGGGCCGCACTGCTACACGTGCTCGGAACGTGCCAGGTGGTCTTGTTGTAGGTTACTCCGGGCGCGCTTAGCTGTGTCCGGCCGTTTAACGGCCGGACTCGAGAATTGTCTTAAGAGACTGCTTTGTACTTCTGCCGCAAGAGCCGCTGTATGTTCTTCCGTACGGAGAGAACATTTAGTGTTTCCGTTGACCGTGATGACTCCTCGAGGGCCTGGCATCTTGAGCTTGAGGTATGCGTAGTGCGGCACCGCGTTGAACTTTGCGAACGCGGTGCGTCCGAGCAGGGCATGATAGCCGCTGCGGAACGGGACTATGTTGAAGATTAACTCCTCGCTCCGGAAGTTATCCGGGGATCCAAAGACCACTTCTAGTGTAACTGAGCCTGTACAATTGGCTTCTACACCTGGTATGACGCCTTTAAAGGTCGTCTTGGTAGGTTTAATCCTTGAGGGGTCTATGCCCATTTTGCACACTGTGTCCTGATAAAGCAGGTTCAGGCTGCTGCCGCCGTCCATCAGGACTCTGGTGAGGTGAAATCCATCGACGATTGGGTCTAGAACCAATGCGGCGAATCCGCCATGGCGGATGCTGGTGGGATGGTCCCTCCAGTCAAAAGTGATCGGGCAGGAGGACCATGGATTGAACTTCGGGGCAACTGGCTCCATCGCGTATACATCCCTGAGTGCACGATTCTGCTCCCTTTTGGGTATGTGTGTTGCGTATATCATGTTCACCGTCCGCACCTGTGGGGGGAAACCCTTCTATCCTCTATTGTTCGGCGGCCGGGTCTCTTCCTCGTCATCGCTATGCAGCCCCTTGTCACTGTTTTCGGCAATTAACTTGCCTGCCTGCTTGAATACCCAACAGTCCCTGTTGGTGTGGTTAGCTGGTTTTTCAGGGGTGTCATGTATCTGGCACAAGCGGTCGAGTATTCGGTCCAAATTGGACGGACCCGGAGTAGTTCTTTTGAATGGCTTTTTCCGCTGACCGGGTTTAGAGCCTTTGAATCCTGCATTGACTGTCGTATCTTCACTGTTGTCGCCGTTAATGCGGCGTTTGTTTTTGCTACGACGCGGCCTACCATTACGGTCCTTGATATCCGGACTGCCAGAATGTTTGCTGAAGTTGTTGCTGCGTGCTAGCCAGCTGTCCTCACCCGCGCAGAAGCGGGTCATGAGGGATGTGAGGGCTGCCATGGATTTCGACTTTTCCTGTCCCAGGTGCCGGGCAAGCCACTCGTCGCGGATATTATGCTTGAAGGCTGCAAGGGCCTCCGCATCCGGACAGTCAATGATTTGGTTTTTCTTGGTTAACAACCGTGTCCAGAATTGTCTGGCCGATTCGTCTGGCTGCTGAATTATGTGGCTTAGGTCATCAGCGTCTGGTGGTCGCACATATGTGCCTTGGAAGTTATCGAGAAATGCGGCTTCCAGTTCTTCCCAACTCCCAATTGACTCTGCTGGCAAGCTGTTAAGCCAATGCCGGGCTGGTCCTTTAAGCTTGAGGGGGAGATATTTGATGGCGTGAAGATCGTCACTGCGGGCCATATGGATGTGAAGGAGATAGTCTTCGATCCAAACCGCAGGGTCTATTGTGCCATCGTAAGATTCAATATTCACGGGTTTAAACCCTTCGGGGATTTGATGATCCATTACTTCATCTGTGAAGCATAGTGGGTGTGCGGCGCCTCTGTACTGGGCGATATCACGACGGAGCTCAAAAGATCTTTGTCTGTTTTGTTCGGCCCGGCCAGACTTACTGTGTCCGGAGCAACGGTTGTCGTCACGTATCATGGGGCGCCCACGCGATCCATAGATCAATCTTGATTGTCTTGCACTATCCTCCAATATATCTCGCAAGTCTGGAGTGTTCCCCTGTGGCCTTGTGCTTTTCGAGCGATGCCGGGGTACGGGTCTAGTGAAGGGCCTAGAGGCCTCTCTGTCGCGACCACGGGGTGGTCGGTCAGCCGTATTGTCTCCTGGTGATGCGGGTTCATACGCTTCCTCCTCTAATCGGGGGAGCAACTTGCGTCTGGGTAGATTTTGGAGGGGCGTTCGAGCTCATGCTCTTCGGCCGCGAGGACTCCAGTCCATCTGTCGGCTAGCAGATCTTGATCAGCTCTAAGATGTTGCTGCTTTTTTTTGAGGCTGTTCGCCGTGGCCATAAGCCTGCGTTTGAAATGCTCCTGTTCGACGGGATCCTCAGGCACGACGAATTCATCGTCGTCGAGGCTTGCCTCGTCTCCGGAGGGAGGCATATAATCCTCTACCTCTTCTTCTGCCGCTCTCTCATGAGGGCTGGCATCTCCGTCCTCCTGCGCTGCATCTTGCTGGAGTGGGTTATCTTCGGCACTGTCCGGTGTATTATTATCTCCGGTGCCGGAATCTTCATTCTTGCTGTGGCGGGATTTAGAGCGGCGCCGCTGACGCAGGCGCTTGGGCTGTTTCTTGGAGGGGTCATCCTCCTCTGTTCCTTCGCCATTCCCATCCTTTGGGATATCCACCATGTATATGTCACATGATGAGGTGGCTTTCTAGTGCCCAGTAGGCGCTGGTTCTTGGTTGTCTCTGGCATCGTCGTCCAAACCGTCGATGTCTTCGGAGTCGTATGTCTGTTAGGTCATCGACAGCGGCTACCAAGTGGGTGGTGGGTGGGCTTTGAATTTCTTCGTCATCCGCATCCCAACCGGCCTGGCCGCAGTCCGGCCAGGGTTCTCCTGATAACGAGAGATACTTCAGCGACCTCAAGATGTCGCCAAAAGGTGAGTGTTGAAAGATGTCCGCTGCGGTGAACTCCATGATCGGCGCCCAATCGGATTCGATCGGAGGGGGCGCGGGAGGTTCGGGGTCCGGCGACGAGTCCGGCACCTCGGAGTCACAAGCTTCGTGAGGGACAAGATCAGTGTTCAGCTCTATCGCCATAGAGGTTGCAGCCCCCAAGGCGATGTCTAGACATCCGTCCTCAATCTGCGCAGCCGGCTCTGTATTGAAGATCGGAGCGGGTTCGTGTGCGGCCTCCAGGGTACTATCCGGCTGTAGAGCTAAATCATGCCCGTCGTGACAGTGCGGCACGCTCGGCTGTGGCTCGAATCCCTCGAGGATCAAGTCCCCGCGAATGTCAGCCGTGAAGTTCAAACTGCCAAATCTGACCTGACGGCCAGGGGCGTAGCTTTCGATCTGCTCCAGATGGCCAAGTGAATTGGCCCGCAGTGCAAAGCCGCCGAATACGAAGATCTGTCTGGGGAGGAAAGTCTCACCCTGGACTGTGTCGTTGATGACGATCTAAGAAGCCATCGAGCCTATTGGTGATGACACAGAGGAACTCTCAATGAAAGCACCAATGTCGGTGTCAAAACCGGCGGATCTCGGGTAGGGGGTCCCGAACTGTGCGTCTAGGCGGATGGTAACAGGAGACGAGGGACACGATGTTTTACCCAGGTTCGGGCCCTCTTGATGGAGGTAAAACCCTACGTCCGCTTGATTAATATTGATGATGTGTGTTACAAGAGTAGATCTACCACGAGATCAAGGAGGCTAAACCCTAGAAGCTAGCGTATGGTATGATTGTTGTTCGTCCTACGGACTAAAGCCATCCGGTTTATATAGACACCAGAGAGGGCTAGGGTTACACAGAGTCGGTTACAATGGTAGGAGATCTACATATCCGTATCGCCAAGCTTGCCTTCCATGCCAAGGAAAGTCCCATCCAGACACGGGACGAAGTCTTCAATCTTGTATCTTCATAGTCTTGGAGTCCGGCCGATGATGATAGTTTGGCTATCCGGACACCCCCTAGTCTGGGACTCCCTCAGCCGTAGTCTTGGATCACCCGCCCTTTGGCAGCCGGCCGCTGATCCAGCCGGCCCCAAAGGGTGGAGTTTCGGCTTGGGGCCCAGCTAGGCGGAGCTGGGCCAAAGTCTTGATAAATCTAGGGACTCGGGTGAGCCTACCCGTGGACCATTACTCCAACAGTAGTCCCCGAAACCAGTGACGCGTCATGGTCGAGGGGCCGCGAGGTCTCAGCGGCTTCCCCCCTCACCGAGCTCTGGGAGAATGTCGATCCGACTTGCGGCTAGCCGACTGCTCAAGCTGGCCTCGCCCAGGCGAGCTATATGGTTGATTTTGAACTTCAAGGCGGGAAACAGGTGGCGTGCCTGTTAAGCTTCCCAGGCAGCTTCCCGCCGCAGACGCGCCACGCGGCACACGTCATCCTGGCAAGCCTGCCACCCAGCGTTTTGGACGGGACATGACACCAAGCCGGGCCCGCCACTTACCACGCCTCGGCAACCGGGCAGATTCACTGCGCCGGAGGGGGCGGTTGCCATTCCCACAGCCATTCACAACGGGGTAAATGCGCGCTGGAGACGGGGGGTCGTGGGGACGTGGGCGCAGTTAATCCCACGACCCCACGTCCAGCCCCCTCGGCTACATAGCCCGGGCGCTATAAGTAGGGAGGGGGGAGAGGTGCGGGAAAGTTCCTATGCCCCCTCCCACTCTTCTTCTTCTCCTCCCAGCCTCCGCTGCTGCTGCTGCCGTAGCGCCGCCGTCATTGCTCGACGCCGACGCGTCTCCCCTCTCTGCGCCGCCAGCCGGAGCCATGGGCGACTGGGATGGATCGACCGTGATCCAGGACCACATCGCTTTCCTCTGCGACATACGCCGGATGCCCAGCGTGGCCTTCGTCAAGGTGCGGGTGCCGCCAGAGACGGAGATCACGCCGGCGCCGCAGGAAGGCGAGCGGGTCGTCTTCCGCTCGCATTTCCTGCAGGGCTTTGGCCTCTCTGCGAGCAACTTCTTCCGCGCCTTCCTAAACTTTTACAACCTTCAATCCCATCACCTCACGCCCAACGCCGTGACCTTGCTCTCCGCCTTCGTCACGGCATGCAAGGGCTACCTCGGCATCCTCCCCACAATCGAGCTGTGGGGAGCATTCTTTTATGGAAAGCTCGGCACCTCTGCCAAGGAGACGGCGACCGAGTGCGGGGGCTTCGTCGCCATGCGCCGGCCGGCGAAACAGAACGCCTTCCCCGCCATCAAGCTGGCGCAGTCGGTGAAGATGTGGCAGCAGTCCTATTTCTACATCGAGAACATGGACCCTGCTGCCGACTTCCTCAACCTGCCGGCCTACGAGGCCGGCCCCAACACCGGAGCCCGCGTCTCCTGGAAGTACAAGCCAAAGCCGGTGTCGGCGGACGCGGCGGCCGCCATTGTCCGACTCCGAGTGCTCCAAGAGTCGGAGGGCCTCGTGGCCTCCGACCTTCTTGTTTCCTTCGTGGAGCGCCGGGTCCTCCCGCTCCAGAGCCGCCCTCATCCGATCTTCTGGATGGGAGGACACCGCGACCCGTGCCGGCTGTGCACGAAGGGAATGCCGCCTGCTGAAGTCTCGCGGATGGTAAACGAAATCTCCGACCTCTAGATGTCGGAGAAGGAGTGGCGGTACGGGAAGCGGTCGTACTCTCGCCACAACCCGCCTCCCGCTATAAGTTTCTTCTTTTTATCCTTTAAACTGCTTTCTTCTGCTTTGTTTCTCTTTATGGCGACGCCCTTCGAGACTTGATTCCTTCTTGGTTGTAGGTCTATATGTCCGAGGCAATGGCCGCCCTCCTAGGGACGGGTGATAACCTCCAGGCGGACAGGGCGGAGAGTGACTTGGACGACCCTGACTTGGGGGCGGCCGCCCTGTTCAACGACGCGACAGGCGGCGGAGGCAGAACGGACGACGATGGCGGAGCAGGCGGCTCCAAGGGGGGCAGCAGCGTGGAAGCTTGGCCTGATGATGATGAAGATGACGACGAGCCACGCCCCGCCCGGAGCTCTGCCACCACCGGTGCCGGCCCCTCTTCTGGGCCACCCGCCCCAGGCGGCAAGCGCAAGCGGAAACAGGGCTCGACCCTGTTCGGCAGCGCCCCAAAGAAGCCCAAGAATCCGTCCACGGCGACCAGGCGGAAAGAGACCGCAGCCAGAGCGACCCAATATCAAAGGCAGCCGAAGGTGCCAGTTATGGTGTCGGCGTAAGCATCATTTCCTTACTCCTTGTTTTTTCATCAATCTGTCATGAAAATCCTCTGATTTGTCTTCTTATTTTAGGACCCCGTTGACCCTTGAGAAGTCGGGTGTCGGCTCGGTCCTCAGGTCAGCAGCGACCTCCTCGACTAGCCGGCGCATCGACCCGGCCGCCGACCTCCAGGAGGCGACAGAGCGGAATGCGCGGGAGGCGCGCGATGAGGCAGAGGCTGACCGCCTGGCCAAGGAGCAGGCAGACCTGTCTGCCGCGTCTGTCGCGAGGGTGCTGGCGCAGGCGGAAGCTCAGGCCGCAGAGAAGGAACGGCTCGCGGAGGCCGCTCGCCGCCAAGAGCCACTACTTGTGGCTCCCCTGAACACTGCGCCGCCTCCGCCTGATTTCGAGGCGACAGCTGGAGGAGCCGGCGGCGACTACCCGATCCGAGAGCAGGGGGGCGGTGACGTAGCCATGCCGGACGTCTTCGTGCCGCCGCCCCCGCTGCCGCCTCCGCCGCTTCCATCAGCCAGCGAGCCGCGGGATGAACAGCCAGTGGCGCCGCCGCGGGACGAAAAGCCAGTGGCGCCGCCGGTGCCACCGGTCGGGACTACGGTGACAACGGTCCTGGTTCCCGCGGTCCGCATTCCCATGCGCCGCTATTTGGAGAAGGCAGCCTCGGCGCCGCGGCCGCAAGAGATCGGTGACTCGAGCTTGTCGGCCCTTGATGCCGAGGCGACCAGCGCCGCGCCCGTGGGCTGGGTACGCGGGGGCGGAACCGGCGCCCTGAACGAGGCGTCCCTTGATGTCCAGGCCAAGCTCCAGGCGGAGGCAGTGGCACTCAAGCGCTGCAACGAGGCCTACTTGGAGTCGCGCACCGCCATCCGGGTAAGCCGTCTTTTGGTTTTCTCTCCTAATGTTCTTCTTTGCTTCTTTCGTGGGGGCGCGCAAGCGCACCCACTGGGTGTAGTCCCCAAGTTCGGGCTGGCTGCTGAGCAGGCGGGTCGGAACTTTAACTTGTAGTTGCCGATTGCTGATTTTTTTTTTGTTGTTTCTTCTATAGGATTATCATAACCTCCGCGCGACCGCCTACAACTCCAAGGTTCGGGAGCTGGAGGCGCAGACGGCCCATCTCGCCGAAAGCCGGCATAAGTCTCTTTCTTCTTTCTTCGAGGGGGTGCACTGGCGCACCCACAGGCTGTAGTCCCCGAGGTTCAGGCCGACTGCTGAGCAGTCGGGCCGAATATCCTCAGTTGTCCTTTTTTCCTTGTTGGCTACTTCTTTTCCGTGGGGGCGCGCTGGCGCGGCCGCGGGCTGTAGTCCCCGAGGTTTGGGCCGACTGCTGATCAGTCGGACCGAATCTCCTCGGTTATTTATTTCCTTTATCTTGTCCGCTTGACTGATGCCTTCTTCTTTTCTTTCTTTCTTCCGAGGCCAATGCCGACCTGCAGCAGCAGCTGGGTGAAGCCAAGACCGCCCTGCGTGGCAAGGAGGCGGAGTGCAGCAAGCTGGCGGAGGAGCGGGACCGCCTAGCCGTCCAACTTGCCAAACAGGCGGAAAACCTCCAAGCAGCACAGCTGAAGGCGGAGACGGCGGAGACCAACCTCCTTGCCGAGTTTGAGCTCGAGTGCTCTGCCTAGGCTGACAAGGAGGCCCAGGTGACAGCCTGCTTCAGCAGCATTGAAGACTTGGTCGATGGTGAGCCCTATTCTCTTAGTTTCTTGCTTTGAGTTATCAGCCCTTGCTTATAGCCTTGGCCTTTTTCTTCTTCTGCCCGGACAGACTTCTTCCCGGGCCATTCTGTAGCCGCTACCCAGATGATCGAAGCCCAGTGCGGGGAGCGAAGGGCAGAGGGTGCACAGATCGCCGCAGATGCCCCCCGGACCCTTGGTGAACAGGTCCTCAACATTCAGGAGCGGCTTCGGCCTGCTCACCGCTTGCTGCGCCGCCTACAGCGCATCGGAGCCCAGGCGGTCTCCGCCCTCTGGCCAGGCTTGCCGGCCCCACACACCCCAAGTCGGACTGCCGACTGGCTGGAGGTGGCGGCCGGCCGCCTGGAGGCCTGGAAGGGCTCAGCAGCCCGGGCAGGAGCGCGCCGGGCCTTGGAATTTGTCAAGGCGTGGTACCGTGGGCTAGATCTAGCCTAGTTAGCCACGTTCCGACTGGAGGCGCAGGAGGAGCTGGCGGCGGTGGAAGCTGAGCTTGTCAGCAGGGCAGCAGTGATCGCTGACTTCACCCACACCAGTGTCTTCATCCCGGAGGTGGTCAAGGAAGGCGGTGAAGCTCTGCACAAATGGCTTGGGCTAAACCCAGAAGACAGCGAAGACTCCGCTGAAGTCATCGACTCCAGCGATGAGGGGGAGGATGGGGAGGAGGAAGAGGAGGAGGAGGTGGAGGAGGAGGAGGAGGAGGAGGAGGGAGACGAGAGCGACATCGACATGCCGGAGGTCGGGGCGGACGGTCAGCCCCAACCTGACCGGGCCTCAAGCAACGAGCCATGCACCGAGGTGCCACCCGCTACTGGAGGCGTTCAAGTGGGGGCGGACCCGCCGCCCGTTCCTCCGACGGATGCTACCGACTCCGTCCTATAGCACTTCAACGCTCCGCCTGCTGCCGGCGATCCCTCTTCTCAGACAGAGCCGCCTGCCACGCCAGGTGGCGCGGCCAACTCCAATGTTCAGTCGGAGCCCTTGGCTACGCCATCCGGCACCTGCCAGTCGGAGCTTTCTGCCGCGCCAACCGGCACCGCCCAGCCGGAGTCCTCTGCTGCGCCTTAGGATTTTATCTGTTTTCTGTTTGCTACTCTGAACACTTTGGTTAAATTCGCACAATTCCACCCTCGAGGTGTATATCAAACTCTGTTTGAATGCTGGCCAGAGGCCTTTATCCATGTAAAAATATTTTATCATTGCTTATGCTAGCTGTGCCGACCTCCACTATTCTTTCCTTTTTCTCCTTGGTTTTTTCCTTTGCCGCCGACCCTTTGGCTTTGCTTTCACCGGCCAGGCGGCCGCTCAGCGGACCGTGGCTGGTTTGAGCACTCCAGCCGTTTGTGAGGGGGGCTAGGTTTTAACCATTCGGAGCTTTGGGTGGTAAGGTGGAGGCCGGCCGTCTGCTGCCAATCAGCCAGACGGCTAGGTGCGATGCCGCCTGCTACTATATGTGCTTTCTTCCTTAGTCGTTTTTTCGTGTGGGGCACCTTTTTGCAACCTTTGCCCTCCATGCAGTCACTCTGCGAGCTGTGGCTTCTGACAAAGGAAGCTTTTGGTGCCGGCACACTACTTGTCCGGCTGCAGGAGGCGGCATATTGTATAAGGCGGCGAGGCTCCGGGCCGACTGGTCGAACCCGGTGCCATGCGGAAGAAATAGACTATACATTCTCATATGCATGATACTTATCATATAGATAAAAGAGGGCAGTCCCCGAGCTCTTCTCAGGGAACCCGGAGTCTTTATACGTAGTACAAAAGGTAGCGTGATACATACCGCTTTCAACTGTAAAACCTTCGGAGGAGGTTTGCGTTCCACGGCCTCTCCGTTTCTTTGCCTGAATCATCTCTCTTGCGCGCTCTGGGCTTCTGGGCATCGATCAGATAGTAGGCATCGTTGCCCAACACCTTACTGGTGATAAAAGGGCCTTCCCAAGGTGCCGAGAGCTTGTGCTGTCCGGCTGTTCGCTGGATCAGCCAGAGCACAAGGTCTCCCTCTAGGAAGGACCTTGGCTTCACCTTGCGGTTGTAGTATCGGTGCAGGCTCTGCTGGTAGATGGCCGACCTGCTGAGTGCCAACAGCTGGCCCTCCTCCAGCAAGTCGACGCCATCTTCTCGTGCCTCCTTGGCGTCTGCCTCGGTGTACATGGTGACCCTTGGGGAGTCGAATTCGATATCCGTCGGGATGATGGCTTCGGCACCGTAGACGAGGAAGAAAGGCGTGAAACCCGTTGATTTGTTTGGAGTTGTGCGGAAGCTCCAGAGGACGGCCGGCAGCTCGTCGAGCCAGCAGTCGGCCGAACGTTCCTGAGGCTCGACCAGTCGGGGCTTGAGGCCGGACAAAATGAGGCCGTTTGCACGTTCCACCTGACCGTTTGACTGGGGGTGGGCAACGGACGCTAAGTCCAGGCGGATGCCCTGTGTTGCACAAAAACGGGCCACGGCTCCCTTGGCGAAGTTGGTGTCATTGTCGGTGATGATGCTGTGCGGGATGCCATACCGTGTAGTGATGTCGGCGATGAAGGTCACGGCAGTCGGCCCATTCAGCTTCTTGATTGGTTTTGCCTCTATCCACTTGGTAAACTTGTCCACCGCAACCAGCAAGTGAGTCATGCCACCGTGGGCCGTCTTGAATGGTCCCACCATATCCAATCCCCACACGGCAAAGGGCCAGGTATGGGAATGGTCTTGAACACAGAAGCCGGCATGTGTGTCTTGGAGCGGAACCTCTGGCACCCTTGACACTTCTGAACTAGCTCGTTGGCCTCTTCCAGGGCAGTGTGCTAGAAGAACCCATGGCGGAAAGCTTTGGCCACCAGGGCTCTTGAAGCTGCGTGGTGGCCATACTCACCCTGATGGATATCTCTGAGTATTGCTTGGCCTTGGTCCGACTCCACACACCGCTGATAAACCCCTGTTACACTTCGTCGCACCAGCTCTCTATTGACTATGGTGTAAGCCGCAGCTCGCCTCTGCACCTGTCGGGCTGAGACTTGATCAGTTGGCAGCTCTTTATTCACCAAGAACTTGAGGATTGGCTGGGCCCATGAGGGCGCCGCAATTTCTCCGACTGCGACTACTGCAACTTGAATGAGGGCGGCTGGGAGGGGAGGCGGCGGGTTGGTAGCTGCTTCCGCCTGCTGTGTTGGAGAAGTCCCCGGGCCGACTGCTGAAGTCCCCGGTCCAGGTTCTGAAGTCCCCGGGCCGGTCGCGGCTGTAGCAGTCCCCGAGCCGCCTGTCGAGATCCCCGTGCTGGCCTCTGGGGCCCTCAAGTTGGATCCTACTGCTTCGGGAAGGGCCGACACAAAGATGGAGTCTGAATCAGGAGACGACTTGATAGACGGCCTCAGAAGGCGGCGTAGGGCGACACCGGCTGGTATTGCTTGTCGGGTGAGACAATCCGTGCCAGAGCATCTGCTTGCTCGTTGTCATTTCTTGGCACGTGAAGGAACTCGCACCCATCAAAGTATCCACTGAGTTGCTGCACGAGGAAGTGGTAGCTTGCCATGTTTGCATCCTTGCCGTCCCAGTCGCCTAACGACTGCTGGACCACCAAGTCGGAGTCACCATAGCACAGGATCCGGCGGATGCCGAGTTCCTTGGCAAGCCGGAGCCCATGTATGAGTGCCTCATATTCTGCTACATTGTTGGAGGCGGTGAAGTGGACTTGCAACACGTATTTGAGCTTGTCGCCTTTGGGAGAGGTGAGGACAACGCCGGCTCCCAGGCCAGTGCACATTTTCGAGCCATCGAAATGCATCCGCTAGTGAGTGGAGTCTGGTGCAGGCGGCAAATATTGGGTCTCGGACTAATCAACGAGGAAGTCGGCCAACACTTGTGGTTTGATGGCGGTGCGAGGCTGGTAGTAGATGGTGTAAGGGGCCAGATCAATAGCCCACTTGGCCACTCGGCCAGAGGCGTCTCGGCTCCCAATGATCTCAGCGAGTGGAGCCGTGCAGACAACAGTTATTGGGTGCTCTTGGAAGTAGGGTTTCAGCTTCTTGGCGGCGAAGTGCACGCCGTAACACATCTTCTGGTAGTGGGGGTAGTTTTGCTTAGAGGCGGACAATACTTCGCTCAAGTAATACACCGGTCTCTGGACCGGCAATGCTTTGTCCTTCTCCTTGCACTCTACCACCATGACTATGCTGACAACCCGACTGGTGGCTGCAATGTAGAGGAGCATGGGCTCCTTCTCAGTCGGAGCCGCCAGGACAGGCGGGGTTGCCAACATCTTCTTGAGTTGGAGAAATGCTTCGTCCGCCTTGTCGTTCCACTCGAAAAAAGTGGTCTTCTTCATGAGTTGGTACAGGGGAAGGGCCTTCTCGCCCAGCCGACTGATGAAACGGCTGACTGACGCCAAGCAGCCGGTGAATTTCTGCATGTCCAGCAGTCGGGTGGGCACTTTCATCATCTCAATTGCTTTGATCTTCACGGAATTGCACTCTATGTCGCGCTCTGAGACCAGGAAACCGAGGAGCTGGCCGGCTGGTACTCCAAAGACACATTTCTCCGGGTTGAGCTTGATCTGGAATCGACGCAGGTTCTCAAAGGTCTCCTTGAGGTCCTCCAGCAGCGTGCCATGCTTCTCCGTCTTCACCACCACATCATCCACATATACATGGGCATTTCTGTCGAGTTGCTTGAGGAGGCACTTCTGCATGCAACGCTGGAACATGGCGCCGGCGTTTCTCAAGCCGAACGTCATGGTCAGGTAGCAGAAGGCTCCAAATGGCGTGATGAAGGCGGTCTTCAGTCTGTCGGCCGGGTTTAGTTTTATCTGGTGATACCCAGAGTATGCATCCAAGAAACTCAACAGCTCGCATCCGGCTGTGGAGTCTATTACTTGGTCAATCCTCGGCAAAGCAAAGGGATCTTTAGGGAAGGCTTTGTTGAGGCTGGTGTAGTCAATGCACATGCGCCACTGCTTGTTCTTTTTCAACACTAGGACTGGGTTGGCCAGCCACTCTGGAAAGAATACTTCCATAATGGAGCCAGGCTATCTCCTCTCCGACAACTCTTCTCTTCTCTTCTGACAGGCGGTGCAATGGCTGCCTGACTGGCTTGACGTTAGGTCGGACATGTAGCTTGTGCTCGGCGAAATCCGTCGGAACACCCGACATGTCTTTGGGAGACCATGCAAAGATATCCCGATTCTCACAGAGGAAATCGACAAGCTCGCTTTCCTATTTGCTGTCAAGGCCTGTGCCTATGACAGCATGCCTCTCCGGGTGCTCCGGGTCCAAGGGTATTTTGTTTGTTTCCTTGGCCGGCTTGAACGAGCCCTCAGCCTCCGACTCCTCGGGGATGGGTGATATTTCCGGCTTCTTGCCTGCCAACGCCACCACCCGGTCAAGGAGCCGCTTCTCGGCAGTGATCACGAGGGACTCGGCCAGCCTGCTGCTATCTGCAGCGCAAGCGATCGATTTCTTGTAGTCTTTGACTACTGTCAGGATTCCCTTCGTACTCGGCATTTTCATCTTGAGGAAGGCGTAGTGGGGGACCGCCATGAACCTGGCAAGAGCAGGACGGCCAAGCAGGGCATGGTAGGGGCTCTCAAGGTCCACCACTTCAAACCAAACTGACTCTCGGCGAAACTGATTCTTGTCTCCGAAGAGGACATCAATCTGGGTCTTGCCGATTGGTGAGCAGGAAAGGCCAGGGACTATGCCATGGAAAACAGTCGGACTGGGGGTGAGCTGCTTCTGCTTGATTACCAATTTCTCCATTGTGTCATGGTACAGGATATTGATGCTGCTCCCGCCATCTATCAGGGTTCTGGAGAAACGGGCAGCTCGCCTCTCTGTTGCAAGGGTTGCTTCTAAGACCAGGGCATACGAACCAGGGGTAGGCATCACTTCCGGGTGGTCGGCCCTGCTCCAACTGATAGGCTTCTCGGACCAATGCATGAACTCTGGAGTACTGGAGGTCACGACTTGCACTTCTTGTTATTCTTGTCATCTGCTGCGCCTGTCGTCGGCCACGCTGGTAAACACAACATAGGATCCGTGCGCCTTCGGGTACTCATCTTGTATGGCGCCGACTGGTTGGCCCACCAGCTGCTGGGGCTGAGAGGCGGCGGTCCGGCAGGCGGAGGAGGCAGGAGTCCATCTCCCTTGGCAATTCTGGTGTGCCAGTGACACTTGCGAGTGGTGTGGTTGGAGGGCTTCGCGCCGCTATGTAACTTGCAGGGTGCATCCAAGGTTTGCTCGTAAGAGAAAGCAGGCAACCAATTGGTCTTGCCGCCCTTCTGCCGCTTGGGGGCCGGCTGCCCTTCTGGCTGTTGATCCTCGACCGTCGCCACCTGCCGGCTGGGTGGCCTTCCGCTTGTGATCTCCTGGTTGCTGTCGCCGACTGGTGTCACCAGCCGGAGTCCGAGGCGCCTGAGGGGCCACCTTGCCAGACGCATCAACTAGGATTTCCACCTTCATGGAGGAGTCGGCCGTGGCATGCTTGTCGGCGATGACCAGCAGCTCATCGAGGGTCTCGGGCTCGTCGCAGAGGAGTCCGTGCTTGAGGAGGGTGCCCTCTCGTCGCCCGGCAGTGAAGTACTCGATCGCCTGCACCTCGTGCATGCCTTCGCAGGAATTGCGCAGCTCGGTCCAACGCGTGAGGTAGTCGCGAGTTGACTCCGTGGGCCCTTGGACGCACAAGGAGAGCTGTCGGGACTTGGGAGCCCGCCTGTAGGTGCTGGTGAAGTTGCGGATGAAGACCTCGGTGAAATTAACCAAGCTGTTGATGCTGCTGGGCTTCAGGCTATTGATCCACGTCTGGGAAGTGCCTTGAAGCATGAGCGGGACGTACTTCACGGCAACGCGCTTGTTGCCGTTCGCTATACTGACGGTCGTGGAGTAGTCGACCAGCCAGTCCTCCGGCTTCATGGAGCCGGTGTACTTGAGTGTGTCTCGCAGGAGGGTGAACCCTTTAGGGAAGGGCTCATCTCGGATTCGGGGGCCGAAACAGGGCGGGCCCAGCGCATCTTCTTCTTCGAGCGCCAGGGTATCAGTTGAGACGATCGATCCGATGGCGAGCATCATTCTCTCCGACTCCCTCCCGACGGCCAAGGCGGTCGCTGAGTGTCGGATGCATGACAGGAGGTGGGGTGGGGTATCTTGTTCCACGAGGTGGGGGAGGCGGCAGGTCGCCTCGCCGCTCTACTGCGCGAGGGCGGCCGTCTTCGGCCTGCTCGATGGAGAGGTGTGTCCGACTGCGGCTGGCACCCGGCTCGTTGCCCTTTCCTCAGCGGGCGCCACCAGTCGGCGTCCGGGAGGTCGCCCCATGATCTCGGCGTGGGGGCGGCTCGTTGTTTCGTCCGGGTGGGACTTCGGCGCGGCAGGCGGCCTCGTGGTGCGCGGCTGCCGCGTCTAGGAGCTGCTGGACTCGCTCCATCATGAGGCGGCGCTTGTCGCCGTCGCATTTGTCCAGCTCATCCGTTACCGCCTGGGCAGCCCGGATGTTTTCCGCAGGCGTGGCGTAGATGGGGCGCTCTACCCCGAACATGCTGGCGACGGTCGCGCCATGCTGCCGAACTGTGCCGAGGTGGCTAGGCCCCTCAGGAGCCGGCGTGCCGCCTATGGCCCGGTCCATCTCGCGCCGATAGGCGTCCGAAAGCCGGCTCATGCTGGCTAGGCGGCCATCATTTTTGAGAAGCTGGAGGCGGCGTGCCTCCAGCACCTCAGTGTTCGCGCCCTCGAGAATGGGCGCCGTGAGGTCGCGCAGAGCGGCGTCGAGGGGGTCTTGAGAACGCCCGTCCGAGTGCTCTTCGTTGTTGATGACGAGTACCTCCGTGACGGTGCTCCCGCCGTTGTACTCGCGAGGAGGTGGCTCATCGTAGACCACCACATTGGTGGGGAACGCTTCGAGCGACGCTGTGTCGGAGTCGACGATCATCGGATCGGTCGAGCCGACGGACTCCAGGTCCACAGCAGGCTCGCTGGCGACATGGAGCTGGTCGAGGAGGCTGATGAGGCGGCTCTCAGGGCAGCTTGTGCCCGCGTCAGAGGCCGTCTCATCGGAGAGGTCGATCTCGCCGACGAGGTCTGCGAGGCAGCTCGCCGCACAGGCAATCTCCGCGCTGTGCAACGCGTCGGGGCTGACGCCGTCGGGCGTGCTGGATTGGCTTTGCTCGCCAGGAAGGAACAGGGTTCACGTCCAGAGCAGATGTCTGGGAGATGGTGCACCTCGCCCCACGGTGGGCGCCAAATGTCGGGGGTTGGGTGCAACATATGCCAATGGATGGCTTATCATGGTGGGAGCGAGTAGAACGTCGCCAGTGCCTGGAAGCGGGATAAGCCATAGACACGAATGCCGGCGTACTTTATCCAGGTTCGAGGCTCTCCTAGGAGATAACACCCCTAGTCCTGCTCTGCGGGGTCTCCGCATGATCACTAAGGCACAAGTGACACAATGGTGCTCCTTGAGCTGTATGCTAGAGGCAGTAGGAGGCAAGGCTTAGCCCTCTTCCTACTCTGATCGGTGGCTAGTTCTAATGGGGCCGAACCCTTTGCATGGGTGGCCTGGGGGGTTTATATAGGCCTACCCCCCAGGGGTACAATGGTAATCTGGCCAGTTGCTAGGCCCAGTTGTCAGCGTCTCCAGCCCCCGGCTTCTCCGCCGACCGCTGGGGCCCGCCGCCTGGCGGGCCCCGCCGACTGGTTGGTGGCTGCTTACTGTAGCCGTGTCGTTGGTGACGAGAGCTTGGTCACCTTTGCGTGGCTACAGTCCCGCCGCCTGGCGGGAGATCACTGTAGCCACACATGGTCTCATCAGCTTAATGGTATGCATGTCTCGGGATAAGGGACAGCCGCCTGCTAGAAGCCGGCTCCTCTTGAATCCGCTTGGTCGAGCCTCCGCCGTCTTCCTTGGGGTCGCTGCCAGGTAGGGCCCGCCTCCAGCGGGCCGTACCGACAGGGCATCATGGGGAATAGGACTCCACCTACCCGGAGCCACGTCAGGGTAGATATGTCACAGTGCTCCGTCGTGTGGGGATCTCTGTTTCTACGGAGCACTGTAGCCACGCCTGTCCCGGATGTGCGAGGAGTCGTTCCTTACTGTAGCCATGATTTGACTTGTACTCTCGATGGGAGCTCGGCGGCCCTGTAGTCGTGAGGTGGTCGCCTGCCCATTGCCGCCCTCTCTGGAAGGCAGCCGTCAGGAGCCGGCCACTCGGAGCGCCGTAGTCTTGGGTCACCCTCCCTCTGGCAGCCGACCGCTAAGCCAGCCGGCCCTAGAGGGCGGAGTTTCGGCTTGGGGCCCAGCTAGGCGGAGCTGGCCCAAAGTCTTGATAAATCTAGGGACTCGGGTGAGCCCACCTATGGCCCATGACTCTGACAGCGTGGTAGCTGCATCTAGGAGATGACATAGAGATTTGTAAAGCACACACGGATCTGAAAGATTTAGACCCGTTGACTAATAATCTCTCTCACAAGAGAGATATGATCAAACCCAATGGGTGTTGGACTCGTTACAATCATATAGTGATGTGAACTATATTATTGACTCTAGTGCAAGTGGGAGACTATTGGAAATATGCCCTAGAGGCAATAATAAAATGGTTATTATTGTATTTCCTTGTTCATGATAATTGTCTATTGTTCATGCTATAATTGTATTAACTGGAAACCGTAACACATGTGTGAATACATAGACCACAACATGTCCCTAGTGAGCCTCTAGTTGACTAGGTCGTCGATCAATAGATGGTTATGGTTTCCTAACCATGTACATTAGATTTCATTGATAATGGGATCACATCATTAGGAGAATGATGTGATGGACAAGACCCAATCCTAAGCATAGCACAAGATCATGTAGTTCGTTTGCTAAGAGCTTGTGGCGACCGATTCTCCGGGTATTAATTCCCAGAAAATGGCCCTTGTACTCATCAGCCCCAGGATAACTGTTAGCTGATGAGGCACCAACTTGATACAGAAATTCCAAACAAAAACAAAATATGTAGTACAAGACCATTCTGGCCTATGAGTACAACACATGGTTTATAGTGGTTAATGGCGGAAGCGGTTTGTGGATCATCAATGTCTATGGGACTCCATGTTTCCACGGGAACAACTGACCAGTTTAACTCCTATCTTCGCGAGAGTGCTATCACCGTTGCTTAAGTTCCGGGACTGTCGGCGTGGTCGCTCCTCTCCGCGCAGGGAAATCTGGCCAAGACAATAGCCAGGGACAAGCCAGTGAGTACTTTGAATGTACGCGCAAACATTATGAACACGGCATAATATGACAGCTATGTGCTGAATATATTATATGAACATGACGTCAGTCACCAATGATAAATAAAACTCTGATGCGTACGAGCATGTCAAATATGAATATGCAATAACGTAGCAATATTAAAATTATGAAATAAATAATAAACATGCCGCAGTCGGGCGTCTGAGCGACACCACATAAAGGGCTTTAAAAGAAATGCCACAGTCGGGCGTCTGAGCGACACCACATACAGGGCTTTAAAAGAAATGCCACAGTC
>NC_041391.1:575342172-575386769 GCF_002162155.2 Triticum dicoccoides | reverse complement strand
ATGCCACAGTCGGGCGTCTGAGCGACACCACATAAAGGGCTTTAAAAGAAATGCCACAGTCGGGCGTCTGAGCGACACCACATACATGGATTTAAAAGAAACGCCATAGTCGGGCGTCTGAGCGACACCACATACAGGGCTTTAAAAGAAATGCCACAGTCGGGCGTCTGAGCGACACCACATACAGGGCTTTAAAAGAAATGCCACAGTTGGGCATCTGAGCGACACCACATACAGGGCTTTAAAAGAAATAATCATAGTGAATATCCCGGAGGTAGAACCATCCCAGAGGTACTCGATATTAACAATAATAACACGGGTTAGTCAACAATAATAATGATCATAATTATCACAAGTCACAGGTGGTAATTCCAGTTCTGGTTTGACAGTTTCACCTCCGAAGACCGACACTAAGACCGACACTTGACCCATCCCAGACTGTAGTCCTCAACCAAGAACACGGCTATTCGAATAGGTTTAATCTCTGCAGAGTGTACTCTTTTCCCACGAGTAACGGATTCCTTTAGTCCATAGGGGCTAATTCCGTCTACGGTCTTTTTGTTGAAAACACACCTAACTTGCACACACCAGCTTAACTCACACGTGTCTGGAATCACCCACGACACCTGACAAGCAAACTCTAAGTGGGGAGGCTACAACCTCGACGTAACATGGGATCACAAATTTATACCGCGCGCAAAACTGGGGAAGCTACCCCCTTCGGCTACAACCGAATCACCCATGCTCCTGGACCAGGTGGCATGACTAACGGATGCCTCCAGTATCTTCCACCATGGCCTCTCTGTACAGTGTGTGCTAGGAAAGTGGTTGACAACTTACTGAACCGTACCCTACTAATCGTAGAGACGAGTGGTAGTACGAAGCAAGTATGGGGGTTACTGGCACAAGACTCGATCTACGGTCGACTCAGGAGGTTGTAATATTTCCTGCATGATTAGCATAACAATGCTTATATCTCAAACAACAGCTGGGCACATCACACGACATACCCCTGATGCCATACCGGTCACGACCGTCTCGACGGAGGGCTAGGGACAAGACCGTGTCTACCCAAGACAGAGGCCTTCCCGGCTTCCCGTCCGGTATGCATGAAGACGTATGACGGTGATTCCCATTACAAATCATGTCAACTTTATCAGCATAAAATCATCAATATGCACCCGAGGGTAGGATCACATCCTCACATAAAATGACGCATGCACGCGTCGAGGTGGTGTTATCTCCAAGTCAACAACACACACAAAAGTATTACACCAGGGTTCAGAATGCTTGCCTTCAGGTCATGGAACAGGACGGTGCATCCAAAACATCTTGAAATCTTCAAAAATCCTATTTAAAATAATATATATGAATTAACACACAACACAAAACAGCACTAAAAGTTGTTTTGAAATTTTTTCAAATAAATCTTAAAATAAACTAGACAATATTTGAAAGAGGAAGGAAAAAGAATTAATTCATTTGGAGTTGTATTTAAAAAGATACAGCCGGTCAAAGTTTGGTCAAAATCTTTTTTTTAAATAAAACAGAAAAGAAAAACGTTTCAAAATATACGTACACGTCGAAGGCGTAATCTGGGAATACGCTTCCACTTATCCAGCATGGCTGCGTCTGAGTCACTGACAGTGGGCCCGCCTGGCCCACCAGTCAGGTTTGACTAGTCTATTCTCCCTCCTCTTCCCCCGCCCGAGAGAGGGGGCGGGATTCCGGCGACGCTCGCCGGTGAACGGCGGCATCATTCAACAAATGGAGGTCACCCGCGGGCTCAGGGGGTCGAGGCGGTTACTCCGGTGGTGGTTTCGTCCTCTGGGGTGGTCGGGGCTGCCGGCGGTGAGCTTCGCGGCGGACGGTGATCGTCGGAGAAAGTGATTTTGAGGCGGCAGTGGCTTTCGACCAAAATCGAGTAGGGGGACACGCTCATGGTAGGAAGGGAATGTTCCTGGTGGAGAGAATGGAGAGGGGGAGGTCTTGGTGGCGCTGGAATGGGCGGGTTAGTGGCGGCGGCTGGAGTCGCCGGAGAGGAAGGAGATGACCCCTTTCCCTACGATTGATGCCTAGGGGGGTACGGGTGGGATGGTGTGAGGCTGCCTGCGTGCGAGTTTGATCTCGGGGGCCTCTTATATAGGCGATGGAGGTCGGTTTGCGGCGGCCGGGATAAGCTTGCCGGCGAACCGCCCTGCTGTAGCTAGGGCGACGTGGCGGCGACGAGCGCTAGTGGACACGATTCCGGATGAGTACACATTGTTCTAGGAGGCAGGTGGCAAGCGTTGGCGGCTTGGGCGGCGCTACCACGGCCGGGCCTGCAAGCGGCCGTCAGCTAGCCGCCATGGTTGTCCTGACGGCGGCGCTGTGTGGTGCCAGGTTGGTCGGGGAGGTGTGGAGATGCAAGGGGACACGGCGTGCTGGCTAGGGCCGGTCACAGGACGGATTTGGGTGCGGGGTGCGACGCGGCGTCTCGAGCGCACGTGTGCCAAACGCACGCTCTGGGCGCGCCTAGAGCACGTCCCAGGACATGCTCGACGAAATGCCAGGGCATCCTAGGGGTTGCGATTGAGGCTGGAAATTAACAGGACTAGTCTAGGCTTAGCAAGGGGACTAAGGGACATGGTGGATTGGTGAGGGGCTCAAGTTCACCATGTAAACTTGAATTCATGCCAAATCTGGCTGTGCACTCAGAGTGTTTGACAAAATGCCAAAGCCACCTAGGTAGTTCTTGGAGTGGCCAAATTCTCCAGGGCAGTGTCTCTATGGGTGCAAGAGAGTGTGGTGAAGTTAGTTTGCAAGAAGGAGAAACTTGCTAGTGCAAGTTTTGCAAAACTACACTTCTGGACAGGAAGTAAATGGCATTATAACATGGGCCAAAATTGTTCCAAACAGGGCATGCTCCTGGACATAGGGGTTTTGCAGGGTTGACTACAAGCATGAGAAAGCACAAAGTCACTTGAGCAAGGAAGGATGGGGTTGCAGTAGAAAACACAAGTCTGGTCCAGAATGAAAAAGAGGTTGATGCACTCAAATATTTCATACAACAACACTGGGTTTTTGCATAAAGTTGGATGGCATGTTACTACTGACATCCCATAATTTTGGTGGAGGCTCTAGGGAAATATTTAATTGGGTTGTAGTGCAAAAATGCTCACTGGACCAGAGAAGAAAAACATGTGTAACACTCAAAAATAAGCAATGAAATAATTTTATTATTACACAAATGTGATCTAGGTGCATCATATGACATCTCCAAATTTTGGTTGAAATATTAGTTAAAGTTATCAACAGGTTGCAGTACAAACAGAGCTCCAAAATTTCAAACAAGCCATTTAATGATTAAAGCTCAGGATGAAATAATTAAATATATAAATCCACTGATTTAGAAAATGTTTTAATGAGATGTCATAGAAGTCCAACATTTTGGAAAGCTCCACTTGGGAAAGATAAAACCCAACAACATAAAAGAAAAGTTTTCTTTCTGAAATCCACAGAGAAGTCCAGAATGCAAAAATTTAAAACTCCTGGCAAGATTTTAATATCAAAAACTTGGTTAAATATTTGGGGTGTTACAATTACTAACCCCCTAAAAATATCTCGTCCTCGAGATTTGCTAAGGTCTGAAAAACAAAAATTACTCTTACTAGATCAAAAGATCATTTTACACAAGCGGTAAAAAGAGGCTACAGTGAGAGGGCAATAAGTGGTGAATAACTACAGTGTGGGCACTGGCGTTGTGTGGAGAAATTCCACGTTCCGGACAACTAGTGTTTTCTACACAAGACGCAGTGAATTTTAGAATAAATTCTAAATTCAACAATACGCTGGTCGTAACCGAGAGCACAGTGCTCCCTCTGGCTGACAGGTGGGACCGGGGCCCACTGTCAGTCTCTCCTTCTTCCTCTGGCTCTCTCTTCTACCTCTCTCCCGCGCGCTCTCCTGGCTTTCTCCACCGGCGACGACTAGCGCGTAGGGCATTTAGGCCGTACTGCGGTAGTGCGCGGTGTGCTTGCTGCCGGTGCAGTGTGCACTCACGTCGCGGGCCAGTGCGCTGTCGGCACTGCTCGCGGATTCGCCTCCGAACACCGGCGATCAGGCGACGAGCGGCGCTGGTGGACTTCGTCCATCATACACCGATCTCGAGCTATAAAACGACCGTGGTGCTCCTTCTTCATCTTCGCACCTAGCCTCGCTTCTCCTCCTCCTCCTCCATTTCTGCTCACCGGAGCTCGAGACGAGGCTCCAATGGCGGAGACGGTGCCGGACTGGTACGTGATCCTAGTGTGTGGAGGGCTGGCGGCAGTGCTGGGGCTCTCTGTGCTCCTGTGCGCGATGATCTATGATGATCGTTGTGATGCTGCCGCTCGGGTGTTGGCTCTCCACGGTGGCGGTGATCACGAGGATTAGGCGTAATCCAGAGTGTTAACCATTATCGGTGTGCTGGGGGTGGATGGTGTCCGGATGATTATTCGTTAATCTCTCCCTTGGAGTCTTGTAGAGCACTTAGGGGGTGGTTGGTGTGATGCAACATGGTTGCGTGTATTTCAGGTAGTGTAAGAGTCCGAGTGGTTGTGGGTCTGCTGCCGTGGTGCTGCGTGAAATAAAACGAATAATCCATGCAGCGAGAGGATAAAAGATGCAGCAAATTCTGGAAGAAGAAAATCTCATTCCAGGATCTTTCGCGGTTACATAGGTTGCTCACGAAGAAAATCACTCACAAACGTAAAAACCAAATACTCGACTCGTCGCACAAAATCGAGGTACCATGCATAAGTTACAACATAATAGTAAATGCTGAAATAACAAATACAGCAGCGACGTCTAAAATGAGAATGGTAACTGGACAGGGTCTCGAGGAAAAGTCTCTGGTAGTGGAATGCACTCCTCTTCTATCGGAGGAAGGGGATTGATCAGTCGATGTATGCGTCTCTCCAGATCGGGCCTCAGTGGTCTGCCAATGGCAATCTGAGGATTTAAATCAGTGAGATTCTGGAGATAATCCATCACTTGCTGGTTCAAATGCTCTTGTGCGATGATGTATTGGATGAGGTTGGCTAGTACTGGGTCTCTCTCAATTCGCCCACCGGGAAAAGATGTTACTCCCCTGGGCGTTGCACGGCTCGGAAAGTAATAATATCCTTGCTCGCGGGCATAGGGCATTGCGGATCGAAGACGAGCAATCGCTTCATTCGCAGCAGCCTCTATGGCTAAACGTGGGGTTGGCATAGATTTCCCTATGAAGGAAACCTCCGTTGGATCTTGGTTGGGGTCTACGGGAGGAATGTGTACTGCTGCCCAATATTCTGAGGTGGAAGGGGTGATTCTCGATTTGAACAACTCGTACTGGGGTGGCTGGGTAGAACCCATGGTACTGCAGGTAAAGTCCCACAATATTTTGACAAAGCTACCTGGGGTTGCATCTGGGGTTCTCCGATAAATACTAGGGCTCGGCATGGCAAGAAATGGCTGTGAGAAAGGTGCGCAAGGTGAGGGTTGCTGGGTAAGGTCACAAGAGAGCCTTCTTATATAGTGTCTGGGCTGATTTATTTACCGTGGTGAAAGGTAATAAATATGCCAGATTAGCTCCAAAGGACGGGGTCAGTGTCAGGAGATATACATATCTCGCAAAGAGACGTGTTACTGTGCGTGTCGTCGGGGTTGGTTTTGGTAGCTGTGCCCGGAAATGAGCAACTATGCGCTGACAATCTACGCAAGGCTACTATAAAAACAGAGGCACAACGACAGGCTACAAGATTACGTGATTACAAAGCGGGGATACACTGAGACTCGACACTACTCGTACAGCTTAGTCTACCTCGTTTACGTCTAAACAGGCGTGTCTGGTGGATAACGAGGCTTCTCCATGTGTCTCACTGCCGGGATTAGTCGGAGATGGCGGAGGAACTGCAGCGTCGGGGTAGCGATGATGACCATCGCGGGGATTGTTGGCCACAATCCCGTTGGAGTGTGTTCCCAAAAGGTGACGAAGCACTTCCGGGGTCATCAAGACACCTTGGCCGCTGGTCGGGGCTGACCTCAGGGTCTCGATCGGGTGTCCAAACAGGACGATTGGGTTGTCGGTGTCGGACTCGGCTTCCCTGCTTGCCGGGGCTCGGCGAACCAGCTCTCCTCGAGCTGCGATCAGATCAATAGTGATTTGATCGAACAATGCCTCTAGTGCACTTACATAGCGCACTAGGTGTAACAATGCGGGATCCATCTCGTGATCTCCATTGGTGACTTGGGGTGGTCTACCATACCCTTCACGCCTGGGGTAGTAGTAGAATGAGCGACAGTTAACTCTAGGCGACAACTGCCGGAGTTGAACTATAGCTTCTCGAGCGGCTAGCTGGATGGCTTGTGGCTCGAAGGAAGTTGTTCTTCTGGTGAACCTGTAGGGGCGTTCTGGCGACAAACCCCTACCGTAAATGTGCACAGTGGCCCAGAATTGGCAGTCTTCACCGCTCATGGGTCCTTGGTACACGACATATTCTGGGGGCTCTTCTAACGCGTAGGCACGACGGGTGAGGTTTGCGAGTATGGTCACGAAACCTCCAAGATTGGTTGCTGTGGTCTCATTGTGCACTATGGGACCAGGCATTGTGGCTAGGTTGGGGAAGAGGCTGTGCTTTGCTGGGTTGAGGCTAGCATGCCCTTTTTATAGAAAAGGGGACATAGTCTTCCTTCGCACGCTTGCGAATGAGACATTTTTGCCATCAGTCATTGGTGTTTGATTGACAGGCTAGACTGATAGGTTGGGCACCGACTGCCAAAAGTGTCGGGATTACTGGGTGGCTATCTTGCACGGGAAGCTTGGCTGGGTTTTGGTTAGGGTCTTGCTAGGTTGGTTTACCTAAGTTATCCGACCTGGCTAAGATAGGATTAGCCAATGGTCAGCCTGGCTCTGATACCAAGTCTATGGCGACCGATTCTCCGGGTATTAATTCTCAGAAAATGGCCCTTGTACTCATCAGCCCCAGGATAACTGTTAGCTGATGAGGCACCAACTTGATACAGAAATTCCAAACAAAAACAAAATATGTAGTACAAGACCATTCTGGCCTATGAGTACAACACATGGTTTATAGTGGTTAATGGCGGAAGCGGTTTGTGGATCATCAATGTCTATGGGACTCCATGTTTCCACGGGAACAACTGACCAGGTTAAATCCTATCTTCGCGAGACTGCTATCACCGTTGCTTAAGTTCCGGGACAGTCGGCGTGGTCGCTCCTCTCCGCGCACGGAAATCTGGCCAAGACAATAGCCAGGGACAAGCCAGTGAGTACTTTGAATGTACTCGCAAACATTATGAACACGACATAATATGACAGCTATGTGCTGAAAATATTATATGAACATGACGTCAGTCACCAATGATAAATAAAACTCTGATGCGTACGAGCATGTCAAATATGAATATGCAATAGCGTAGCAATATTAAAATTATGAAATAAATAATAAACATGCCGCAGTCGGGCGTCTGAGCGACACCACATAAAGGGCTTTAAAAGAAATGCCACAGTCGGGCGTCTGAGCGACACCACATACAGGGCTTTAAAAGAAATGCCACAGTCGGGCGTCTGAGCGACACCACATACAGGGCTTTAAAAGAAACGCCACAGTCAGGCGTCTGAGCGACACCACATATAGGGCTTTAAAAGAAATGCCACAGTCGGGCGTCTGAGCGACACCACATACAGGGCTTTAAAAGAAATGCCACAGTCGGGCGTCCGAGCGACACCAGATACAGGGCTTTAAAAGAAACAATCATAGTGAATATCCCAGAGGTAGAACCATCCCAGAGATACTCGATAATAACAATAATAACACGAGTTAGTCAACAATAATAATGATCATAATTATCACAAGTCACAGGTGGTAATTCCAGTTCTGGTTTAACTGTTTCACCTCCGAAGACTGACACTAAGACCGACACTTGACCCATCCCAGACTGTAGTCCTCAACCAAGAACACGGCTATTCGAATAGGTTTAATCTCTGCAGAGGGTGTGCTCTTTACCCACGAGTAACGGATTCCTTTAGTCCATAGGGGCTAATTCCGTCTACGGTCTTTTTGTTGAAAACACACCTAACTTGCACACACCAGCTTAACTCACATGTGTCTGGAATCACCCACGACACCTGACAAGCAAACTCTAAGTGGGGAGGCTACAACCTCGACGTAACATGGGATCACAAATTTATACCGCGCGCAAAACTGGGGAAGCTACCCCCTTCGGCTACAACCGAAACACCCATGCTCCCGGACCAGGTGGCATGACTACCGGATGCCTCCAGTATCTTCCACCACGGCCTCTCTGTACGGTGTGTGCTAGGAAAGTGGTTGACAACTTACTGAACCGTACCCTACTAATCGTAGAGACGAGTGGTAGTATGAAGCAAGTAGTGGGGTTACTGGCACAAGACTCAATCTACGGTCGACTCAGGAGGTTGTAATATTTCCTGCATGATTAGCATAACAATGCATATATCTCAAACAACAGCTGGGCACATCACACGACATACCCCTCATGCCATACCGGTCACGACCATCTCGACGAAGGGCTAGGGACAAGGCCGTGTCTACCCAAGACAGAGGCCTTCCCGGCTTCCCTTCCGGTATGCATGAAGACGTATGACGGTGATTCCCATTACAAATCATGTCAACTTTATCAGCATAAAATCATCAATATGCACCCGAGGGTAGGATCACATCCTCACATAAAATGACGCATGCACGCGTCGAGGTGGTGTTATCTCCGAGTCAACAACACACACAAAAGTATTACACCAGGGTTCAGAATGCTTGCCTTCAGGTCATGGAACAGGAGGGTGCATCCAAAACATCTTGAAATCTTCAAAAATCCTATTTAAAATAATATATATGAATTAACACACAACACAAAACAGCACTAAAAGTTGTTTTGAAAAATTTTCAAATAAATCTTAAAATAAACTAGACAATATTTGAAAGAGGAAGGAAAAATAATTATTTCATTTGGAGTTGTATTTAAAAAGATACAGTCGGTCAAAGTTTGGTCAAAAATCTGTTTTTTTAAATAAATCAGAAAAGAAAAACGTTTCAAAATATACGTACACGTCGAAGGCGTAATCTAGGAATACGCTTCCACTTATCCAGCGTGGCTGCGTCTGAGTCACTGACAGTGGGCCCGCCTGGCCCACCAGTCAGGTTTGACTAGTCTATTCTCCCTCCTCTTCCTCCGCCCGAGAGAGGGGGCGGGATTCCGGCGATGCTCGTCGGCGAACGGCGGCACCATTCAACAAATGGAGGTCACCCGCGGGCTCAGGGGGTCGAGGCGGTTACTCCGGTGGTGGTTTCGTCCTCTGGGGTGGTCGGGGCTGCCGGCGGTGAGCTTCGCGGCGGACTGTGATCGTCAGAGAAAGTGATTTTGAGGCGGCAGTGGCTTTCGACCAAAATCGAGTAGGGGGACGCGCTCACGGGAGGAAGGGAATGTTCCTGGTGGAGAGAATGGAGAGGGGGAGGTCTTGGTGGCGCTGGAATGGGCGGGTCAGTAGCGGCGGCTGGAGTCGCTGGAGAGGAAGGAGATGACCCCTTTCCCTATGATTGACGGCTAGGGGGTACGGATGGGATGGTGTGAGGCTGCCTGCGTGCGAGTTTGATCTCGGGGGCCTCTTATATAGGTGATGGAGGTCAGTTTGCGGCGGCCGGGATAAGCTTGCCGGCGAACCGCCCTGCTGTAGCTAGGGCGACGTGGTGGCGACGAGCGCTAGTGGAGACGATTGCGGATGAGTACGCACTGTTCTAGGAGGCAGGTGGCAAGCGTTGGCGGCTTGGGCGGCGCTGCCACGGCCGGGCCTGCAAGCGGCCATCAGCTAGACGCCACGGTTGTCCTGACGGCGGCGCTGTGTGGTGCCCGGTTGGTCGGGGAGGTGTGGAGATGCAAGGGGACACGGCATGCTGGCTGGGGCCGGTCACGGGCCGGATTTGGGTGCGGGGTGTGACGCGGCGTCTCGGGCGCACGGGTGCCAAACGCACGCTCTGGGCGCGCCCAGAGCACGTCCGGGACATGCTCGACGAAATGCCAGGGCATCCTAGGGGTTGCGGTTGAGGCTGGCAATTAACAGGACTAGTCTGGCTTAGCAAGGGGACTAAGGGACATGGTTGATTGGTCAGGGGCTCAAGTTCACCATGTAAACTTGAATTCATGCCAAATCTGGCTGTGCACTCAAAGTGTTTGACAAAATGCCAAAGGCACCTAGGTAGTTCTTGGAATGGCCAAATTCTCCAGGGCAGTGTCTCTATGGGTGCAAGAGAGTGTGGTGAAGTTAGTTTGCAAGAAGGAGAAACTTGCTAGTGCAAGTTTTGCAAAACTACACTTCTGGACAGGAAGTAAATGGCATTATAACATGGGCCAAAAGTGTTCCAAACAGGGCATGCTCCTGGACTTAGGGGTTTTGCAGGGTTGACTACAAGCATGAGAAAACACAAAGTCACTTGAGCAAGGAAGGATGGGGTTGCAGTCGAAAACACAAGTCTGGTCCAGAATGAAAAAGAGGTTGATGCACTCAAATATTTCAAACAACAACACTGGGTTTTTGCATAAAGTTGGATGGCATGTTACTATTGACATCCCATAATTTTGGTGGAGGCTCTAGGGAAATATTTAATTGGGTTGTAGTGCAAAAATGCTCACTGGACCAGAGAAGAAAAACATGTGTAACACTCAAAAATAAGCAATGAAATAATTTTATTATTACACAAATGTGATCTAGGTGCATCATATGACATCTCCAAATTTTGGTTGAAATATTAGTTAAAGTTATCAACAGGTTGCAGTACAAACAGAGCTCCAAAATTTCAAACAAGCCATTTAATGATTAAAGCTCAGGATGAAATAATTAAATATATAAATCTACTGATTTAGAAAATGTTTTAATGAGATGTCATAGAAGTCCAACATTTTGGAAAGCTCCACTTGGGAAAGATAAAACCCAACAACATAAAAGAAAAGTTTTCTTTCTGAAATCCACAGAGAAGTCCAGAATGCAAAAATTTAAAACTCCTGGCAAGATTTTAATATCAAAAACTTGGTTAAATATTTGGGGTGTTACAGAGCTTTTCTAATGTCAAGTATCATTTCCTTAGACCATGAGATTGTGCAACTCCCGGATACCGTAGGAATGCTTTGGGTGTACCAAACGTCACAACGTAACTGGGTGCCTATAAAGGTGCACTACAGGTACCTCTGAAAGTGTTTGTTGGGTTGACACGAATCGACACTGGGATTTGTCACTCCATATGACGGAGAGGTATCTCTGGGCCCACTCAGTGATGCATCATGTCACAGCCTGGTTTTTGCCCTCTTTTCTTTGCTTGATTTTCAGCTGAGTTGGTTTGGATTTGGAGTTTTGAATCATTCCATTTGGACTTGATCACTTGGGTATCCTTTGAATTTCACCCAAGTGCCCCCTCTCCTCTTCTAATCCATCATTTCACCCCTGGCCAACCCAACAAAATTGCTTGGAATATTATTCTTAAATGAAAAATATTCATTTTGCCTTCTAAACCCTAGCTAAAATATTTGACCTCCAAAGCAACCCTTATTTCTGTTGCCCTAAAAATCCTGAGAAAATCTCAAATATTCTTTGGACCCTAGGGCACATTTCTGAGAAAAAATATTTCACCACTTTTTGGAGTATTTTTGCTACAGAAAATATTTTCACTTCTGGGCTGAAATGGTAATTTCTACATCAACTACCTTTTTACTAGCTCCATTGTAGCTGGTTTTCCCTGTGCCTTTTCACCTTAGTAAGAGTCAGTAAAACCCTAAAGATCAGCCCTTGAATCACTGTGGTTTGACCATAGTAACTGTTCAAAGTTTCTGTCCAGTAACTAAACATCTTCACCATTTCACTTCTACTGCACCTGGAAACCAACTGAGCCGTGGTAACACCTAAAGTTACTAAGGACTACACGCTAGACATCATGGTTAGTGCATATGTGGCCTGATGTCACCGTCCATGCGGTGACCGCGTTCGTCCGAGGGTGCTGGCATGCCAAACATGCGCTCTGCGCGTCGCCAGCACCTCTGTGGCGCGCGTGCCTGCTGCTCGGCAAGCCAGGGTGTGTCCCCCCACGCCACCATCCTTGTCTCCACCCCCTTTACTCCTACCTGCCGCTCGCCGATGTCGGAGCTCGCCGCAGCGAGCACGGACATGGTCCGGCCAACGGCACAGTGCCCATGCACTGTGTTCGTCCCTTTCTTCCTTACTCCTGTGCTCGTCCGCGTTCGTGCACAGCTCCCGCGTGAACCCCGTCGCCTTCTGCCTCTCTCTCTGGCACCATTCGTCACTGGGCGCCAGAGACAGCTGTCCTCCGGCGGAGCCCGAGCCCTCCTCGCTGCCCCGCCTATATAAACCCCTCCGCAGCCTCCTGGAGCACCGCACCTCTCCACCTCTCTCTCCTATAGCCACTAGAAGCCGCAGCCCAGCCGGGCAGGCCGCGGGCTACCGTCCCCGAGCCGAGCTCGCCAGCGATCCCCTCTGGATCGACCCCGTAGTTCCGGCCACTCCCAAGCCGAGGCGACCCTGCCAGGGCCTCCGCCTCTCCTCCGTGAACCTAACGCGCCAAGCCCGAGCCCCTGGAGCCGCCCCTAGCCGCTGTTTTCCTCATCTCCGGCGACCACCGTGTTCTGCCTCCGCTTGCAAGGAAGAATCCGACACCGTCCGATCACCATTTGCCACACCACGGGTACAGGCAGGTGCACAAGAGCCTTCTCCTTCAATCCCTCCCTCTCGTTTTCCTCCGAGATGCCTCAACGCCGGTGTAAGCTCCGGCGAAGCGCCGTGCCTCTCTGTTTCTTTCCCCCTCCCTCCGGCCTAACTAGCGGGGCCCGCTAGTCAGCCACTCATAACGTGCGTGAAGCGGTATGAGTGGTGGCGCCCCGAGAAAATACGCCATCGACGTCACCCCTCTCTGTTTTTCTTTTTCAAATTCATTTAAATTCCAGTAGCATTCAAACAGCCATAACTTTTATTCTACAAGTCCAAATGCAGTGATCCTTTTTGCATTGTGTTCTTTGTCCAAAAATCTAGCAGCTCCCAAAAGATGGGATTTTTCCTTGCTGTATAGATTTTGTGGCAATTTTCAGAAGGTTTCTTGATATTTTCTTTTGTGGTTTTTGAATGTTTTCAGAGGAACCAGCTTGTCTTGAGGATCACCAGGAGCCTTGTGAACCTCATCAGTACTAAGGCAAGCCACAATAACATTTTCATGGTGCCACTACAATATTTATGATTTTCATACTTGAACTTATGAATATGCTTGTTATGTTAAAATGCTTGAACTTCAGTATGTTTGAAGTAAATATTGTTAGTAAGATTATGAGAACTTAGTTGCAAGTGATAAATAAATAATATGGTCATAGAATTGATGAGTAATTTGGATATTATTTTTGCATGAGGTATAATGATGATAATTTCTAGAAATAGTTCTGGTATAAGTAAAGAAAGGTTTTTACCAGTATAGTAGCATGAGTTTATGTTGGCTCCGTGGGAGCGTAGTTGGTGCAGTTTTGCACGGTTATGTGGTGCATATGTTAAGTGATGCATGGTATGGCAGTACGACACCGGTTACTTTCTTTTCACATTAAAGTTGAACTTGATTAATAACTCAACTTGAACATGTTGTTGACCGGGTTGTGGTGCCGCTGAAACGAGTCTTTCCCAGTGCAACCACATTTGCCGGTATGGGACAGCCTTAATGTGTTTCATTGTCATGCCTCTGGTCGGTACCTCAATTTAGGGAAGGTTATGGGCGTGATGTACCCTGGCCCGGTAAGCAAGCATAACCTTGTGAGCCCGTTGTTAAGTTAAGTTTGGTACCGGATCCTAGTGTGGATCGTGGCCACGACGGTGGTCGAGGTATCTGGAGGTAGACACGGGCCACCCAGGACTAGCCCAGTGGGGTCTGAGTCAGAGGGGCCGGGAGAGTGTCACGACAGTGAAATGATTTCGTCGGAATGTTGTTGGTCCACTCGGATGGGAGAGTGAGGCCATGGGTTCCGTAGTGTGGGTACAGTGTACTAACCTCTGTAGAGTGTTTTCAATCTATCGATAGCCGAGTCCATGGATACGGACACGCTCGAAAGTAAGGTACACCATGGGTCAACACTTAATAAATATGCATACTAAATTGCACTAAGGATGACAGTGAGGTCATCGTGTTGAGTTGGACATGAGTTGTCGGGTTGTGATCACCGTAAGGATCACGGGTCACGAGTTGGTCGGGTTGTGATCGCCGTAAGGATCACGGGCCATGAGATGGTCAGGTTGTGATCACCGTAAGGATCACGAGTATGTGTTGGTAATATTATGTTTGTTGGTCACACCTGGTAAGCAAGTCGGGAGTATGAGTACCTGTTGAGAATAGTCACATCATGTTGGTTATATAGTTGCATTGTTGATTAACTTGGATAAATATCATAATATTGTCTGTCATCTTGTTTATGCTTATTGTGAGCTTGCAAGTACATTCAATGTACTCACCTCGCGTGTCATGCCAGATTTCAGGAAAGTCCCGTTGGAAAGGAGTGTTGTCCGAGTCTAGACCGTGTCCACGTCAGTGTCCTTGTGCTATGGAGTCCCGCTACGACGTTGTTCCGTTGCCGAGTAGTTGTCATGATCGAGGCCCCTTTTATGTTCACTAAATAATGTACATATTGTTCAGCCGCACCGTGTGTGCCGCTTGGCCTCGCTAACTGTTGTAATATGAACTATGTCCCGCTAGCATGAATAAAGCGGTTGTTTTCTGTACCATGTTGTTGTGTGTTGCCAGAAGACAAGGTCTCTGGGCTGGCAATGCAGGGTAAACCGGTCGCTCTGAGCCGGGGTGCCACACATCATCATAATGAGCTCAATGTGACTAAGTAGTTAGTCATGGGATCATGCATTATGGAACGAGTAAGGTGACTTGCCGGTAACGAGATTGAACGAGGTATTGGGATACCGATGATCGAATCTCGGGCAAGTAACATACCGATTGACAAAGGGAATTGTATACGTGATTGATTGAATCCCCGACATCGTGGTTCATCCGATGAGATCATCATGGAACATGTGGGAGCCAATATTGGTATCCAGATCCCGTTATTGGTTATTGGCTGAAGAGGTATCTCGGTCATGTCTGCATGGTTCCCGAAACCGTAGGGTCTACACACTTAAGGTTCGGTGACGCTAGAGTTGTAATGGGAATAGTATGTGGTTACCGAAGGTTGTTCAGAGTCCCGGATGAGATCCCGGACGTGACAAGGAGCTCCAGAATGGTCCGGAGGTGAAGATCGGTATATTGGACGAAGGGTATTGGAGTCCGGAATTGTTCCGAGGGTACCAGGTGATGACCAGCGTGTCCGAAAGGGGTTTCAAAGGCCCCGACAAGCGTTTGGGGGCCTTATGGGCCAAGGGGAGGGGGCACATCAGCCCACTAAGGGGCTAAGAGCCCCTACCACCCCATCTCATGTAACCTGGAGAGGTGGGGGCGCCACCCCTAGGGCAGCCGCCCCTCCTTGCTTGGGGGGCAAGTTTCCTAGGGGATGGGGGCACCCAAACCCATCTAGTGTTTCCCCTGGCTGCCGCCCCTCCTCTAGATCCATCTAGAGGGGCCGCCCCCCTCTCCCCTTCCCCCTATACATAGTGAGGGGGTGGGAGGGCATACACACCCCTTCCCTTGGCGCAGCCCCTCCCTCCTCCAACTCTTCCTGCTCCTCCATAGTGCTTGGCGAAGCCCTGCTGGAGAACCACGAGCTCCACCACCACCACGCCGTCATGCTGTCGGAGTTCTCCCTCAACTTCTCCTCTCCCCTTGCTGGATCAAGAAGGAGGAGACGTCCCCGGGCTATACGTGTGTTGAACACGGAGGCGCCGTCCGTTCGGCGCTAGATTGGATCTTCCGCGATTTGAATCGCCGCGAGTACGACTCCATCAACCGCATTCTTGTAACTCTTCTGCTTAGCGATCTTCAAAGGTATGAAGATGTTCATCGTCTCCCTCTCTTGTTGCTAGAATCTCTATAGATTGATCTTGGTGTTGCGTAGAAAATTTTGAATTTGTGCTACGTTCCCCAATAGATAACCATGTACTCCCTCCGTCTAGGTGAGCGCAATCTAGGTGGCTATAGATTGGACGAGAAAGAGGACCGGGACGAGCAAAACTTCCAACCACGACACTGTTACAAATGGAAGCAAAATCAACAATTAATACGTAGTTATAAGGATGCCTTTTTAGCTCTCCAAGAAGGCCCAATCAACGCCCTTCCGTGATGCATGCAATGGTCGTTCTGGTGCATCAAGGACGGCATGCAGATCATTCCACACTTGAGAAGAGGAAATATGGAAAGGTAGAACGCGGTAGCAGAGGAAGAGAACACTGGCTAATGAGGCTAGGAGGGGATCGAGCAGGAAGTTAATGTTCCACGCCTAAAGGTTTTGGGAAAACCTGATTTTCGTAAGGTGACTTACTCACCTAGACGGAGGGAGTATTGCTTAACCAGAGAATGTTGTGTCTCCCACGCACGCGCCAATATCCATCTGAACCAGCTACGACACCTTTTTTTATGTTTTTGCATAGGTCCCACCTATCAGGAAGGATGTGCACATACACGAACAGGTACGACTCCTCAGTCTACCCGCATAGCCTTTTCGTTTAGTCTACCTAGCCGTCTAATCAACTGCGTGCATGCCACTTCTCCCATTTACTTCTCCATCGGGAAACGATTTTCCTCGGCTTCTTCACCTCCCCTTTGTCTTCATTTGCATCCAACCCCCACTGTGTTCACATTGTTTTAACGTCTTTAAATAATCATCTACTACTTCAGTTAGACTAGCCATCTAATCCTAATTCTCCAAACCATAGCCCTCCATTCCAGTGGTTCCAAATGGCGAAAGAGATCGAGATGCAGGTTTTTAGCATCCAACATGTCCTTGTCGAAGGCTCGTTGAGCATAGTTGCCACCGTCACCATCCACCCAATGGTTGTTTGTAAGTGGATCAACAATGTATCCAACTCCCTCGAAAAGGTAGAGACGAGGGTCATCGGTCTCGACGCAGAGTACACGGAGCATGCCACTGGGAAGATCCAACGCGCCGCCGTCCTTCAGCTGTGCCTCGAAGATGATGTTTGGTGTACCGCATCACACACGCGCCCTCCATACCAGGTGAGCTTCATGATTTCTTGTCTCAGGAGGGTATATACTTTTGTGGGGCAGCCATCGAAGGGGACAAACATAAGCTGGAGCCATACAACCTTGATTTCAAAAGCATCGCTGACCTACAAACCAGAATCAAAATTCTTGTAGAAGATTGTGATAAACAGACACCATCCCTATTCGACGTAGCAAATTTTGTGCTCGGTACAAATCTTCAGAAGGGTGACGAGACGGTGGCATTAAGGTCGTCTGGATGGGAGAATTATCCCTTGACGTACGAGCGGATAAAATATGCCGCCCTCGATGCATGTGTGAGTTTCGAGATAGCTGCAAGGTCCAAAGAGCTTGTTGCGAAGCCGTCTCCCACAAAAAATGAGAACAACAAGAAGAAGAAGAATAAGAAGAAGAAGAAGAAGAAGAACAAGAAGAAGAAGAAGAAGAAGAAGAAGAAGAAAGAAAAGGCTGCACCAGCAGGAGGGCATTATGAATGGATTAACTATTTCCTCTCTTGTAAAAAAACTATTCCCTCTTGATGTATATTGATATAGATGGACTATTTCGATGGTGTGCATGTCTTTGGAACAAAGTAGTAGCGTGGGTCTGCTTGACTATAAGGAACTATTTATCCGCCTAACTTTCTCTACTACTCCTTCCAGTGATCGGTATGCAATGCATGTGTCCGTAGACATGACAGCTTGTCCATGTAAGTTCAACTACGGCGACCATCACGTTTCATCCACTGCCACTCGCGATTCCCACGACGCCGCTCCAACCCATGGCACCACGTCCCCCGACGTGCACCTCACCCCTCTCGGACGCACCGCCCCTCTGCCTTTGTGTGCATGACATGTGGGCCACCTAATATGCGGTGAGCATCAAGTTTCTACCACATCCACATGCGATTCCCACGACGCTGCTCGAACCCATGACACCACACGTCCCCTGACCTGCGGCTCACCCCTCTCGGCGCCACTGCCCCTCTGCCTTCGGGAGCATTACATGTGGACCAGTCACCTATCGGCTCCACATGTTATTGACTGAAAGGAAGGTGTAGTAAGGCGCTGAAGCTCAGCCCTGAGGGCCCTGAGAGGGAAATGCAACTCCTATGCCAGGACTTGTGGTGCTACCGCTGCACAAACTCGTGCCAAACTCAAGATTTGTTTCTTTACTATACATGCACGCAATGATTTAATGGACATTGTAATCTCAACATGTGATGGGGAGCTCTAAATTTGAATTTGAAACTTATAAAATGAAAAGATTCAAAAAAATAAACTGGGAGAGAGGGAGTATATCGTAGGATGTGTCCCATACGAAATAAGTCCCCTGGTTTGTCACCGCGAAGATGCAGTTAGAAAGGAGCACAACATCTTCGTACTCCTACGCCAACAAATCGACCGTAGACAGTATGGTCCGCCTTTGACCGCCATGTGCAAGGTTCGTGCTATCTTATTCAATCTCACCGTGGTTCCATCGTACCAATTCATGCGGTGGCCCGTAGCATGGCAGATCCCAATGTTGGACAAAGGTTCTACGGGAATGGTGTCACCATTGTAAATGTTGTGCAAATTGATGTCGGTACCCTCCCGTACATGTGCAAGACAATCTCCACTCGCACCAAGCCTAACATGTGAAACAATGGGCAGGGGGAGAATTAGGAAATGGACACAGAAGTAGTCTTCAGAATTCATTTACTACGTGATCAAACTCATCTTACCTACTCATCGGAGGAAATACAAGTGCCCCTCGACATCGGCATCTCAAGGGGTGTCAACTTGCAACTATGGCCACACCGCGCTGGAGAGACCCCCAAGGAAACGTCCTCGTGCGTTCCACGGAACATCAAGATGCATTCGTATGAGTAGTTTATCTTGTGAGAGAAAAGAATGAACGAGGGAAGGCCTCTAGAGATAGAGATAGACACTACTACTACCAATGTGCTGGCCCGTGCGTTGCAATGGATCCAAATTAGTAGAATAATACTTGTTCACGTGCTTGAAATATAAACACTCTAGTTTTGATATACATGTGTCAGCAGACATGACAGCTTGTCCATGGAAGTTGAACCACGGCGACCATCACGTTTCTTGTTTCTACCACTGCCACACCCACACACGATTCCCACGATGCCGCTCCAACCCACGGCACGACGTCCCCCGATGTGGACATGGATCCTCTGACGTGGCTATCACTGCCTTGTCGTTCCTTTCCTTCGCTGACAGGTGGGACCCACGCTTGGGGGTCCCACATGTCAGTGAGAGAGTGGTAGGATTGTTCATGTCAGGGGATCCTCATCCCCCTGACGTGCGCCTCATCCCTCTTGGCCCCACCGCTCCACTCCCTTTGTGTGCATGACATGCGGGCCAGCTGACTGCGGTGACCATCAACTTTCTACCATAGCCACACCTGATTGGATGCGGTTTTCCTGCTCCGCTGTTGTGCTCCGATCCATACTCCCGCACCATCAAATTTTCATCCAGCGGCTATGACACATTTCGTCCCGGGTATCAATCCTCAGTTGGAGTACTTCTGTACTACAGGTAGTACCTACCGGTGTGGCCATCTACGCCTCGTAACGCCCCGACGCCCAGCTATGGCACCCTCGCCACGACCACGCCACCGTCGGCCGGTTCATCTCGAATGAGTGAGTCGTGAACCACACCACCACCATGAGAATGACATGTGGGCCAACCGCATTTAAGGTCTACATGTCATTGACTCATAGGCCGGGCACTAAGCCACTGAAGTTCGGTCCTGTGGGCCCCGAGAGGGAAATGTAACTCTTGCGGCAGGCCTTGTGGTGCTCCCGCAGTACGAGCTCGTGCCAAACCCAGAATTTGTTTCTTACTACTACCAACTACTAGTAAGGTACACGTGCATTGCACGCATGAGATTCTGGTGGTTTGTGCATTATGCTTCTACATGTGGAGTCTTCCATATTCTACGGGTTTGTTTGGTTTCTAGCCACACCTTGCCACATCTAACCTTAGGCAAGTTTGACCAAGTTAGGTAGGTGTTTGGTTCTAGCCACACCTAAGGCAAGGATTTTTTTTTATGAACAGTGAGCCCCACATGTCATAGACACAAAAAGTGTGGCAAGATTCCCTTAGGCAAGCCAAAGTGTGGCTGACAATTTGAGCAGCTCAACTAAGGCAAGTGTGGCAAAAATCATGTGGCAATATATGGCAAAGATAGTCACAATCCAAATAGCCCCTACATGTGGAAAAATCTGGTGGAATGTAGATCATATCCAACGACCAGTAATGCTCGGATTTGCCATCTTTGTACCGTCAGATTGGCTTCATCCAACGACCAACTTTCAAAGTTATTCACACACTATATAGGGGTATAGATATAGATGTTTGGTTTGCAGCCTAAGGTTTCCAAGCCTAAGCTTAGGCATGCCACAATATCTTAGGCATGTGTTTGGTTCATTGCTACACTTGTGGCTTGCCACACTTTTCTAGCTACATGGTCCACATGTCATAGACTCAACTTCTTGCCAAATCTTGCCACACTTGTGGTGGCCATTTTGTTAGCCACATTTTTTGTGGCAGACACAGGGGTTGTTTGGTTTTAGGCCTAGCAATGCCACACTTTATCATACAATGTTGCCAAACTTGCCTAAGGTTAGGGCCTGTTTGGTTTGCGACTAAGAATGCCAGAGAGTGCCACACATAAGGTTAGGCAAGTTTGACTAACTTAGGTGAGTGTTTGGTTCAAGCCACACCTTAGGCAAGCCACACTAAGGCCTTACATGATATACACACAAAAATGTGGCAGGATTCCCTTAGGCTTGCCAACTTGTGGCTCTCATTTTGAAGAACTAAACTTTGCCTAAGCTTAGTTGTGGCAAAGTTAGTCATGAATTAAGTTCAACCATGGAGTCTTCTAGATTCTACATGTGGCAGAATCTGGTGGAATGTAGATGATATCCAACGGCCGCTAGTGGTCGGATTTGCCATCTTTGCCATCTTTCAAAGTTTTTCACACACTATATAGGGGGTATAGATATAGATGTGTCGGCCCGTTGCAATGGATCCAAAGTATATCTATTTAGTGGAGTGCACTCTAAACACATTATATATTTAGTTTTCTCTAACCTTTCGTAGCCATGCAACCAAGCCACATAAGCTTCATGGGTGCCCCCCACATCATATTATTCATACTACGTTGACTGAAAAAAAGATAAATCACCCAAAACAAGATCTTCCCGTTTTTTGTTCCTACGATGCTGTGTCGTGCACGTACCTACTAGTTGTATAGTGGTAGTACTAGTTGTATAGTACAAACTTGGTACTAGTAGGAGTAGTACTAGTACAGAATGCTCCTACTCTATCAACGAGCCCCATCTTGACACCAAATTTCTTGGCTTCCATGCTACAACTAGATCTTCCCCTCGTTTTTGTTTTCCAACCCGGCGGCGGGTGGGGTACTCCTTCCCAATAGTTGGTTTTGTCAATGGCGGTCCCACATGAAGGTGAAAATGCTAGGCAACACGCCTTCCCTAAGCTATGTGTCGTGCCGAACGGGCCGTGGAGTACTCCCGATTCCCGGGCGTGTGGGGGTGCGACGTGAACACGGCAGGCCTTTTCCTTTTACAAGCAATGTGCCCGTGCATTGCGATGGATCCAAAGTACTAGTAGAATAGTAGTACTTGTTCACAAACTTGAAAGAAATCACTCTTGTTTTGATATACTCCTAATATATTACTCCCTCTGTTCCTAAATATTTGTCTTTTTAGAGATTTCAAATGGACTATAACATACGGATTATATAGACATATTTTGAAGTGTAGATTGACTCATTTTGCTCCGTATGTAGTCACTTATTGAAATCTCTAGAAAGAAAAATATTTAGGAACGAAGGGAGTAGTTTTCACTCAAAATATATTCCTTAGGCTGTTTTGATGAGGTTACGGAAGGATGTTGTTGCTTTCAAGATAATAAGGGGTTTTCTGCAAACCGGAGTAGAGAAATGGGCTATTGTTGCAAAAATGCCACAACTTACCTCACAGCCATTAGATGCAGATCTAATGGTCAGAAATGATGGATGGCAGACACGCCATCATCACCAACTGAGTCTTTTATAGGAGTAGGAGTAGAGAAACATGTATAAATTGTAACATTTGGTACTGCTCCTTGGCACAATCGATAGATAGAAATAACAATTGGAAACGCTAGGGAGGGGCTATTTCCGCTAGATAAGCAGGGTACATAGTATCTAGGTTGGCGCATCGTCGGTTTGGTCACACACGGCCCGACATGTTCTAGTGTTTCTAGAAAGATGCCCGCGTGTTGCACGAAGTTGATGGAAAAGGTAAGCACAACTTATAAATTGACGGATGGAGTACTAGTTACAGTGATGCATATAATTAAGCAAAGGGATCGCACATGTCGGTATTGACTGGAACAAGAATGCAACAACACAATAAGAATTAAGGCCACGATGATGCGATCACAGTGGTGGTTACAGAAGACAAGAAGAAAGATGCATCCATCAACGTACGACCTCCTCCTCCTCAACTTAGTGCGCTGGGCCACCGACCGGCGGCTAAGGAGTGGTGGCTTTTGTGGCGAGGTTGAGGTGCTTCTCATCAAAGGTATCCAAGGCTTCCAACCGGTTGAGGAAGGCCAACGACGTAGCGTCCTCACTAGCCTTGTAGATACCTATGTACACGATTTGCTCGCACGTGGATGTGTAGGTCGACGAATTCTTGTAGGGCGAGGCACCTCGCGGTGAGCGCGACCTCCAGGTGGACATTCTTCGTGGCGTCAGCGGGCAGTCGCAGGGCCACCAGTCCTTGAAAGAGGTTCCTGCCATGGAGGCCGATTAGGGTGGCAGGCAATGAGAAGCCCAGGCGCGCGGGCTGGAGGAGTACAGCGATGTCGTCCACGAGCTTCTTGAGGACGGTGAACTTGTTGCTGGTGGCAACGATCATCTGGTCCAACTGAGAGTCGTAGTTGGCATCGATGGCGGCCATCCACTAGTTGGTCTTCAACACCGTCTGGAGACTATCCTCGGTGCCATGCTGCAGGACGGTGTCATGGACCATTTGGCACAGCCGCTGGCCGCTCGTGCGCATCGCCTCCATGGGTCTGGAGTGAGCTCTTTTGCGCTTAGTGTAGGTGCTTAGGCAAATGCTTAGGTGCGTACGATGTGGTAGATGCATTGGAATGGAGGGGCGCCTTTATATGAGGGCAAACTGCATTGCATTCACATTGTGCAGCCTCTTTTCCCGGTCCTCCTCCCATTACTTCCCTCATGCATTAATTGAAGGATCATGCATTGGCCGTTCAACATTTTGGGAACTGCTACTCCATCCCTTGTCTGCATTAAAGCCATATCGGGAACTGCGCTGCCCGCTGTCAAATCGAATACTCCCTCCGTCTAGGTGAGTAAGTCATCTTACGAAAACCAAATAGTCCCAAAACACATAGGAGCGGTGCATTAACTCTCACAGTGTTTCTTATTTTTTGATATAAATAGAGGAATCAACCAATAAGAGATGTGGGGCTTGTATGCTTTTAATGACTTGAGACTATCAAACATGACATGCAGTGGTCAGTTTGTTGCATGCAATGATATTAATTAGCAAATAAACATTAAGTTCTCTCGTTTTCCTCTCCACCTTGGTCACGGTTCATAATCTAAGACTATTAATAGTGGGTACACTAGTATCATATGCATGATACTAGTGTATGATAGTACCTCCATAGTGCATAGTATCATAAAGTAGTATCATAGATGATCATATTTATTTCCATGCATGACATAAAGTAGCATAGCATTTAACATGATACGGTATCTACCTATGTTACTCTAACTCTCTCTCTTCTTTAGTTGTGTGCCACATAAGCATGTTTGCTAGTCCCAAGTGCATGTTACCGGTTATGTTACTCCCACTATAGCCAGCATAAGATGACTTATTCATCTAGATGGAGGGAGTATACTGTACTATTTAAAAGTCGAGGGCGGGGCTTTTCCTGCGCGGTAGGCGGGGCAGTTCCGCTTAGTCGGTTCGACAGAGACGCAAGAAGATGAGGGAGTAGGTTGCTGCAAACGTAGGGCTATGTGATTTGACAACGAGTTACTGCTGGATAGGTGGGGCCCCATGATTTGACTTGCCATTATCATTTTAACTGTGGCGCTACGACCGGCGTGAGTCTCCTGATTCCTGACCACCTCCATACATGTGCCTCTCCCAATGCTCCACCATATATGTAGAGGTTGGCTCTTGCGTGCGAGGATCAAGCGGACTGGTCCAATTTTAGGTTGACTCGCTGCAGTCCGTCGGATGGGGAGCGGATGGTGGATCATGGGCCTCAGGGCACAGTGTGCCCTACCTTGAGCGGGGCATGGGATCTCAGTCCTTTCCTCCACATATGCAAAAATGTCATGTAAAGAGGGCTTATAGCCCACTATTGTACTTACTTGCTCCTACAGGTGCTAAGCTTGCCACATAGTCATAAAGTGTGATGTGGCAAGTTAATTAAGAAGAGAGAGAGACTAGTTTGATGACCCAAGGAAGAAACAGTGCTAAGCACGTGTACCTAGGTGAAAAGACAATTTTGAGTCTATAGCTAATTAAATGAAGCAAACTTAGCAACAAAAAACTAAGCACCTATGCATTGGGGACTTGATTGCTAAGCCATTTAATGCTCTTAGCACCTCATCTAAGCACCATTTCATTGGAAGAGGTCACTCCTTGGCAAATGCAATAAATACTACGAAGAAAGATATAGAGAGAAGTAAAAAATACACTTATAGCCAACCTTATAGCTAACCTTGTAGTATGAGTGACTAAGTGATGACTATGTATGACATGCCAACATCAAATAGCCTAACGCACCTTGTTAAATCTCCAAGGGTGCGACCGCGCGAGCGACGCGACGGTCGTGGTAGGCGCGACCATGATACGGGCTGCTGGCAGCCCTTGGATCTGAGATCGAACTGTCGCATCCTAAGTTGCTAAAAATTTGCAGAATAACCCTCCAGGATAGGATATTCACCCATAGGTCTAGAATCACGCCATGCAACCGTTCGATCTCAGATCCAAGGGCTCTCGGAAGCCCGTATCATGGGAGAATGGAAAGCCACTACCCTGCCATTCGCACACTAGCAGTTCGCTCCTACTCGTCCCCGCACGTCCTTTAATATTACGGCAGTTCACTCCTAAGTCGTCCCGTCCTTTCACATTATGACAGTTCCACTAATCCTAACCCTCCACCCAAATCCATGGCATCCAAAATCTCCATGATCGATGGTGAGTACAAGGTTAGAACCATCACCGGCGATGAGTTCGACGTCATCTACACCCGTTCTTCCGCGATGGTGAAAGGATGCCTTGCTTGCTTCAGACGCATGTTCGAAAACTCAAATGATGAGTGGGTCGCTGGGCTAGATGTTGAGTACACCACAGTCCTAGGACGAGGGAAGGATCTAAAGAAGGAAGAGAGGAAGAAGCTTGCCGTGATCCAGGTTTGCGTGCATGACTTATGCTTGGTCTACCACATATGCCATGCCAATATTGAATGCCAGGATTTTAAGAACTTCCTCAAGAGCGACCTAGTCAAATTCGTTACTGTAGACTTTACGAACAACGAAAGAGTCCTGGGTCGGATAGGCATCATTGTAGGCAACCCCTTCGACCTCCGGAAGAATTGCCTGCTGCCCTCCAATGGTCAGCCTTCAACACTGACCCTGGCAGGAGCCATGGTTCATCCTTCATACGGTAAACTGGAGAAACCTCATTACACGTTTCATCGTCATGCATGCCAGCGGAATGTACTAGATATAGACCACATCCACTATGCTGCAATGGATGGCTACCTTTGTTTCAATATCTACAAGGGTTGGATGAAGAGCAAGAGCCAAGTGTGCGGTTCAAGCAAAGAAGTATCGACCAAGAGGAAGAGGGACAAGGACGAAGTCGAGGACGTGGTCAAGGACTCCAAGTAAGGTGGCAGTTTCATTGCTCATGGTGGTTCTAATGCAGTGTCTACCGGATTAGTTGCATAGTTTAATTTTAGGTGTGCTTAGTTTAATTTGAGGGGCGTGTTGTGCTGAGCCCCCAGCAGAACCATGTTATGTTTCTTCTCGTTACTTTAACTCTTCAGCACGTACATACTAGTATTTCTTTAATAGAACTTAGCACCCCATTTAAGCACGTACTAGCTTTTTTAATAGTACTATATGCATAATTTGGCGACGAGCGCTTTTTATTTCAAGTTTTGCTCCATGGCGCAATCCATCAATACTACTACTGTACAAAAGGGGAGTATACATTTTTTAAAGGCTAGAGGGCCGGGCAGTCTAGTTTGGTCGGTTTCATGAGAGCGCGAGGGCCTTTCTAATTTGACGGATCATTACTGCTGTCAAATGGAATAGTAGTGCGCCGCCCACTGCGCGCCTGGCTGAACACGCCTCATCGCCTCCATCAAACCCCTCCATTAAACCTGCATGCAAACCGAGAATCCTACTCCGACCACACGTTCGTTCATGAGCGGGCCGGAATTAAACGCAACACCGACCGAGCTCCTCCCATCCGACCTTAGTTTAAACAAGGCTAGACGCCGGCCAAGCTCCTACCGTCCGCCCTCTATCTACACGAGGCCAGACAGACAGCGGGCAAGAATCGCACCCCTCCGCCGCTCCCCCATCTCCTCCTTCACCATTTCCCCACTCTTCCGATGGCTTCCGAAGAGCCGTTCTCTGGCATATTACCCAGCGGGGTGGCCTGCCGAGCCCTCCGGATATGGGCAAGGCCGCTCGGTGCTTCACCAACCTCGCTTGGCCCGACGGAGCCAATTGCCGCCCCAAGCAGGCGCGTGGTTCAGCAACTCGCCGCTCCAGTTCAGTTTGATGAGGAGTGGTGAGTTGCTCCACGCTGACATGGCGACGGGCACGCTGGTACGGGCGTCGTCGCTACTGCGTCATACCACGCCACTAGTGTCTGCGGTGGCCGCGCTTCCCATGTCTGTGGGCGCGCCTCCCGTGCCTGAGGCAGCGCCATGCAGGCAGAGACAGAAGCCGGGTGCGTGGAGAGTGACGATTCTGTGGCCAACTTCCCCGTGTCCGCCACCATCATCGAGGAGAAGTAGAACATGAGAGGCTGCCGCCACTTGGGACCCATGAAGGCCACCGCCGAGGCGACGACTGCGCATTCAGGTGGTTTCTTTGCTACTTCCTCTCTTCCGAGGACATTCGTCGACCCCGCAAGTGTCTGATGGACATGAGGAAGACAAAGGGATCTGCGTGCGGCCATTTAGATTATGTACTCCCTCTCCAGCTGGCGGGAAATATTTGTTCTAAGAATGGATAAATTGTATGTATCTATAACTAAACTAAGTCTAGATACATCCATTTCTAGGACAAGTATTTCCGGACGGAAGGAGTATTAATGATACCAAGAGAGCTAGATTGGCACCGCTCAGTTCATGTAAATGTAATGAAATCCATCATGTTTATATGAAGATACGGCTTTTTTATACGAAATCCTTCATGCTTATATGAAATAAGTCCGTGTTTGCATGAATTTCATCTGGTTGGTTAGAGTTGTGAAAATGTATGCTGCTGGCGTTTGATGTCGTCCTCTGTGGAAGGAAGCGGGAGGAAATTTGCCAGCTGCCATTGGAGATGCTCTTATGCTGGAAATAATAAAGTGACATCCAATCCATTTGAGTTAATTGCGTGTATGATTGTCCCTCTATAAAAAGTTAATTGCATGTATAGTGTACACGTGACTTGTAGGGTGGCTACAGCTTCGTACAGAAAGTTAAAAAGAAACAAGTCCATCCTTAATCTTGTATTCTAAGTACTCTGTGGGTTCCACTGTCAGTACAGTAGCGAAAGAAGTATATATTAAATAAGTAATATATAATATAAAAATCTAAAGTTAAAGATAGAATTCGAACTCATGTCATCGCGTTGCGAGCATCCAGCGCTAACCAGTCCAACACATTTTTGTTGTAGACCATGCTGGAGATATATCTCCATGTCTACTCTTATACTCCATCTGTTCCTAAATATTTGTCTTTTTCAGATTTCAAATGGACTACCACATACGGATGTGTATGTAGACATATTTTAGAGTGTAGATTCACTCATTTTGCTCCGTATGTAGTCACTTGTTGAAATCTCTAAAAAGACACTCCCTCTGTCCGGAAATACTTGTCATCAAAATGGATAAAAGGAAATGTATCTAGACGTATTTTAGTTTTAGATACATCTCTTTTTATCCATTTTGATGATAAGTATTTTCAGACGGAGGGAGTAGAAAACAGAGTTGGTGATGATGGTGTGCGTGCCATCCTACAATATAGGCCGTCGGATTTATATCTAACGAATAGGAAGGAAACTATGGCAATTTTGCAAAAAATATACCCACACCCCTCTCCACGTTCGCAAATAAGGCCTTCCCTCGTTCATCCTTTTCTCTCACAAGATAAACTACTCATACAAATGCATCTTGATGTTCCGTGCAACGCACGGGCGTCTAGCTAGTTTCTTTTAAAATAGTTACTGCGATAATTGGGTTGAAGTGATATATTTTATGTCTGCCCCAAATGATTTCAGATTCACTAGTAGTAACAAACAAAAGGTTGTCTTGTTAATTAACAGAAAACAGGGTGAAAACTATCACATGAGGCCGGTAAAAACAAGGCACACTGGGTTCAGCGTAATCGTCACTACAGATGTGCGTGCACGAGAAGTCTACATATCGAGGGTGCTACTGAGTGAGGCACAGAGACACAATGTTTGAGAGAGAAACCAATTGACAGATACGATCAGATCGAGTTGTCACCCTTCTGCTGTCATTGTTGGGGTGGGGCAGGGGGAGGGAGAGAAATACGTATCGAGAGTGTGCGCGGTAGGCATAGAGGCACAACTAGCTAGTGTGTGTGTATGTATGTGTGTTTGAAAGAGGAGTAGATAGATTACTATCAAGATCGAGGTGCCACCCTACTCCTTCGGTGTCGGGTAGTGTGTGTGTGTGTATGTGTGTGTTTGAGAGAGAAGCCAGTCAATAGATTAGTATCAAGATTGAGGTGTCACCCTACTCCTTCGGTGTTGGGAAGTGTGTTTGTGTGGGTGGGTGAGTGGGTGGGTGTTTGTGGGGGGGGGCAGTGACACTCACGTATCTCTACTCTTATAAAAACAGAGTTGGTGATGATGGTGTTCCTGCTATCCTGCAATATAGGCCATCCAATTTATATCCGGCGGATAGGAAGGAAACTATGGCAATTTTGCAAAAAGATACACACCCCTCTCCACATTTGCAAATAAGGCATTCCCTCATTCATCCTTTTCTCCCACAAGATAAACTACTCATACAAATGCATCTTGATGTTCCATGCAACACATGGGCATCTTGCTAGTAGGGAGAAGGAGTTTGTGTGACACATATCTAGCTATATTAAGGGATAGGTAGATAGCATTTGTGCGAGGCATACTTAAAGCATCACGAAGATAAACAAACGGTGTGCATGCAAGTGCCGGAAAAAATGAAGCGAGAAACAATGTGTGTGTGTGTGTGTGTGTGAGAGAGAGAGAGAGGGAGAGAGAGAGGGAGAGAGAGAGCGAATCTCAAAACAAAAGGTGCTCTGCTGGAATCCCATTGTATGTATTCATGTGGTTCCGGAACTCGAGTTAAACTTAGGCATATATGTGAGAGACATTATTATACTTTGAGACATTAGTGGCTGTGGGTGGGCGGAATTAAAGGGTTGGGCGTGTTAGACAAAGAGAGAGAGTGTTTTTCTGTGTGATAGACTTGTAGGACGGGGTAGAAAGACGAATTCTAACCTTGACGGAGGGAGAGAAATACATGAAGTGCGCGTGTGTGATTCCGATGCCCACAAGGAAATGAGATATGTATGCGTGTGAGAGAGATTGCACAATTCATTCATGTATCACTGTCTAGCGATCGTGGACATGCATCGCTTGAACATAAATCAATATCTACTTCATATCGTGGCCAAAGGTACACTATCGATTCAACGCTATAAAGATTGTACACTCACATATCACATTTTTTTTCTATTTAAATAAACCTTTTCAGTTGTGCATGCCAAAGTTACAGTGATGTTTTTTCAAACAACTAATGTAGCCATCATGTACATGCACCATTGTTACTTTTGCATTAAAATTCATTAGTCTTGGATGATTTAAGGTTCTATTATGAAGTAATATATGTAATATTCATATATGAATTCAACGGGTACGCAATTTTTGAAATGGAGGCTATGTAATCATATGAGGTAACACTTTTAAGTAGCGGACTACAATATCAATTTCTTTTTGTGCACCTCTACACTAACACGTCAATGCATTATGTTTAAAGTAAATAACCAATGGCTATAAATTATCTATTTACACAAGAAATACATAGGTTGAGCGTTTGATCCCTTTTTTTGTGAACGCGCCACTACACTCATACGATTGGCCGCGCCCGTGTGAACGTCCAAGTTATCGGTGCATCATCCCAAGTTATTGTATTTTTTCTGGGGTGGACTTCACACCAGTTATTAACTGCTGACGCGTGCCCCGTGTACACAGTCTAGCATGACCTTCCCGCTAGCAGGGTCCAAAATTAGTTGAAACTGGATACGAACGATCCCGCGGGTGGCAAAATCTCCCGCTTCCTTCTAAAATTTCCGCCACCTTAGTCTTTAGCATGCGAAATTCCCCTTTTATCCTTGGTGCACAGAGACCAACAGTTATAATACCGCCCTCATCTACATAATAGGTCGGGGATGCTTTGGTAACTTCCGGTTTCCCCCACTACACGGCACCCCCATTTCCTCACCCCCTCCCGCAAAAAAGACTAACTCCACAGCACCAGAGCATCTTACATCATGCCATCCGTACTTCATCGGCCTTTCTCCCCTCCCCTCTCGAAACCCTAGATTGCTCATCCACCGGCGTACCATAGCCCATTCACTGCCAGTGGTGTCCACCTCACCGGATCTGCTTCTGCGGCCACATCTACCCCTCCCACCTCCCCTAGAAACAAGTAGACTGCTCACCCACCATTGTACCACAATCCATTCAGTGTCGGCCTTGTCCACGGCACTGGATCTGCTTCGCCGGTACGCTCGTCCACCGCCGCGCATCTGCAGCGGCTCGTTCGTACTCCCCACCAGAGACACTTCGTCCACACACCCCGGAGCCGCCCCACCAATGCCCCCATTGACGGCCTCTAATCCTCTTCGCCGACACCTTCCTCAACCCTACCGGAGCTGCTTCACCGACACCATCGTCAACCCTACCGGAGTAGCTTCGCCTATACCATTCTCAACCCTACCGGGGCCGCTTTGCCAACTCACAAGTCCATGGCCTCAAATCCGCTTCCTCGCACCCTCATCCAACCTACTTGAGCAACTTATGATGCCCCGTCCACGGCTGCAGATCCGCATCGTTGACACGATTCTTAACCCAACCACCGGAGCAGCTTCTAACGCCCCGTCCACGGCCGTAAATCCGCATCGTCGACACCATCCTTAACCCAACCACTGGAGTAGCTTCACCTACGCCCTCGTCCACGACCGCAGATCCGCTTCGCCCACACCATAGTACACCCTACAGGAGCCGCTCCACAAACACCCTACTCGACGGTTCTAGATCTCCTTAGCGGACCCCGACAGCTAGCGCAACATCATCACCCTTGACGTTTCTAACCTGATTCCCACCGTCTGGCAAGATGCCAAGAACCCGCCACGACCTAGGTACTTGTCACTTTAAACTCGTCCAGCATCACATGCCCGATGTACTTCAAATATACTAACAGGTCGTTGTTACCTGTTATGCAGCTGGCAAAAACTACAAGGATGATGTTTCTTATGGATCTAATAGCTTGGCCAACCAAGATCCTGGACTGAGGCATTGCTATGATCTTGTAAGTGTGTCTCTCTCTTGTATTGTTTTGTGCCTGCCAGCATGCTTTGCTAGGATTTTTGACTAGTAATCCCTTTGTGCAGACAATGATTTCTACTACTGGCTGCTAAATTAGATATGTAGATGTCATACATGATACTACCTCGTACCTCCGTTCCTAAATATAATTCTTTCTAGAGATTACACTATAGGCTACATACTGGCTGCTACGGAGCAAAATGAGTGAATCTACACTCGAAAATGCATCTATATACATATGTATGTGGTCCATACTGGAATCTCTACAAAGACATATATTTAGGAACAGAGGCAGTACATTACACAAAATCGTAGGTGGCATGTAGGAATTCCAGTGCACTACATTAGGCTCCCTTAGAGTGCCTGCTAGTCCAGCACACAGAGTCATGGCTAGTTTATGCTACGCACACAATCATCAATTGGTGGTTTAAATATGTGCAAGGGATATGCAATGTATTATCATGTAGAGATGTCTGAAATTAGCCGTGTCAACTTGCAGATAGGGTTACACAATGAAAAAGTACAAGATTTATGTGGCAATTTCATGGAACATCGCAAAAAAAGGAGAGTCAGCGGTGAGCCTATACAGTGTGCTATGGTACATCACTCCTCCATTGCAATCATCGTGACATGTTATTTGTATGTCGGTTCTATTGGCCAAGTTTCTTAGGGACAGTTATTACGAGTTATCCTAAGAAAATAAGCACCTGTGAATATAAGCTCCATGTAATAAGCCAACCAATTCTTTTCATTGCGTTTTCAGCTTATCTTTGGTATGATCAGTCAAAAGTCTAGATTGCATTATATTTTTTCATTTTGCTGCCCGTATGAAAATTAATTTGACTTGCAAACATCACAAATTGAACCCAGTGCAGTAATTAATATGATAGGAAAACAGACCATCACTATTTGCTCAAAATGCAAATACAAAGATACCATCTACTTGGCACAATCTACTTTGGTCAATGTTTTCCATAGAGATCCCATTGCCTAATTTAAACGAAGAACTCATGACCCACATTTAAATGAAGAACAATTATTTATTGAAATTTGATGGTCCAAGTGGCTGGTTATTATCATATAGCAGCACCACCTGAAAGCATCATATAGCAGCAACAGCAGCTCATAGCAACTCATCATACAGCAGCAGCAGTGTGCAATTCATCATATACCACCAGCAGCTCATAGGAATTCATCATATAGCAGCAGCAGGAGCAGGTCATAGCAATTCATCATATAACAGCAGCAGGAGCAGCTCATAGCAATTCATCATATAGCAGTAGCAGGAGCAGCTCATGGCAATTCATCATATAGCATCAGCAGGAGCAGCTTATAGCAACTCATCATATAGTAGAAGTAGCAGCTCATAGCAATTCATCATATATCAGCAGCAACAGCTCATAGAAATTCATCATATAGCAGCAGAAGCTCATAGCAATTCATCATATAGCAGCAGCAGGAGCAGCTCATAGCAATGCATCATATAGCAGCAGCAGAAGCAGCTCATAGCAATTCATTGTATAGTGGATCAGGATGAAAATTTGGCAAAAAATCAGAGGAGATCCTCACCATGTTGGATGAGCTCATCCTTCAACAGCACCTCAAGGCCACGGCCTGGTAGGAGGGGAGGGGGAATAAGGTGCCTTCCGCCGTAGTGTGGCATCAGCCATAGTTGTACAGCGCCCGCCGGAGTAGTGCGTTGGACGAACCACAATGGAGCAGCTGCTGGAGACCATGAGAATGGGGGGCGACGCCAGAGGGAGGAGCAGCCAGGGAGATTTGCCCCTACCCACCGGCCATGTAGCCTAGCTGGACAGAGCATCGTCGAGGACCAGGCCAGATGGGACCAGTGGCGACGGCTCGCTGGAGGAACCCTAGTGCTGCAGGTAGGGGATCGAGGTAGAGGGAGAGGGGAGAGGAGATGCAAGCATGTAGGGCAATGAACGCTTGCGTGTTTGTTTTTACTTGAGGGTCAGGTGTGACACGGGCGTCAGCAGTTGCATTTTGAGTGTAATATAGGCAGACAACAGAGTCATTTCACTATTCCCCTTCCCTTCAATTTTTAGTGAGGTTCTACCCGAAACACCCCCCCCTCCAAAGCGAAATTAGTTAAACCCAAGCCCATAACTCAAAAATGACTTCTTTAAATCTTTTATGGCTTATTTTGACAATAATCCCTGAAAAGGCGGAATCGAACTGACCCTTAACGTGCAATTCAATTATGCGCGCAATGATGAATCACTCCTGCCTGCAATAGTGTACATTTAGGCATCATCATACATGGCATAACCTAATACATGTGCATTCCATTGTAGAATCTGGAATATGCAATGTTTATGTTAGTTCATACGTTGCACATGATGTTTAAATGCCCCTTAAATCTGGTCAGTCAAGTGATGGTCTTTAAGCCTCCTTCTTTGCTTCTTTTCTTGATATGTAAGATTTGCTCACACATCTGTCCAATTGCTTGTTTGCATCAGCCAACCATACTAGGACTGTTTGCTTTGATTAATTGTTGTTCTTGACCTAACACTCTAACAGAGCTTGTCAACGATTTAAACACTAAGGGCTGCTGTAGTGGGGCCTTGTCTAACTCATAGGTGACATAAAGCTTTGGCTGTACACTAAAGTAGGCTCTCCAAGAGTACTTGGAGATCCAGTTTGAAGGTATGCCTAGTTTTTACATAGTGCAGACATAGTAAATGCTCATTTCATTGTGTGCAAGTGCAAGAGATGCGGCATGTTTGATTATGTGGTGTTGTTTGGTTATAATCTTATCTTTTGTGTTCGCAAACTGGAAAGTATGCATATTTATCTTCCAAGGATATGAGTAACTAGTTTGTGTCACCTTGAAGAGGGGGTGCAATGAAGATACGATTGAGGATTTCCAAGTACAAGATCTTAGGAAGGAGCCTTGCAAGAGAAGTAGGAGCTGCGCTGAGCCTCTTCAACCTGTTAAGGTAAGTCACTGTATCCAACTCAACAGTTCAATTCCTTGTTTGTTTCAGGCATAGTTAATTTGCTCTTTTCAGTTGCTTTATTTGTCCTCAGTTAATGAGATGCCCAAAGAATGATGCCTGATGTTGGGTAATTGTATAACTATTAGTTGACATAATTAAAGGCCTTACCATTTAATTACTCTGCCGAAGTGTGCCTGAAGCATTGAAGTCTATTAGCCAACTATTATTGCATGAGGCTCACAATCTAGTTTATACTAGGCTAATGATTGCATAGTTTTGCTTGTTGTAGTATGTTTGTATGAAACCCTCTGCTGTTCATTATGCTCCCTAAGACCTTAATTGAGCTATACAATGGCCAACTTCTTGCTTACTTATATGCAGCGTGCTGTCTAAATTTGTAACTTGTCTGTGTTTTGGATTGGGCCCCAACATCATGCTCCTCTCGTGAGCTAAGAGAGATTTTTGTATGCAGGCTCCACAGACTACCTTTTTTATAATTTTTAAAATATCACCTGCTTATGCTTCATGACGTGTAATATTATTATTAGTCTTGTTTTTCCATGTACTCCATCCATCCCAAAATAAGTGTCTTAACTTTGTACTAGCTCTAGTACAAAGTTGTACTAACCTTGAGACACTTATTTTGGGACAGAGGGAGTACAGAATAGTCTGTCTTGCTTGCTTCACTGTTGTAACTATAATTTTTCCCTAGTCATGTGTACTTACAGAAACATTTCAGGATGAAGTGACATCAACACAAAGATCTGCGAGCAGTGCAGCATGGCTGTTACCGAATGATTATGGATTGGAATTGGAATGTGCTGATGTTCTCGAGCATCAACTAGAGGTGGCAAGACAACATGTACATGATTCTCAACGTACAATCAACAAGTTGAGATTGGACGTGCAGGTATTAGATGCAGGAGTCAAAAAATGAAATAAGACACTGAGGTAACCACGAAGGAATTGGAGATTTTGGAGACTGAAATTTGTGATATTTGAATCCAGATAATCCTATTTCCGAAGAGATTATAGTTCAAATGGAGTTAAGTTGATGCGCGTCCATGATGTATGAGTTGTATTTGCCCAGTGTATGTAATTTGCTGTTTGTGTATGCTTTATTATCACCGGTGCCGAACCATAATGCCCAGTGGGTATAATCGGCGGTAATTTCTTTATTGTATAGTGTAGGATTAGTCTAAGTTTCTATGCCTTGGTCTCTTTGTTGTATAGTGTATGTTTTTAGAGGTGATAGTATAGAGTAGGATATTTCTTTCAATATGCTATATCGTTCAAACGGGGGCCAACTTGCCCAAACGGTGTAGTGACTCAGGTTGTAAGTGGGACGGGTTGTGGCCGTCCTGCATCCTGCAATCCAGAACACGAGCGGCCGCGCGGGATATGCGGCTTGCATACGCGGTATACGCGGGTGGCCGCTACGCCGCGAGCCCGCAAGCAAGATGTGTCCATAAATCACATCCAATATATACAAAGCTGAATACATCATGAAGAAATAGGCGCACAAACTCTCGTGCTGAATAATAAAATTATGAACTGTATGAGCTGATTAGTTGAGGTCATCCCGTGATAATCGACAGCGCAGTGCTCATAGTAATCAATAGAGGTATTTCCAACGCTGACAACCTGTTCGTACCCATTTCGTCATCTAAGTGTGTCTCTAACGCCTACTCTCAAACCGCTAGCACCCGTCCGGACCACGTGGTTCAAACTTGTTGTACCATCCAACATGGACATGCATCGGTTCACAGGACGGTCCGAACGTATTTCTCCGTAAAACATAGACAAACGTGTGGGCTTAATTTGTCGGCGTCCAGATAGCACCCACGCCTGCTTTTGACCACCCTGGCCCACCCACCCTCGTCCCTCGACCGCGCGTGTTCCCGCCCGGCGTCAGCTGCCAGCATTCATGCCGCTGTAAAGCGGCCGCTCCACATTGAAGTCGGCCCAGAGCGAACGCGACCTCTCACCGCCTCCATCATTGAAGTAGCGCGCCGGCCGAGGGCGCCACCTGCAGTGCGTCCCCGATGTTTGTGCCTATTCAATGCCAAAGACGCGTTACTGGATGGGATGGGATGGATATCTACCACGCCCGTTCGATACTCCGTCCGTCTGTATGCCATCATTAAGTAGTCTCACCGACCGAGAAACCCACTCCACCACTGCGCATTGACGCACCCGGACACCTAGCCAAGGGTGTCCTTTCTAATGTGTTCGGATTTTAATTTACCTGCTCCACCATTAAGTGGAGGAGCAACCTGCATCGGCGCCTATGCCGGTGTTCCAGCAGGTGCAGGAGGAACGATGGTACAACCTGTTCCTCGTAGAACAACATCAGCTGGCGAAGGGTCAAATCGACGGCGAGCACGCGAGTGAGGAGGCCGTGGAGACCATCGCCTCAGTGACCCCAAACTTTGTTGCGGAACAGCGTGCGACCTATGAGGCCGTTCACGCTCAAGTCTTTGCTCGCTAGGAAGCGGCCGTCGCGGAGGTGCAGCTGCAGGCGATCGCCACTAAGAACAACATCAGTTTTGCCTCCTGTGCGCCACCACCAAACTATCGCGTGGTCTGGTGGTATGGCAACAGCATCGGCGCCACCATTTTCATTGTGGACCTCATGTCCAACTGCGGCAGACAGGTCGCAGACTCCTCCGAGAATGAGTAAGGCATGTGAGGCAGCAGGGCCTTGTGACCCATGTGGCCGGATCCGTATCCCATGTTCTACTCTTCCTCGACAAAGACCGCACCTGCACTTCACGGGTCTTATTGCCGGTGCTCATGTAGATGGTGGATGAAGGAGGTGGTCCAGGAAGTGAACAACAAGGGCTTGGACGTATGCCGCCCGCCATAGTTTTTTTCCTTCTAAATGTTTGAAATGCAATGAAAACATGCCGTGTTTGCATGAATGTCATCCGGTTTATATGAAATCCAGTCATGTTTGTGCAAAATTCGTCTGGTTAGTTCAAAAACGTGGACTGGCACCCCTATCTGTGGGCAGTTGTGGGAGGAAATTTGTGGGTCGCCGTTGGAGATGCCCTAACACGGTACCCCATATGTCTGCCCATCTGTTCGGACGTCCATCCCGAAATACATGGTGTATAAACAGAGTAAAAAAATCATTGCTTTCTAAGTTTGCCCAAATGTGTACACAAAAATATTTTAAAAAATAGCTAATCAATACCGATATACTATATTGCGTGAAGAGTGTGGTTTGGATTCATTCCAGGAAATAGAACGTGGATGAGTGGGAGCATGCAGCGGGATTTTTGAGAGCTGCTCCTAGCAAGGCCGACATTCAGGTTGAACGGCAGTAAAGCAAAGATCACTGGAGTAATGTGGTAAGGACGCACGCCTGTTCACGGGATGCGGGCACATGCGGGTTTCGCGGGACAACCGCAAAATCACATGTAAGTTATGCGGTTCGTCGCCGGTGCCCACTTTTACTGTGTTTAGCGGGGCGGCTTTGCGGACACGCGGGACAGCCCACGCCGCTTGCACCCTTAGTAGTGACCATGGCCCTCCACAGGCCGTACAATCCATGGGCCATCTACGAGACAGACGATCCATGGCCTTCTATGGGCTGTCAGATCCATGGGCCTTCTGTGGGCCGTCGGATCCATGGGCCTTCTATGGGCCGTCGGATCCATGGGCCTTCAATGGGCCGTCGGATCCATGGGCCTTCAATGGGCCTATGGATCAATGGGCCTTCTACGTCCCATAGTTTCCATGGGCCTTCTACGGGCCGTCTTATCTATGGGCCTGGTACGGGCCGTATAATGGGCCATAAACGGGCTAGAGTGGAAATCGTACATTTTATGGGCTGACCATAACGGGCCGTTAATAGGCTGGATTTGATGATGCTATGAAAATGGCCCAACAGATTAATGGGCCACAAACGGGCCGACTATATCCACGGGCTGAATATGGCCCACAAGCAAAAAAGGCCAGTAACAAGCCGTAAGTAACTAAATGCTAGAAATGAGCCCAAGAATAAATGGGCCCTGAGAAGGCCAAAAGGTAACACGGGATGGAAATGACCCAATGGAATAATGGGCCTCTAATGGGTATAAAGCGATACACTATTCATTATGGGTCGGTTTCACCACGGGCCGTTAATGGGCCAAGAGTTACAAAGGGACTCATATGGGCTGAAAGACGTCATGGGCCGTACATGGGCCGGAAGTTACAATAGGCTAGAATCATATTGGACGGCCCAGATGATGCTACTGTGCCTAATACCATTAGTCCATAACGGGCCATGAGTTATGTCACGCCCAATATGCGATACTATCCTAAAGAGACTCGAAGGTCCCACCAAGGATAGAACCACATATTGAAACGCTTTTGCAAGGTGGATATCATTACATCAACATTACATGATAGATGGAGATACAACATCATCTTACAAGAGCAACATCCGACTACGGATGAAACACAAACAGAAGCTCAAACGACATCCACCCTGCTAGCCCAGGCTGCCGACCTGGAACCTATCCCCTGATCGGAGAAGAAGCAGAAGAAGAACTCCAAAACAAGCAAACATCGCTCTCGCGTCATGAACATCGCGATACCTATACCTACAACTATTGTTGTAGTAATCTATAATCCACGAGGACTCAGCAATCCCATTACCATGGGTATCAAGACTAGCAAAGCTTAAAGGGAAAGGAAGGGGTAAAGTGGTGAGGTTGCAGCAGCGACTAAGCATATATGGTGGCTAACATACGCAAATAAGAGCGAGAAGAGAGAAAATGGAACGGTCGTGAAGCTAGCAATGATCAAGAAGTGATCCTGGACTCCTACTTACGTCAAACATAACCAAAAAACCGTGTTCACTTCCCAGACTCCGCCGAAAAGAGACCATCACGGCTACAAACACAGTTGATGTGTTTTAATTCAGATCTGGTGTCAAGTTATCTACAACCGGACATTAACAAATTTCCATCTGCCCATAACCGCGGGCACGGCTTTCGAAAGTTTATACCCTGCAGGGGTGTCCCAACTTAGCCCATGATAAGCTCTCGCGATCAACGAAGGATATACCTTCTCCCAGGAAGACCCGATCAGACTCGGAATCCCGGTTTACAAGACATTTCGACGATGGTAAAACAAGACTAGCAAAGCCGTCCGGATGTGCCGACAAATCCCGATAGGAGCTGCACATATCTTGTTCTCAGGGCACACCGGATGAGCGAAGCATACAGGAACCGACGTAACCCAAGTTGCCAAGGAATGGTCCCGCAGGGTGCTCTAGTTTGGACCAACACTCGGAGGAGCACTGGCCGGGGGGGGGGGTTAAAATAAAGATGACCCTCGAGAGCGCGACTCCCAAGGGAAAAAGGGCTAGGTTAGGCAAATGGTAAAACCAAGGTTGGGCCTTGCTGGAGGAGTTTTATTCAAAGCGAACTGTCAAGGGGGTCCCATAAATCACCCAACCGTGTAGGAACGCAAAATCCGGGAACATAACACCGGTATGACGGAAACTAGGGCGGCAAGAGTGGAACAAAACACCAGGCATAAGGCCGAGCCTTTGTCACGCCCAATATGCGACCCTATCCAAAAGGAACTCGAAGGTCCCACCAAGGATAGACCCGCATATTGAAACGCTTTTGCAAGGTGGATATCATTACATCACCATTACATAAAAGATGGGGATACATACAACAGGCATACAATGCCACACGAATACAACATCACAAAACATAAGAGCATCATCAGACTACGAATGAAACACAAACAGAAACTCAAACGACATCCACCCTGCTAGCCCAGGCTGCCGACCTGGAACCTATCCCCTGATCGAAGAAGCAGAAGAAGAACTCAATGCAAGCAAGCATCGCTCTCGCGTCATGATCATCGCACAACCTGTACCTGCAACTGTTGTTGTAGTAATCTATGAGCCACGAGGACTCAGCAATCCCATTACCATGGGTATCAAGACTAGCAAAGCTTAAAAGGAAAGGAAGGGGGGGTAAAGTGGTGAGGCTGCAGCAGCGACTAAGCAAGTATGGTGGCTAACATACGCAAATGAGAGCGAGAAGAGAGCAAGCAGAATGGTCGTGAAACTAGCAATGATCAAGAAGTGATCCTGAACTCCTACTTACGTCAAACATAACCCAGAAACCGTGTTCACTTCCCGGACTCCGCCGAGAAGAGACCATCACGGCTACACACGCGATTGATGCGTTTTAATTCGGATCTGGTGTCAAGTTATCTACAACCGGACATTAACAAATTCCCATCTGCCTATAACCGCAGGCACGGCTTTCGAAAGATTATACCCTGCAGGGGCGTCCCAACTTAGCCCATGATAAGCTCTCGCGATCAACGAAGGATATACCTTCTCCCAGGAAGATCCGATCAGACTCAAAATCCCGGATTACAAGACATTTCGACAATGGTAAAACAAGACCAGCAAAGCCGCCCGATGTGCTGACAATCCCGATAGGAGCTGCATATATCTCGTTCTCAGGGCAACACCGGATAAGTCAAGCTACGAGTAAAACCAGCCCTCGAGTTGCCCCGAGGTGGCCCCGCAGGTTGCTCGGTTTGGACCAACACTTAGACAAGCACTAGCCCGGGGGGGGGGGCTAAAATAAAGATGACCCTCGGGTTGGCCGACCCAAGGGAAAGGTATGGGTGGTGGTGAGGCAAATGGTAAAACCAAGGTTGGGCCTTGCTGGAGGAGTTTTATTCAAAGCGAACTGTCAAGGGGGTCCCATAAATCACCCGACCGCGTAAGGAACGCAAAATCCGGGAACATAACACCGGTATGACGGAAACTAGGGCGGCAAGAGTGGAACAAAACACCAGGCATAAGGCCGAGTCTTCCACCCTTTACCAAGTATATAGATGCATTAATAATATAAGAGATATTGTGATATCCCAACCAAAACCCTGTTCACCATGGAGAAATCTTCAACTTCACCTGCAACTAACAACACTATAAGAGGGGCTGAGCAAAGCGGTAACATAGCCAAGCAACGGTTTGCATAGGAAAGATGTCAAAGGTTAGAGGCTCATGGCAATTTGGGATGGCTTGATAAACAGGTGATAGGTAGCGCGGCATAGCGATAGAACGAAGCAACTAGCATAGCAATGATAGTAGTGAGACCCAGGGTAGCGGTCATCTTGCCTAAAATCCCGCAAGGAAGAAGAACGAGTCCATGAAGAAGACGAACGGATGAAGCCGAACCAAGCGTAGACGAACGAATCCTCACGATCGCAACGAAACAGGAACTATCGAAAAGAAGCACACAACATAGTAAACACACCACACATGAACAAGGCATGATGCATGAACAAGCATGATGCATGACAAGACTACATGAAGCTACTCATGGCAAGAGATGATGCAAACAAGAGCAACACATCAAGACAAGTTTAAATGAGGCCGGGAACAACATATAACAATTCCGGTAAGTCCTCATATGCATATTTCGAAATTGGTCCAGATCTGAATAAACCTTATGTTCAAGTTGTTAAACAGCAAGTTAAGATGCACCAAGATGACCTACACGAGATTCTAGTCAAGTTACATATACAGTTCATTTAGTTCGGAGTTACGGCCTAGAAGATATGAGCAACACAAGTTTAACATGGCATTGATGCAAAATGCACCCAAACATCAAGCAAACACACCAAGACAAGGATGCAACATGATAATATGAAACTACATGCAATTCTAAGCAAGTTTCATATAGAGCACACTCAAAACGGAGCAACGGTTCAACACACACATGAAACAAGTTTAAAGGATAAGCTGCCCAAAACAGCAACTAGGCATATTGCAAGCATCCAAACAATAAGCTACAACATCTCAACATGAAAACAAAAGACATGGGCATGATGTATAGGTAAATCATAACAAAACATGAACACTGAGCTATCTCCAGAAATCACTAGAACATGCTCAAACACACATGGTAAGATTGCAAGTAATAACAATTCAGACTTTGCAGAAAATAACATCAGGTTGCAATGTTTAGAGCTATCAAACAACATGTTACAGGAACTTATCATGGCAAACAAAGGCATGGCATGAATCTACTAAATGCATAGATCAAAAGTCCCTTAGTGACCATAAGCCAAAAGGGAACAGAAAATATGATGGCACCCACGTAAACGTAGCAAGTTATTATACAGATTCAAACATGGCAGAAATAGAATTATGAAGTCATGTAGATGAGCTTGTACCACTCACCACAGAGCAATACATGGCATGGAAAGGCAACCAATAGTAATAATACATGTTTGTGAAGCTAATCATGGCAAGATCAAGTCCATAGGGTACATGGATCACTAGGAAAACACATGGCAACAACTGAACTTAATGTTAACAGGCTGACAGAAACATTATCAAGCAACTTTGGAGCAAGATATGAACAAGCTACAGCAGGCTATAATTGCAACTAGGGGCACAAATGGATAAAGCATAACATGTAGAACAAAACATATTTAGTGATCATCTCCAGATTATGTATAGAATGATTTGTAGGAGCAGATTTACATAGCATCACGAAATAACAGATTCAGCCTAGCAAAACAGTAACAGCAAGTACCCTACTTAACAAGCTCGATTCACTCACCACAAGTCATTGCATGACAAGATAAGCATAGCATCAGCAAGAAGACATGTTTATGTAACCAACCAAGGCAAGAACAAGTTTATAGCATGCAAGGATCAACTACAACAACCTCGGCAAAATTGAATAACATGTAAACAATCTGCCAGGAAACATTTTGAAGCAAAAGTAGAGCACAAAAATGACATGCTAGACTAATCCATAATTGCCAACATGGGCATGAATGGATAAATCATAACCATATGTTCAACACATCCTTACTGAAGTATCTCCAAATATACATGTATCTCTCTGTAGCAACATGTTTACATGGCATCAAAATTACAGCAGAACAGGGACTAAAATCAGCAACATCACGATGTCTAGTTTGAATGCTTGTGCTAGTCACCACATTGATCACAAAACTACATGGTAAGCACCTCTGTAAAGAAGACATGGCATAGATCAAAACACATGAAGACATCAACCTCATAGGATGCACACATCAATCATGGCAAAAATAACAAATGAGCTCGTTCTGTTAACAGACAGCAGAAAACATCATGAAGCACTCTTACAACGATGATTCGGGCATCAAGATGAGCTCAAATGAATATGATGCAATGGAATGAAATGATGTACTCGTTGAGACGAACAATTTGACATATTACACGCACCAAACGGAGCTACGGATGCAGAGATAAAATGCGATGAACATGGCATGATTATGCAAAATATTCGGGACTTAGTGTAAAATCAACCTCCGAAACTGGACGGGACGAAGCGGGACGAGGAGATCCGGGCGGGGAGGCGCGTTTGGATCATGGGCCTGGTGGATCTGGTCCACCCGACCAGATCCAGATCGGTGGCGGCAGCCGGCGACAACGGCGACGTCGCCGGAGATGGCGGGGACGGCGGGTCCGGACGGAGGCGACGACTTGCGCGACGGC
>NC_041391.1:575334894-575341537 GCF_002162155.2 Triticum dicoccoides | reverse complement strand
GGCATGGGCCCCGCTGGGGCTGAGCGGGCCGGCGGCGCGGCGCGGCGGAGGACGCCACGTGGCGGTGCGGGAGAGGGTGGACCGGGCGGGGCGGACATGTCCGTCGGTGGAATTGATGTCCCGCGGCGCGGGGAGGAAGAGGGCTAGGGTTCATCCGCGATTAGACCGCGAATTTCGGGGGAGAGGGCATATTTATAGGTAGAGAGAGCTAGGAGAGTCCAAATGAGGAGCGGTTTTCGCCCACACGATCGTGATCGAATGACCGAGAGCATGGAGGGGGTTTGGATGGGTTTTCGGCCACTTTGGAGGGGGTGTTGGGATGCAAAGAGAGAGGGGTTTTACGGTTACCCGGTTAACCGTTGGAGTACCAAACGACCTCCAAATGGCACGAAACTTGACAGGCGATCTATCGATGCCATACCAAGGCTGCATGGAAAAACTCGGGCTATTCCAAGAAAGTTTAACACCCGCTCACAGCGAGAGACAAAAGGGGAACGCCGGAGGGCATAGGAGTGTCGGATTGCAAAATGGACAACGGGGAAAATGCTCGGATGCATGAGACGAACACGTATGCAAAATGAAATTCACATGATGACATGACAAAATGCAACCCGCAAGCAGATGACATGGCAACGACGGCGAATAACCGGCAGACACCTGGCGCATCGGATCCGGGGCGTTACAACACTCCTCCACTAACAAGAGATCTCGTCCCGAGATCTTAGGACCGACACGGAAGGGAATAAGGGATGACGTGAAACAAGAACTCAAGAGAAGCAACAAAGAATCGAGAGCACTCGAGAATAAGAGAGGAACGACGAGAATGACGAGAATCGAAAGTTCACGGAATCAGATAGACTATGAAACCACTCCGGTTAGAACGAGATAAAAAAGCAGATAATACTGAAAGGATTTAGGCAGCACTCCGGCTAAAATGGAAGGAATAGACATGAACTTGAGAGGATGGAATGATACTTGATGAAGACATGACACAAAATCTCCGGAAAAAATTGAAAGAGAAATTGAATGAAAAGAATTTGGAAGGATTGAATTTAGTTGTTGAGAAAACCAACAACGAAAGAATAAGCTTGTTGTGGACTTATAGATAACATCTCAAAATTATGAGCTGATAACCGACCACAAGCGGAAAAGATTAAATAACTGGGAAGAAAGAAGAAATGCAAAACTCCATTTCAAAAGATATGGAGAATTAAATGCACCTCGCCAAGCAAGAAGAAGAATACTTGAGCTTCGCCTACAAGAATCTTGATGAACACTTGAGAGAATGAATTAAATCATGAAGAACCACCGTGAAGAACTTCGTTGACAAAAAGATGATGAGATAGAATGAAAGATGAAAAGGATAAGATGAGCCTTGCGATGATTTAGATAGAGGTTCCGACGAAAAAGCCGAGAAATTTGAACTCCAGAAAAGAAAAGATGAAAACACTTGGAACTAGAATTTATTCATCAAGAACAAACTCCGAAGGAAGGGATTACTCACTTGGATGGAATAAGAATAAGATTTATTGTATACTTATCCTTCATTAAATTAAAATTGATGACAAGTAATGGATTTTGCATACTACTTATCCTTGTTGAAAAGGATTGAGAGGTGACATATCGCAAACTTGAGAAGGTCTTCATGAACCACCGGCAGGATTGAAAAGAACGAATGGATTGAATGATAATCAAGGAAAAAGAATCTTGAACGAACCACCGTAAGAATTCGAAAATTGATTGACGAAAGAGAATGAATCAGCGGGAAGAATTAGAAGAACAAGTAAGCTGGAATGATGGCCTCCGATGAAAAGAAACGGGAAAAACAACTTCTGACACACTCCGGATAGGTAAGAAAAGAATATCTGACAAATGGAATAATTTGAGAGGATAATATGAAGCTAGAACCACGAATCTCCTGGAGAACGGACAAGATCTAGAGGAAAACTCTTCTTCGGTCTTCAAATGACGATGAGAAACACCACCAAAATTACTGAGATACTCCGGTAGAATGAAAAAGCGAAGGGGGTTGAGCCAACAATGAAAATGATTTGAAACTGTTCTTGGAAAAGGCATGTGACTGATGAAATTCATACTTATGTCACACTTTGAAAAGAATTTGGGAATCACTCCGGGGGAATTAGAAGAGTCAGGTAAGATCCTAGGAAAAGACCTGTAGGTTAGGGCCCACTAAAGAGAAAATACCGTTGGAAAGGATGTTGAACAAATAGATGATGCACCGGAACAATTGAAAAATTTGGATGAGGTGACAACCTCGAATTAATTAGAACACAGAAGAATCTCCTGAGATGTCTTCCGAACTCCGGAATGATTGAATGGCGAGAGGCAAACGAGCAAGGGGAACACTTGAGCCGAGGGAAAAGAATAAGATCAACCCGAAAAACATGAATTGAGTCCACCGGAAAAGAAAAGAGATGAAGAATGACGAGCAAGACGAGAATTCACCGGTTGAATTAATTGACGAAGGACTAAAGAGGCTCCACACGAATGAAATTGATGGTCGAAACAGACTCAGGCTCCGGGAAGAAAAAGGGTGGGAGGGCGGGAAAACAAAGGCAACCTGGAAGGGGAAATTGACGAATATCTTGAGGGGAAAACACCGGTTGAAATCATTAAGGAAAGAAAGCAAAGACTTCACCCGAGTAGGAAGGATACTCGATTACGGACTCCGATTCCAAGAAGAAAAAGGGAGGGCGGGTGGGAAAAGAAAACAACTGAGGATTGAACTCAAAGATGAAGAGGCTCGAGTCAACTTGACGAGAAATGCACCGGATGAAAAGAGCTGAGAACCAACGATCGGAAAACCCACTGCGTGAACCTAAAGAAAAATTTGAAGGGGAAGAGGAGTAATTCAAAACACCTACATCAAGATTCCTCACCAGAGTGACGAAGGGGCAGAGGAGTAAAAAGAATTCCTACTCTCCGATATAACTAGACTCTGAAAAAGTTTTCTTCTAGACTCAACAACGGCCAAACTACACGATCAATCAAGGGGGCTCCTAGGGTCGGTCGAGGCTCTGATACCAACTTGTCATGCCCAATATGCGACCCTATCCAAAAGGAACTCGAAGGTCCCACCAAGGATAGACCCACATATTGAAACGCTTTTGCAAGGTGGATATCATTACATCAACATTACATAAAAGATGGGGATACATACAACAGGCATACAATGCCACACGAATACAACATCACAAAACATAAGAGCATCATCCGACTACGGATGAAACACAAACACAAACTCAAACGACATCCACCCTGCTAGCCCAGGCTGCCGACCTGGAACCTATCCCTTGATCGAAGAAGCAGAAGAAGAACTCAATGCAAGCAAGCATCGCTCTCGCGTCATGATCATCGCACAACCTGTACCTGCAACTGTTGTTGTAGTAATCTGTGAGCCACGAGGACTCAACAATCCCATTACCATGGGTATCAAGACTAGCAAAGCTTAAAAAGAAAGGAAGGGGGGTAAAGTGGTGAGGCTGCAGCAGCGACTAAGCAAGTATGGTGGCTAACATACGCAAATGAGAGCGAGAAGAGAGCAAGCAGAACGGTCGTGAAACTAGCAATGATCAAGAAGTGATCCTGAACTCCTACTTACGTCAAACATAACCCAGAAACCGTGTTCACTTCCCGGACTCCGCCGAGAAGAGACCATCACGGCTACACATGCAGTTGATGCATTTTAATTCGGATCTGGTGTCAAGTTATCTACAACCGGACATTAACAAATTCCCATCTGCCTATAACCGCAGGCACGGCTTTCGAAAGATTATACCCTGCAGGGGTGTCCCAACTTAGCCCATGATAAGCTCTTGCGATCAACGAAGGATATACCTTCTCCCAGGAAGACCTGATCAGACTCGGAATCCCGGTTTACAAGACATTTCGACAATGGTAAAACAAGACCAGCAAAGCCGCCCGATGCGCCGACAATCCCGATAGGAGCTGCACATATCTCGTTCTCAGGGCAACACCGGATAAGTCAAGCTACGAGTAAAACCAGCCCTCGAGTTGCCCCGAGGTGGCCCCGCAGGTTGCTCGGTTCGGACCAACACTTAGACAAGCACTGGCCCGGGGGAACTAAAATAAAGATGACCCTCGGGTTGGCCGACCCAAGGGAAGGGTATAGGTGGTGGTGAGGCAAATGGTAAAACCAAGGTTGGGGCTTGCTGGAGGAGTTTTATTCAAAGTGAACTGTCAAGGGGGTCCCATAAATCACCTGACCGCGTAAGGAACGCAAAATCCAGAAACATAACACCGGTATGACGGAAACTAGGGCGGCAAGAGTGGAACAAAACACCAGGCATAAGGCCGAGTCTTCCACCCTTTACCAAGTATATAGATGCATTCATAATATAAGAGATATTGTGATATCCCAACCAAAATCCTGTTCACCATGGAGAAATCTTCAACTTCACCTGCAACTAACAACGCTATAAGAGGGGCTGAGCAAAGCGGTAACATAGCCAAGCAATGGTTTGCATAGGAAAGATGTCAAAGGTTAGAGGCTCATGGCAATTTGGGATGGCTTGATAAATAGGTGATAGGTAGCGCAGCATAGCGATAGAACGAAGCAACTACCATAGCAATGATAGTAGTGAGATCCAGGGTAGCGGTCATCTTGCCTGAAATCCCGCAAGGAAGAAGAATGAGTCCATGAAGAAGACGAACGGATGAAGCCGAACCAAGCGTAGACGAACGAATCCTCACGATCGCAACGAAACAGGAACTATCAAAAAGAAGCACACAACATAGTAAACACACCACACATGAATAAGGCATGATGCATGAACAAGCATGATGCAAGACAAGACTACATGAAGCTACTCATGGCAAGAGATGATGCAAACAAGAGCAACACATCAAGACAAGTTTAAATGAGGCCGGGAACAACATATAACAATTCCGGTAAGTCCTCATATGCACATTTCGAAATTGGTCCAGATCTGAATAAACCTTATGTTCAAGTTGTTAAACAGCAAGTTAAGATGCACCAAGATGATCTACACGAGATTCTAGTCAAGTTACATATACAGTTCATTTAGTTCGGAGTTACGGCCTAGAAGATATGAGCAACACAAGTTTAACATGGCATTGATGCAAAATGCACCCAAACATCAAGCAAACACACCAAGACAAGGATGCAACATGATAATATCAAACTACATGCAATTCTAAGCAAGTTTCATATAGAGAACACTCAAAACGGAGCAACGGTTCAACACACACACGACCTCCAAATGGCACGAAACTTGACAGGCGATCTATCGATGCCATACCAAGGCTGCATGGAAAAACTCGGGCTATTCCGAGAAAGTTTAACACCCGCTCACAGCGAGAGACAAAAGGGGAACGCCGGAGGGCATAGGAGTGCCGGATTGCAAAATGGACAACGGGGAAAATGCTCGGATGCATGAGACGAACACGTATGCAAAATGAAATGCACATGATGACATGACAAAATGCAACACGCAAGCAGATGACATGGCAACGACGGCGAATAACCGGCAGACACCTGGCGCATCGGATCCGGGGCGTTACAACACTCCTCCACTAACAAGAGATCTCGTCCCGAGATCTTAGGACCGAGACGGACGGGAATAAGGGATGAGGTGAAACAAGAACTCAAGAGAAGCAACAAAGAATCGAGAGCACTCGAGAATAAGAGAGGAACGACGAGAATGACGAGAATCGAAAGTTCACGGAATCAGATAGACTATGAAACCACTCCGGTTAGAACGAGATAAAAAAGCAGATAATACTGAAAGGATTTAGGCAGCACTCCGGCTAAAATGGAAGGAATAGACATGAACTTGAGAGGATGGAATGATACTTGATGAAGACATGACACAAAATCTCCGGAAAAAATTGAAAGAGAAATTGAATGAAAAGAATTTGGAAGGATTGAATTTAGTTGTTGAGAAAACCAACAACGAAAGAATAAGCTTGTTGTGGACTTATAGATAACATCTCAAAATTATGAGCTGATAACCGACCACAAGCGGAAAAGATTAAATAACTGGGAAGAAAGAAGAAATGCAAAACTCCATTTCAAAAGATATGGAGAATTAAATGCACCTCGCCAAGCAAGAAGAAGAATACTTGAGCTTCGCCTACAAGAATCTTGATGAACACTTGAGAGAATGAATTAAATCATGAAGAACCACCGTGAAGAACTTCGTTGACAAAAAGATGATGAGATAGAATGAAAGATGAAAAGGATAAGATGAGCCTTGCGATGATTTAGATAGAGGTTCCGACGAAAAAGCCGAGAAATTTGAACTCCAGAAAAGAAAAGATGAAAACACTTGGAACTAGAATTTATTCATCAAGAACAAACTCCGAAGGAAGGGATTACTCACTTGGATGGAATAAGAATAAGATTTATTGTATACTTATCCTTCATTAAATTAAAATTGATGACAAGTAATGGATTTTGCATACTACTTATCCTTGTTGAAAAGGATTGAGAGGTGACATATCGCAAACTTGAGAAGGTCTTCATGAACCACCGGCAGGATTGAAAAGAACGAATGGATTGAATGATAATCAAGGAAAAAGAATCTTGAACGAACCACCGTAAGAATTCGAAAATTGATTGACGAAAGAGAATGAATCA
>NC_041391.1:575329673-575334247 GCF_002162155.2 Triticum dicoccoides | reverse complement strand
CCACACGAATGAAATTGATGGTCGAAACAGACTCAGGCTCCGGGAAGAAAAAGGGTGGGAGGGCGGGAAAACAAAGGCAACCTGGAAGGGGAAATCGACGAATATCTTGAGGGGAAAACACCGGTTGAAATCATTAAGGAAAGAAAGCAAAGACTTCACCCGAGTAGGAAGGATACTCGATTACGGGCTCCAATTCCAAGAAGAAAAAGGGAGGGCGGGTGGGAAAAGAAAACAACTGAGGATTGAACTCAAAGATGAAGAGGCTCGAGTCAACTTGACGAGAAATGCACCGGATGAAAAGAGCTGAGAACCAACGATCGGAAAACCCACTGCGTGAACCTAAAGAAAAATTTGAAGGGGAAGAGGAGTAATTCAAAACACCTACATCAAGATTCCTCACCAGAGTGACGAAGGGGCAGAGGAGTAAAAAGAATAACTACTCTCCGATATAACTAGACTCCGAAAAAGTTTTCTTCTAGACTCAACAACGGCCAAACTACACGATCAATCAAGGGGGCTCCTAGGGTCGGTCGAGGCTCTGATACCAACTTGTCATGCCCAATATGCGACCCTATCCAAAAGGAACTCGAAGGTCCCACCAAGGATAGACCCACATATTGAAACGCTTTTGCAAGGTGGATATCATTACATCAACATTACATAAAAGATGGGGATACATACAACAGGCATACAATGCCACACGAATACAACATCACAAAACATAAGAGCATCATCCGACTACGGATGAAACACAAACAGAAACTCAAACGACATCCACCCTGCTAGCCCAGGCTGCCGACCTGGAACCTATCCCTTGATCGAAGAAGCAGAAGAAGAACTCAATGCAAGCAAGCATCGCTCTCGCGTCATGATCATCGCACAACCTGTACCTGCAACTGTTGTTGTAGTAATCTGTGAGCCACGAGGACTCAGCAATCCCATTACCATGGGTATCAAGACTAGCAAAGCTTAAAAAGAAAGGAAGGGGGGGTAAAGTGGTGAGGCTGCAGCAGCGACTAAGCAAGTATGGTGGCTAACATACGCAAATGAGAGCGAGAAGAGAGCAAGCAGAACGGTCGTGAAACTAGCAATGATCAAGAAGTGATCCTGAACTCCTACTTACGTCAAACATAACCCAGAAACCGTGTTCACTTCCCGGACTCCGCCGAGAAGAGACCATCACGGCTACACATGCGGTTGATGCATTTTAATTCGGATCTGGTGTCAAGTTATCTACAACCGGACATTAACAAATTCCCATCTGCCTATAACCGCAGGCACGGCTTTCGAAAGATTATACCCTGCAGGGGTGTCCCAACTTAGCCCATGATAAGCTCTCGCGATCAACGAAGGATATACCTTCTCCCAGGAAGACCTGATCAGACTCGGAATCCCGGTTTACAAGACATTTCGACAATGGTAAAACAAGACCAGCAAAGCCGCCCGATGCGCCGACAATCCCGATAGGAGCTGCACATATCTCGTTCTCAGGGCAACACCGGATAAGTCAAGCTACGAGTAAAACCAGCCCTCGAGTTGCCCCGAGGTGGCCCCGCAGGTTGCTCGGTTCGGACCAACACTTAGACAAGCACTGGCCCGGGGGAACTAAAATAAAGATAACCCTCGGGTTGGCCGACCCAAGGGAAGGGTATAGGTGGTGGTGAGGCAAATGGTAAAACCAAGGTTGGGGCTTGCTGGAGGAGTTTTATTCAAAGTGAACTGTCAAGGGGGTCCCATAAATCACCTGACCGCGTAAGGAACGCAAAATCCAGAAACATAACACCGGTATGACGGAAACTAGGGCGGCAAGAGTGAAACAAAACACCAGGCATAAGGCCGAGTCTTCCACCCTTTACCAAATATATAGATGCATTCATAATATAAGAGATATTGTGATATCCCAACCAAAATCCTGTTCACCATGGAGAAATCTTCAACTTCACCTGCAACTAACAACGCTATAAGAGGGGCTGAGCAAAGCGGTAACATAGCCAAGCAACGGTTTGCATAGGAAAGATGTCAAAGGTTAGAGGCTCATGGCAATTTGGGATGGCTTGATAAATAGGTGATAGGTAGCGCAGCATAGCGATAGAACGAAGCAACTAGCATAGCAATGATAGTAGTGAGATCCAGGGTAGCGGTCATCTTGCCTAAAATCCCGCAAGGAAGAAGAATGAGTCCATGAAGAAGACGAACGGATGAAGCCGAACCAAGCGTAGACGAACGAATCCTCACGATCGCAACGAAACAGGAACTATCGAAAAGAAGCACACAACATAGTAAACACACCACACATGAACAAGGCATGATGCATGAACAAGCATGATGCAAGACAAGACTACATGAAGCTACTCATGGCAAGAGATGATGCAAACAAGAGCAACACATCAAGACAAGTTTAAATGAGGCCGGGAACAACATATAACAATTCCGGTAAGTCCTCATATGCACATTTCGAAATTGGTCCAGATCTGAATAAACCTTATGTTCAAGTTGTTAAACAGCAAGTTAAGATGCACCAAGATGATCTACACGAGATTCTAGTCAAGTTACATATACAGTTCATTTAGTTCGGAGTTACGGCCTAGAAGATATGAGCAACACAAGTTTAACATGGCATTGATGCAAAATGCACCCAAACATCAAGCAAACACACCAAGACAAGGATGCAACATGATAATATGAAACTACATGCAATTCTAAGCAAGTTTCATATAGAGAACACTCAAAACGGAGCAACGGTTCAACACACACATGAAACAAGTTTAAAGGACAAGCTGCCCAAAACAGTAACTAGGCATATTGCAAGCATCAAAACAATAAGCTACAGCATATCAACATGAAAACAAAGGACATGGGCATGATGTACAGGTAAAGCATAACAAAACATGAACACTGAGCTATCTCCAGAAATCACTAGAACATGCTCAAACACACATGGTAAGATTGCAAGTAATAACAATTCAGACTTTGCAGAAAATAACATCAGGTTGCAATGTTTAGAGCTATCAAACAACATATTACAGGAACTTATCATGGCAAACAAAGGCATGGCATGAATCTACTAAATGCATAGATCAAAAGTCCCTTAGTGACCATAAGCCAAAAGGGAACAGAAAATATGATGGCATCCACGTAAACATAGCAAGTTATTATACAGATTCAAACATGGCAGAAACAGAATTATGAAGTCATGTAGATGAGCTTGTACCACTCACCACAGAGCAATACATGGCATGGAAAGGAAATCAACAGTAAGAAGACATGTTTGTGAAGTTAAGCATGGCAAGAGCAAGTCCATAGGGTGCATGGATCACTAGGAAAACACATGGCAACAACTAAACTTAATGTTAACAGGCTGACAGCAACATTATCAAGCAACTTTGGAGCAAGATATGAACAAGCTACAGTAGGCTATAATTGCAACCAGTGGCATGAATGGATACAGCATAACATGTAGAACAAAACATATTTAGTGATCATCTCCATATTATGTATAGAATGATTTGTAGGAGCAGGTTTACATAGCATCACAAAATAACAGATTCAGCCTAGCAAAACAGTAACAGCAAGTACCCTACTTAACAAGCTCGATTCACGCACCACAAGTCATTGCATGACAAGATAAGCATTGCATCAGCAAGAAGACATGTTTATGTAACCAACCAAGGCAAGAACAAGTTTATAGAATGCAAGGATCAACTACAACAACCTTGACAAAATTGAATATGTAAACAATCTGCCAGGAAACATTTTGAAGCAAAAGTAGAGCACGAAAATGACATGCTAGACTACTCCATAATTGCCAACACGGGCATTAATGGATAGAGAATAACCATATGTTCAAAACATCCTTACTGAAGTATCTCCAAATATGCATGGATCTCTCTGTAGCAACATGTTTACATGGCATCAAAATTACAGCATAACAGGGACTAAAATCAGCAACATCATGATGCCTAGTTTGCATGCTTGTGCTAGTCACCACATTGATCACAAAAATACATGGTAAGCACCTCTGTAAAGAAGACATAGCATAGATCAAAACACATGAAGACATCAACCTCATAGGATGCACACATCAATCATGGCAAAAATGACAAATGAGCTCGTTCTGTTAACAGACAGCAGAAAACATCATGAAGAACTCTTACAATGATGATTCAGGCATCAAGATGAGCTAAAATGAATATGATGCAATGTAATGAAATGATGTACTCGTTGAGACGAACAATTTGACATATTACACGCACAAAACGGGGCTATGGATGCAGAGATACAATGCGATGAACATGGCATGATTATGCAAAATATTCGGGACTTAGTGAAAAATCAACCTCCGAAACTGGACGGGACGAAGCGGGACGAGGAGATCCGGGCGGGGAGGCGCGTTTGGATCACGAGCCTGGTGGATCTGGTCCACCCGACCAGATCCAGATCGGTGGCGGTGGCCGGCGACGACGGCGACGTCGCCGGAGATGGCGGGGACGGCGGGTCCGGCCGGAGGCGGCGACTTGCGCGGCGGAGGAGGGCGGAGGTCGGGGCGGCGCGGCGCTGCGGACCGGCGACGGCGC
>NC_041391.1:575326880-575328832 GCF_002162155.2 Triticum dicoccoides | reverse complement strand
GCCGGCGTCGAGCGAGCTGCCGGCGAGGCGGCGGACGGCGGCGGAGTCCGGCGGTGCGAGGCGCGGGCTCCGGACGGGCGGCGGCGGGCGGCGGCGCGGGCCCCGCGGGGGCTGAGCAGGCCGGCGGCGCGGCGCGGCGGAGGACGCCACGTGGCGGCGCGGGAGAGGGTGGACCGGGCGGGCCGGACATGTCCGTCGGTGGAATTGTTGTCCGGTGGCGCGGAGAGGAAGAGGGCTAGGGTTCATCCGGGATTAGACCGCGAATTTCGGGGGAGAGGGCATATTTATAGGTAGAGGGAGCTAGGAGAGTCCAAATGAGGAGCGGTTTTCGCCCACACGATCGTGATCGAACGACCGAGAGCATGGAGGGGGTTTGGATGGGTTTTGGGCCACTTTGGAGGGGGTGTTGGGCTGCAAAGAGAGAGGGGTTTTACGGTTACCCGGTTAACCGTTGGAGTACCAAACGACCTTCAAATGGCACGAAACTTGATAGGCGGTCTATCGATGCCATACCAAGGCCGCATGGCAAAACTCGGGCGATTCCGAGAAAGTTTAACACCTGCTCACAACGAGAGACGAAAGGGGAACGCCGAAGGGCATAGGAGTGCCGGATTGCAAAACGGACAACGAGGAAAATGCTCGGATGCATGAGACAAACACGTATGCAAAATGAAATGCACATGATGACATGACAAAATGCAAAACGCAAGCAGATGACATGGCAACGACGGCGAATAACCGGCAGACACCTGGCGCATCGGATCCGGGACGTTACAGCCTTCCACCCTTTACCAAGTATATAGATACATTAATAATATAAGAGATATTGTGATATCCCAACATAATCCTGTCCACCATGAAGCAATCTTCAACTTCACCTGCAACTAACAATGCTATAAGAGGGGCTGAGCAAAGCGGTAACATAGCCAAGCAACGGTTTGCTAGGAAGGGTGTCAAAGGTTAGAGGTTCATGAAAATTTGGGGAGGCTTGAAGAACAGGTGATAGGAAACACATCATAGCAATAGAACGAAACAACTAGCATAGCAATGATAGTAGTGAGATCCAAGGTGATGGTCATCTTGCATGAAATCCCGCAAGGAAGAAGAACGAGTCCATGAAGAAGATGAAGCCACGAAGACGAACCAAGCGTAGACGAATGAATCCTCAAGATCGCAATGAAACAGGAACTATCGAGAAGAAACACACAACATAGTAAACACACCACACATAAACAAGGCATGATGCTCAACCAAGTATGATGCATGACAAGGCTACATGAAGCTACTCATGGAAAGAGATGATGCATACAAGAGCAACACATCAAAGTAAGTTTAAATGAGGCCGGAAACAACATATAACAATTCCGGTAAGTCCTCATATGCAAGTTTCGAAATTGGTCCAGATCTGAATAAATATTATGTAGCACTCTTGCAACATTATATAACACTCTTGCAACGATGATTCAGGCAACAAGATGAACTCAAACAAACATGTAACAATGGAACAAAATGTAGAGCATCTCATGACAAACAATTTGACATATTACACGCACAAAATGAAGTAGTATGCATGGAGTTACCGCAGATCAAACATGGCACCAGAATATTAGGAGTTTCGGGGACTTAGCAGAAATTACCATCCCAGATCTAGGGTTGACTGGGCACACATCACGAGGCGGTGGCGGATCTCGCCGGGGAAGACGTCGGAGAGGAGGGAGAAGGCGGTCGGAGCAGCGGGGAAGGGCGACGCCGGCGTGGAGGGGCCGAAGTGGATTGGCGGAGGCGGATCCGGCCGGTCCCGTCCCGGATCCGGGCGGGGACGGCGGCGACCGGGTGCAGCGCCGGCGGGGCGCGCAGCCACAGGGCAGGTGCGGTGGCACCGGTGGGCGAGGAGCGGGGCGGCGGCGGCTAGACTTCGGGGCGGCGGCGCTCGGGGTCGCGGTCGGCTTGGC
>NC_041391.1:575272867-575326640 GCF_002162155.2 Triticum dicoccoides | reverse complement strand
CGGGCGTGGTCGGGCTCGCACGGGCCCGTGATGGGCTCGGCGGGCCGCGGCCGCAGGGACGACGGCGGCGGACAGGTGGCGGCTCCGGATTGGGCAGGGGCGGCGACGGACATGTCCGGGCAGCTGGGGAGATGTGTCCGGCGGCACAGAGGAAGAGGAGGCTAGGGATCATCCGGGATTTGGACGGGGATGGACACATATTTATAGATTCTGGGAGCTAGGAGAGTCCAAATGGGGAGCGGTTTTCGGCCACGCGATCATGATCGAACGACCGAGAGCATGGAGGGGATTTGGATGGGTTTTGGGCCACTTTGGAGGGGTGTTGGGCTGCAACACAAAGAGGGCTTTTACGGTTACCAGCTTAACCGTTGGAGTATCAAACGACCTCCAAATGGCACGAAACTTGACAGGCAGTCTACCGGTGGTGTACCAAGGCTGCTTGGCAAGACTCGGTCCATTCCGAGAACGTTTTACACCCGCTCACAACGAGAGACAAAAGGGGGACGCCGGAGGGCATAGGAGTGCCGGATTGCAAAACGGACAACGGGGAAAATGCTTGGATGCGTGAGACGAACACGTATGCAAAACAATGCACATGATGACATGATATGAAATGCATATGATGACATGGCAAAGTGCAACACGCAAGAAAATGACATGGCAACGACGGCGAATAACTGGCAGACACCTGGCGCATCGGATCCGGGGCATTACAACACTCCTCCACTAACGAGAGATCTCGTCCCGAGATCTTAGGACTGAGACGGAAGGGAAAAGGGAATAGGTGAAACAAGAACTCAAGAGAAGAAGCAAAGAATCGCGAGCACTCAAGAAGAATAGAGGAACGACGAGAATCGAAAGCTCACAGAATCAGATAGACTATGAAACAACTCCGGTTAGAACGAGATAAGAAACGGATAAGACTGAAAGGATTTAGGCAGCACTCCTACTGAAAATGGAAGGATTAGAACATGAACTTGAGAACATGGAACGACACTTGACGACATAAGCAATGCAATGCCTCCGGAAAAATTGAAAGAGGGGAATGGCAAGAACTTAGAAGGAAAGGGTTGAACGGAGTTGTTGAGAAAATCAACAACGAAAGAATAAGCTTGTTGTGGTCTTATAGGTAATGTCTCAAGATCATAAGGTATTAACCGGCCACAAACGGAAATGATCGGATAGCTTAGAAGAATGAAGAAATGCAAATCTCCACTTCAAAAGAAAATAAAGAATTATTTGCACCTCGAGACGCAAGAAGAAAGATTCTTGAACTCCACCAACAAGAATTTTGATGAACACTTGAAGAATGAATTAAATCATGAAGAACCACCATGAAGAACTCCGGTGACAAAAGGATGATGAGATAGAAATGAAGGATGAAAGAATAAGATGAGCCTTGCGATGATTTAGATGGAGGTTCCGACAAAATGACCGAGGAAATTGAACTCCGGAAAAAGAAAAAGATGAAAACACTTGTAACTAGAATTTATTCAACAAGAACAAACTCCGAAGGAAGGGATTACTCACTTTGAGGAAATAAGAATAAGATTTATTTTATGCTTATCCTTCATCAAATTAGATTGATGACAAGCAATGGATATGCATACTACTTATTCTTTTTGAAAAGGATTAAGGGGAATATAGCACAAAAATTGAGAAAGTGTTCGTGAACCATCGGTAGGATTGGAAAGAACGAATGAAATTGATATGATAATCAAGGAAAAAGGAATCTTGAACGAACCACCGTAAGAATTCGAAAATGACTGATGAAAGAGAATGAAGCACCGGGAATAATTAGAAGAACAAATAAGCTAGAGGGGACTTAGATGCAAAAGAACAAAGAGATCATGAGCTGATTAAAGAACACTTGAACAAAGCACCGGGATAAATAGAGAATGATATCTGGGATGATGGCCTCCAGTGAAAAGAGACAGAAATCAACTCCTGAAATACTCCACATGGTTAAGAAAAGAATATCTGACAAATGGAATAATTCGAGACGATAGCATGAAACTAGAACCACGAAACTCCGAGAGAACAAACAATACTTAGAGGAAAAACACTTCTTCAATCTTCAAATGATGACGAGAAACACCATCAAAATTACTGAGATACTCCGGGAGAATGAAAAGGAGGAAGGGTTGAACCAAAAGATGAAAAGAATTAGAAAGAGAACTTGGAGATGGCATCTGACTGATGAAATTCATTCTTACGTCAAACTCGAAAAGAAATAGGAATTGCTCCGGAATAATTAGAAGAGTCGGGTAAGATCCTGGGAAAAGACCTGTGGGTTAGGGCCCACTGAAGATAAAAACACCGTTAGAAAGAGATGTTGAAGAGATAGATGATGCATTGGAACAATTGAATTATTTGAATGAGGTGACAACCTCGAATTAATTCGAACACAGACGAATCTCCTGAGATGTCTTGAACACTCCGGAAGGATAAACTGGCGAGAGGCACACGAGCAAGGAGAACACTTGATCCAAGGAAAAGAATATGATCACCCGAAAAACTTGAATTGAATTCACCAGAGAAGAAAAAGAGCTGAAGAATGTTCACCGAGACGAGAATTCACCAGTTGAAATGATTGATGGAAGACTGAAGAGGCTCCACACGAATGAAATTGATGCTCGAAAGAGGCTCAGGCTCAGGGAAGAAAAAGGGTGGGAGGGCGGGAAAACAAAGGCAACTTGGAAGGTAGAACCGACGAATAACTTGAAGAGAAAACACCAGTTGAAATCATTGAGGAGAGAAAGCAAAGACTTCACACGAGTAGGCAAGATACTCGATTACGGACTCCGGCTCCGAGAAGAAAAGGGTGGGCAGGTGGGAAAAGAAGACAACTGAGGACGGGGAAAACCTCATCGCTGAGAAAGAACTGAGGATTGAACTTGGCAACGATGAAGAGGCTCGAGTCAACTTGACGAGAAATGCACCGGATGAAAAGAGAAGAGAACCAACGACCGAAAAACCAACTGCGTGAACCTAAAGAAAAATTTGAAAGGGAAGAGAAGTAATTCAAAACACCTACCTCAAGATTCCTCACCAGAGCGACGAAGGGGCAGAGGAGTAAAAAGAATTCCTACTCTCCGATATAACTAGACCTCGAAAACAATTTTCTTCTAGACTCAACAACGGCCAAACTATACGATCAACCAAGGGGGCTCCTAGGGTCGGTCGAGGCTCTGATACCAACTTGTCACGCCCAATATGCGATACTATCCTAAAGAGACTCGAAGGTCCCACCAAGGATAGAACCGCATATTGAAACGCTTTTGCAAGGTGGATATCATTACATCAACATTACATGATAGATGGGGATACATACAAGAGGCATACATGCCACAAGAATACAACATCATCTTACAAGAGCAACATCCGACTACGATGAAACACAAACAGATGCTCAAACGACATCCACCCTGCTAGCCCAGGCTGCCGACCTGGAACCTATCCCCTGATCAGAGAAGAAGCAGAAGAAGAACTCCAAAACAAGCAAACATCGCTCTCGCGTCATGAACATCGCGATACCTGTACCTGCAACTGTTGTTGTAGTAATCTGTAAGCCACGAGGACTCAGCAATCCCATTACCATGGGTATCAAGACTAGCAAAGCTTAGAGGGAAGGGAAGGGGTAAAGTGGTGAGGTTGCAGCAGCGACTAAGCATTTATGGTGGCTAACATATGCAAATAAGAGCGAGAAGAGAGCAAATGGAACGGTCGTGAAGCTAGCAATGATCAAGAAGTGATCCTGGACTCCTACTTACGTCAAACATAACCCAAAAACCGTGTTCACTTCCCGGACTCCGCTGAAAAGAGACCATCACGGCTACACACACGGTTGATGCGTTTTATTTCGGATCTGGTGTCAAGTTATCTACAACCGGACATTAACAAATTCCCATCTGCCCATAACCGCGGGCACGGCTTTCGAAAGTTTATACCCTACAGGGGTGTCCCAACTTAGCCCATAATAAGCTCTCGCGATCAACGAAGGATATACCTTCTCCCAGGAAGACCCGATCAGACTCGGAATCCCGGTTTACAAGACATTTCGACGATGGTAAAACAAGACCAGCAAAGCCGCCCGGATGTGCCGACAAATCCCGAAAGGAGCTGCACATATCTCTTTCTCAGGGCACACCGGATGAGCGAAGCGTACAGGAACCGACGTAACCCAAGTTGCCAAGGAATGGTCCCGCACGGTGCTCTAGTTTGGACCAACACTCGGAGGAGCACTGGCCCGAGGGGGGTAAAATAAAGATGACCCTCGAGAGCGCGACTCCCAAGGGAAAAAGGACTAGGTGACGCAAATGGTAAAACCAAGGTTGGGCCTTGCTGGAGGAGTTTTATTCAAAGCGAACTGTCAAGGGGGTCCCATAAATCACCCAACCGCGTAAGGAATGCAAAATCCGGGAACATAACACCGGTATGACGGAAACTAGGGCAGCAAGAGTGGATCAAAACACCAGGCATAAGGCCGAGCCTTCCACCCTTTACCAAGTATATAGATGCATTAATAATATAAGAGATATTGTGATATCCCAACATAATCCTGTCCACCATGGAGCAATCTTCAACTTCACCTGCAACTAACAACGCTATAAGAGGGGCTGAGCAAAGCGGTAACAGAGCCAAGCAACATCTTGCTAGGAAGGGTGTCAAAGGTTAGAGGTTCATGGCAATTTGGGGAGGCTTGAAGAACAGGTGATAGGAAACGCAGCATAGCAATAGAACGAAACAACTAGCATAGCAATGATAGTAGAGAGATCCAAGGTGACGATCATCTTGCCTGAAATCCCGCAAGGAAGAAGAACAAGTCCATGAAGAAGATGAAGCCACGAAGACAAACCAAGCGTAGACGAATGAATCCTCACAATCGCAACGAAACAAGAACTATCGAGAAGAAACACACAACATAGTAAACACACCACACATAAACAAGGCATGATGCTCAACCAAGTATGATTCATGACAAGGCTACATGAAGCTACTCATGGCAGGAGATGATGCATACAAGAGCAACACATCAAAGCAAGTTTAAATGAGGCCGGAAACAACATATAACAATTCCGGTAAGTCCTCATATGCAAGTTTCGAAATTGGTCCAGATCTGAATTAATATTATGTTCAAGTTGTTAAACAGAAAGTTAAGATGCACCAAGATGATCTACACGAGATTCTAGTCAAGTTACATATAAAGTTCATTTAGTTCGGAGCTACGGCCTAGAAGATATGAGCAAAACAAGTTAAACATGGCATTGATGCAAAATGCATACAACATCAAGCAAACACCTCAAACAAGGATGCAACATGAGAATATGAAGCTACGTGCAAAATCAAGCAAGTTTCATATAGAGCACACTCAAAACGGAGCAACAGTTCAACACACACACATGAAACAAGTTATAGCAACAATTTGTCCAAAACAGCAACTAGGCATATTGCAAGCATCAAAACAACATGCTACAGTACAACAATATGAAAAAAAGGCATGTACATTATGTACAGGTAAAGCATTACAAAACATGAACACTGAGCTATCTCCAGAATTCACTAGAACATGCTCAAACACACATGGCAAGATTGCAAATAATAACAGTTTCAGACTTTGCAGAAATAACATCAGGTTGCAATGTTTAGAGCTATCAAACAACATGCTACAGGAACTTATCATGGCAAACAAGGCGTGGAATGAAACTACTAAATTCATAGAACAAAAGTCCCTTACTGACCATGAGCCAAAAAGGAACAGAAAATATGATGGCACCCATGTAAACATGGCAAGTTATATGACAGATTCATACATGGCAGGAACAACAATAAGTAGGCATGTTGGTGAGCTCGTACCACTCACCACATAGCAACACATGGCATGACAAGGTAACCAACAGTAATAATACATGTTTATGAAGCTAAGCATGGCAAGAGCAAGTTCATAGGGTACATGGATCACTAGCAAAACACATGGCAAAACTGAACTTAATGTTAACAGGCTGACAGCAACATTATTTAGCAACTTTGGAGCAATATTACAACAAGCTACAGCAGGCTATATATGCAACCAGGGGCATGGATGGATAGAGCATGACATGTATAACAAAACATGCTTAGTAAACATCTCTAGATTATGCATAGAATGACTTGTAGCAGCTGGTTTACATAACATCACCAAATAACATATTCAACATAGCAAAACAGCAACAGCAAGTACCCTACTTAACAAGATTGATGCACTCACTACACAACTCACAAAAATACATGGATGGCACCCCTGTAAAGATGGCATGTTGTAGTTCAAAACACATGTAGACATCAACCTCATAGAATGCACACATCAAACATGGCAAAAATGACAAATGAGCATGTTCTGTGAACAAACAGCAGACAACATTATATAGCACTCTTGCAACGATGATTCAGGCATCAAGATGAACTCAAACAAACATGTCAGAATGGAACAAAATGTAGAGCATCTCATGACGAACATTTTGACATATTACACGCACAAAACAAAGCAGTATCCATGGAGTTACCGCAGATCAAACATGGCACCAGAATACCAGGAGTTTCGGGGACTTAGCAGAAATTACCATCCCGGATCTAGGGTTGACCGGGCACGCATCACGAGGTGGTGGCGGATCTCGCCGGAGAAGACATCGGAGAGGAGGGAGAAGGCGGCCAGAACAGCGGGGAAGGGCGGCACCGGCGTGGAGGGGCCGAAGTGGCTTGGCGGAGGCGGATCCGGCTGGTCCCGTCCCGGATCCGGCCGGGGACGGCGGCGACCGGACACGGCGCCGGCGGGGCGCGCGGCCACAGGGCAGGCGCGGCGGCACTGATGGGCGAGGAGCGGGGCGGCGCCGACTGGACTTCGGGGCGGCGGCGCTCGGGGTCGCGAGCGGCTTGGCGGCGGAGGGAGAGGCGCTGGAGGCGCGCGACGGCGCGGTGGAGGAGCCCGGCGAGGTCGGCGACGGGACGCTGGTAGCGGGTGGCCGGGCACGGAGGCGCGGGGCACCCAAGCTACGGCGGCGGGGCGCTCGGGCCCGCGGGGCGCGGCGGCGGGCGCGGTCGGGCCCGCGATGGGCTCGGCGGGCTGCGGCCGCGGGGACGACGGCGGCGGACAGGTGGCGGCTCCGGATTGGGCAGGGGCGGCAGCGGACATGTCCGGGCAGCCGGGGAGATGTGTCTGGCGGCGCGGAGGAAGAGGAGGCTAGGGTTCATCCGGGATTTGGACGGGGATGGACACATATTTATAGATTCTGGGAGCTAGGAGAGTCCAAATGAGGAGCGGTTTTTGGCCACGCGATCGTGATGAACGACCGAGAGCATGGAGGGGGTTTGGATGGGTTTTAGGCCACTTTGGAGGGGTGTTGGGCTGCAACACAAAGAGGGCTTTTACGATTACCCGGTTAACCGTTGGAGTATCAAACGACCTCCAAATGGCACGAAACTTGATAGGCGGTCTACCCGGTGGTGTACCAAGGCCGCTTGGCAAGACTCGGTCCATTCCGAGAACGTTTTACACCCGCTCACAACGAGAGACAAAAGGGGGACGCCAGAGGGCATAGGAGTGTCGGATTGCAAAATGGACAACGGGGAAAATCCTCGGATGTGTGAGACGAACACATATGCAAAACAATGCACATGATGACATGATATGAAATGCATATGATGACATGGCAAAGTGCAACATGCAAGCAAATGACATGGCAATGACGGCGAATAATTGGCAGACACCTGGCGCATCGGATCCGGGGCGTTACAAGTTAGCGGGATGTAAATGGGCTATATGCGAACATGCCGGTAACATGCTTTCCGTGGGCCGTCCTGCCACCTTTTGACCAAGTCAAACATGCCGGCCTTTTCGCAAGAATGGGCCTCTATTGGGATTTTCCACGTGTCGACGTATCATAGGCGCCTTGGGTCCAATGAGTGGATGACATCTGTCCCAACGGCGAGCCGACACGTGTTTCCTCAGGCCAATGATGATTTTACATGTGGAAAATACCCATTGGTTGGTGCTGTTAACGGGTTATCGGATCCAAAACCGGACCCGGTAGCTTAACGGTGTTCTGTTACGGTGGATGCCATGTGTCGGTCACCCTTGATGAAAGCATTTCTGTGATGCGCAATTTATTGTCATGGAAGTGGACACTTCCGTGATGATAATTTTGGTAATGTCATGGAACACTTCTACGACAACACATGTATGACTATCTTGATTCTGTCATAAAATCATCATGGATGTACATGCATGACAATAAATGCGACCTACTATGACAAACACGTATCATCACGAAAGTGGATTTCTTTTGTAGTGATACCCAGATGCCCCATCATTGTTGCTTAGAGTGACATTGACAGACTTGGAGTCCTGTCCTGGCTTCTTGTACTTGTTTGGGCACTTATTTGCCCAGTATTCCTCTGAACCACAAGTAAAGTCCATCTCTCTTTTTGTTTTTCTTCTTACCCTTCTTAAAGGTAGTATTGTTCTAGACAGAGTTCTTTCCCTTGAACATGTTGATGAAGGCCGATACTGACCTCATTTGTTATAGCTGCGTCGGCATCTGACTTGGCCATACCTTTAAGTCTGGAGTGAATTTTGTCAATGCTCTCAGCAGACTAGTCATGTCACCAGCGTATACTAATACTCTGTAAAGCTTCTCGATCATTCCTTGTGTAATGTAGCACAAACAGTGACTGCTTCTTTCTGCAAAGTGGAAAGACCAATTGGGCCCAATAATGCAACTGTTTGCCTTAAACACATTGGCTCCTTTTGTGCAGTTCAACTAAAATCAAAGTCGAAATAAAACCGATTGGCAAGGCTTACACATGCAAGAACCAAATAGCCCCTTGATATACCTGTATGCAACAATAGGTATAAGGGAAAAATTACTGAGAAATAACGATTGATGACTTATACTCCCAGAAGAAAAAACAACTACCTTATCTTAATGGGAAACAAAGTAGGAGAGTAGCAATTCTCAAACAGTGTGATTCATTCATATTAACTGAGCCATTATCTTAACAATGCCTTGTTTCAACATGAATAAAAATGAAAAAGCAGAGAAGTACCATTCCTAAAACAATGGGACTAATTCATATTAACAGAGACATTATCTTAACAATACCTTGGTTAAACATGTAGAAAGAACTACAAAGTAGGATTGTACCATTTGTAAAATACTATAACTGATATATTAACAGAGACATTATCTCAACAATACATTTCTTAAACATGTACTCCGGTCGATTCCTAACAGAAATGGTACTCCCGCCGATCCCTAACAAGTGTTGCAGTTTCGAACTAAGATTCAATAGTTAATTCTGAGAGTGGCATTTCTTAATTTTACCAGCGGCATTAGATTAACAAAAAGCATAAACAGTTCCATGGGAGAGCGGGCGCAACAACACCATGTGCTTCCATCTACTTATAAAGGGGGTGATGCAGAGTTTTGTGTAACAAAGCAACAAGCATCATGTCTGGGTTTGAACAATTTTTGCTCACTCAATGGTAAAAGACAACAGTTCAGTAGCTTCAATTCAACATTTATCCAAAAAAAGTACCAATACAAGTAGCACAACATCTCAAAGCACACTCCACCATCATGTGGATGAGACCAAGATTTGAAACAACTCGCAAGGAAGACTTGAAACAAATCTCGATCTCCTTTTATGCAGTTTCACCAAAATTAAGCAAAGTCGCCGGTGCGACATTCAAGTTGAACTACAGAAAACACTCTTAAAACATAAGTATTTCATGTAGCAAAGCAAAATGTCGCAATAGCAACAAGTTGAATAAATATCCATGTTTTAATAGAGGCAAAAAAGGAATCAATTACTTGCCAATAAAGGAGGATGAAGGCACAACATCCTCCTAAAATAGTACCAATACAAGTAGCACAGAATCTCAAAGCACACTGCACGATCATGTGGATGAAGGCAGATACTAAACTTTCATCATGTTGACAAGATCACCTATGAATCTTCCAACACGAATACGAAATCCAATCTCGTTTTGTGTAGTTCAACTAAATCAAGCAAAGTCACCAGTGTGACCTTTAAGTTCGCCATACCAACAAGTTGAATAGACATCCTTGTTTTAATAGAGGCAAAAAAGGAAACAATTACTGGCCAATAAAGGAGGATGAAACATACGGCGACAAAAAGAAGCATCTAACTTATCTTGATGGAAAACAAAGTAGGACAATAAAATTTCTAAAATGGTTGCATTGCTAACAGACATTCTCTTAAAACAACATTCGTTAAAAATGTAATTTACTTTTAATGGTGGCATTGCTTCAATTTTCTAGCGGCATTCTTAGATTAACAATAGCAAAATAGTTGTATGGGACATGGGACATGCCAGCACCATGTGCGTCCACACGTATAAATGGGTGATGCAGAGTATGTTGCCAAGCAGCATATCTGCGTTGGTCCCATATTTGTTCTCTTTGAACCTTTTTTCTATGTGAGGGCAGCGAATCTAGTCCTAGATAAACTACCCCCCCCCCCAGTTTCTTTCCTTTTTCAACAAAGAGATTGGTTCCTTATAAATGTGTGTACTGGGTTACCCCCTTTTTCCCTTTTCGACCATCAAAGCGGCTGGATAGCCAGTCTTAGATTCATGCTCTAAGATTCTCCCTTTTCGACCAGCATATCTGCGTTGGTCCCATAGTTGCTTACTTTCCCTCCCTCCTTTCCTCATTGAACCATGTCCTAGATTCATGCTGCACCCCACCCCACCATTCTTTCCTCTTTGAACCAAGACCTAGATTTAACTACAGAAGAGAAAAAGATACGCATGCAGCTAGAGTAATGACGGTTTCAAAGAAAGTTATACCTTCGCGTCACCGGGATGTGGCTAGGCGCACGGCGGGAGGCCGGATCTTCCCACACTACGTACGACGGCGAGGAAGAAGGGGTCGGTGGCCCTCCCGCACAGGCGCTGGGTGAAAGAGAACAGCGCAACAGGAAGTGGATTGCCTCCCTCGCCGAAGGCGACAGAGTGAACGTTGCACCTCCTCTCCTTCCTGGTGCGACGGGATCCGGACGGCTCCTTCACCAGCTGTAAGGGGGGAGAGACAGAGGCCAACGCAGTCCTGTTTAGATCTGGTGAAGAGGGTGAGAGACTGTGAATATAGCAAACCCTAGCAAAGGAACATTGAGCCTCAAGCGTGTGTGTGTGTGTCTATATATATATTTGGGCTATTCTGTTACACGTAACAGAATATTATTCTGTTACCCTACTTGAACTGACGGTTTCAGTCGGTTGTACTGATGATTTTCGAGCGGTTGAACTGATGTTTTCAGTTCTGTTTAACAAATCGTCTTCTTTAGTTCAAATTTTTTTTGCAATTTTTTTGTTGGAACGGGGCGTGTAATATATCGTTGGAAAACTCTTGACAACTATATTTCAAGTATATTGAATGTTTTTGCAAAATCATTATGGTTTAAGTGCAGTTTTGAAAAAACCGTTTTTTTCAAAACCGAAAACGTGAGTCGTAGTTTGGACTCAATTTTCAAATGGTTTGTTGGAATTGAGCAAATAAGATAGCGTTGGAAAGCTTGTGAAAATACGCATCTTCCATAAATCTATTATTATTTCTAATTCTATACGATTTAAAAGTAATTTGGAAAACGGTAAAATTCTGGGCGAAACGTATTTTCGCAATTTTTTGCAAACGGTTTGTCGGATTGATGTAAATGATACGGTGTTGGAAAGCTATGGAAAATGCGCAATGTTTTTGTATTGAAATTTTTTTCTAATTCCTTATGGTTTAAAAACGAATTCGAATACGGTTAAATTTGATTTTGAACGCGATTATTTTTAAAAGTTTGTCGAAATGAGGCAAATAATATATGGTTGGAAAGATATCGAAAATACGAAACTTAGTCATGTTGAACGTCTCAAATTTGTAACCGTTGAAGAGTAATATGAATTACGGTTAAACCCATCGTGTTGTTTTTTCCGTCAGAAAAAACAAAGTACTTGTACTGATTTTTGTGTGTGTTTGTACTGATGTATTATTTCACAGAGTAATTTTGAATACGGTGAAGCCTGTTGTATTTTTATTTTTCGTTCTGGAAACAAAGTACTCGAACTGATGTCCGTATGGATTTGTACTAAGCACGTTTTCACAGATTGAACTTTTACTTTGTTTCTTGGGTAAGGTTTTCCTCTTAAAGTTTCAATGGTTTACGGTAGCAGTGCCCCTGTACTTACATAGTATATATTGTCAAACTGAATGATATTTTATTCAAAAAGAAAATCTTTTGTTTGTTTCTTTTTTTTTGAACTTAACATTTTTTTACAACGATGTTCTGAACTTCTCTCAGTTTACGACTTGTACTTTTACCATTTGAATTTCTATGGGGTCTCAGTTTACGACTTGTACTTTTACCATTTGAATTTCTATGGGGTTTCTTTTTTTTGCTTGAACTTTTACAATTTGAATTTCTGCCATTTCTTTTATTCTGAATGGACCACTGTTTTTAACTCGTACTGATCAATATTTTTAATTCAAACCATTTTTCCTTTGATCATCTAACATTTTTGTCTAGTTTTTGTCTAGTTTTGGGTTGTACCCGAGGCAAATGAATCATACCAAATACCAATATAAAATCATACATTTTCCTCACGAAACCAAACTTCTAAACTTTCCTACAATAATTCTTTGAATTTGCACACACAGCTTAATTGAACTTTTCAACATTGGATCCCCTAATTATACATAACAGTCAGTTTATACGAACTAGTTCTGCTTGGACTGATGTCCGCATTCCACTTGGACGGCTGCCAATCACCATGGTGGACGAGCTAGTGGACAAGTGCGGCCAAAGCCACCGGGGGACTGTAGGTGCTTGTGCTTATTCTCAGCTGCGAATTCACACAAGGTGGAGGTGATTAGGGGAAGCATGGTTCATGGGTGACCTTCATCTTGCCGCCGGATACGGACGCGAGGCAGCACCACTCGTGGACGGAGATCAATCAAGCCTGACATGCACTACAACCCAATCCAATCCTGTCATATAACAAGGAACAAATAATAATTTATATTTTGTTAATTTCTGAAGGCATTTGTACAACAAATTAGAACTTCAGAGAGGTATTTTTTCATACAAATTGTGTCCATGCTATAGGTTTGAATAAATTGAGAGAGAGAGAGAGAGAGAGAGAGTATTATGTACTAAATTAGTGTGGAGAGCAGAGCAGCTGCGTGTCTAGGATGGGATGCCCCAGAGCAAAGATCGCTCTCCCGCTGTTGGATGACTTAACTTGGACGGCACCCAGTGCTCGACCTGGATGGCGCCCAGCGCTCAACTTGGACGGAGGAGTTGCTACGCTCGGGAGGTTCCTCGCGTGTACGGTTCATCTTGTTGGGCTGCCAAAATAGACACAAAAAATCACGGCGGAGCAAATCATCATAAACCTTTTTACAAAACTGCTTGCCAAATCCCGGTTTAGTGAATTTACTATCTAATCTACTGCCGAACTATTTATTTAACACAAATAGAACTTTTTTGTAATACACATTGATATAGCATACAACATATTCATAACATCACTTCTCCTAACTGCACTATGATCTATCCATTCAAGAGAGTTTGAACTTGCTAGCATCATCTCCTAACTGCAGCCATACCATTAACTTTTACAAAACAATTCTCAATATGGAGCAAATAACAACAGGAAGGAGGCCTCCACCATGCACATACAACATCAACATGCTAGTTTTACTGCCCCTTGTGAGCCTCCAAAGCAAATGTGTTACATCTAGGTGATATCTACGTACTTATAAAGTTTTTAAAGGTGAACTATAGCAAATGTTTATAGTCCACATAAAAGTTTAAATACGTATACTGCTCCATAGCAAATGTTTTATAGTCCACATGTGCATAAAAGTTGGCTTTTATTTAACAACAAAGAAGCATCACAAAATATTATTTTAGTTCTTCTAGGCATATCAACAAACAGCTTGCGAGCAACGGGAATAGAATAAGTTCTCCCATGCAAACTAAAGAAGTTCTCCAAGCAGAAGAATAAACAACTAGACTCCCGTCTAGGAACCTTAAAAATGAAATACGCAGATGCGTGCTTTTACTGGAATAAAGTTATCCACATTTTTGCATACTTGGCGCACCGGAGAACATGCACTGCTCGATTTGTCAAGAGAGGGCTGAGGGCAGCACATTCCTGTGGCTCTTTTTTCGAGTAGTCGCTCTAAAGCACAGGTAAACAAATGCACAGTAAAATGGCAGCATTACACATACTCAAGAACCAACAGTTTATTGGAAAACGCTGCCAAAATTCTATTTCATGCAAATTTTGTGTCTACTTATTTGGATATCTGCAGCAACCATGTCATACACTAACCAAAGATCTTCGAAATGAGACCAATCAAAGCACACAGACAACCCGCAATCATCAACTAAAGTTGTGTTCTTCGGTTACTCTGACCAAGTTCGCTTTTCTTTAGAAAATAGATGAAAAATAGCATCAACTTTGCCATATATATTTTTAGAATGTATTGGGATGGATAGGTGATGAGAAGATGGACCTTCTCATGATGGAGAAAAACTACCATCGGGGGCTGGTAGGAAGACGTACTTGTGGAGGTTGTCGATGGTGCGGCGTGGTCCCCAGCGAGTCCTCCCAGGCGGCTCTCACTGTCTCAAACTAGAAAAAGACCGAAGGCGATGGAGTAGGACAGACGCCGGCTACCAGATCGTTGAAGGTCTGATTCAAGAGCAACATCAGTTCAATTCAAAATAAATTGGGAGTTTATGATGTGCTAAGCAAGCATAACATCAGCACAATGGAATGCCTTGGTGAAATGCACTCCCTCAGTCCCCAAAATCAAAAAAGAAAACTACAGAGGTGGAAGAAAATGAGAGAAAAGATTTTGAGTTCTGACCATTGCTTTTGTTGAACGCCCACTCGTTGAACGGCATTGATCAGCATTAGTGAACGGACTGCGGTAGCGGCTGTGAACGACCTGGGGAGGCATCACAGTGCGAGGGGGCTGGGGAAGCACAGCAGGGTGGAAGGCCGGCTAGAGCAGCCTGGCGCGGTGGGACTTCTCTGAAACCAAAACCCCAACCATGTTCATTTTGGATCATTTTTTCCGGCACTCCTAGATTCCAGAACTACCGGATGTTCTGGGTTCTTTTATGAACTTTTTTATTATCTTTTTTGTATTTGAAACCAATATATACAATACACACATGTACTACAAGAGAATGTACATCAGTATTGTACAGAACAATAAATTATCCAAAAGAAAACTAATTTATTAAGGAAACAATTCCTGAAATTTGGTTTGAGCTTTGTTTGTTCAGATTTTTGAACTCCTGGAGCAGTTATACCTGAACTTGCATGACACATTTTTTATTCAGTTGAGAGTATCTCATTTTTTGTAGAATATCCTACATGAGAAGACGAAGGGGGAGGCCAGACCTCGTCGTTGCGTCGTTGAAAGGCCTAGGCTGTCGATAGTGAACGGACTATGGTGCCAGCAGTGAACGACCTAGGCGCTGCGGTGGCGCGTGGGTGGCCAGGGGCATTGCAAGGAGGGTAGGACAGTGGCGAGGTTGTGCGAGGTGGGGAGGCGGGAGGTGCGGGATGGAGAGATGCCATCGGAGTTGAGGAGCAGGGGTGGTTATAGAGAACAATATATTTCAATATTTCAGTCACTTGCCTCAGACTTACCTAGCATATCCGTCTGCCTTCACAAACTTAGGAAGCCCGTCAGATCAACATTTTGCAAAACCTAGCATATCCTGATATTTCTTTTTGAAAGTGAACTTTTGTAATATAAGGTACTAGAACTGCTATATATATGTAAATTTAAGTAAGGGAAGAATAGCAGAAGAGGGAGATAACCTGGAGCAAAGCTTGTAAGCAACAATCTAGTTCATCCATCAGGAGACTCTGTCCCATGGTGAGAGGTGAATCCGCAGGATCTGTCGCCATGATAGTCCTTTCTCTTAATAGATTTCTCGCCGCATGTTTGCAACTGAACTTTTTGTATTTTTATCTTGCTTAACCTAAATCATAGAGACAAATTAAGACGAGCAAAATATACGTACAAAATGTACAATGTTCACTGAAGATTAAAGAAGTTCCTTTTTGTACCAAAAATTCACTGTTTGATAACAACCAAGTTATCAAACAGTTGTGCGACAAAGACCACTAGGTTCAGAGACGACGACAAAGTTGTTGAGAGGTTGTTTCGGATTAATGTTGCAATGTCAGAATCAGTTCAGTAGCTGCTCACCAGTACACTTGTCACCTACTCATTGTCGTCGGATGTACCCAGCACACACACAACACCACCAATCAGCATGCGCACACACACAACCAGACACACGCCGCATCATCTACACACCTAGGACTACATCTTCACCACACTTTGGACTGACAACATAGCAACACAAAAAACTATTTCGCAAGTGTCGTCACTATCATCCTCGCTGACCCACGGGGGAAACAAAATAGGCATCTTTGAAGCACTAAGGGGATAACCATTGCAGATGGAGCTCATGTGTACCTTCATCATAGAAAAAAATAGACTTAATATCTCTAAGTTATGAAGATGAATAAATGAATCGTACAAAATACTGTCCAAAAATCACACTTTTCACGATACAAAATTCTAAACTTGCCATACAACACCTTTTGATTTTGTCATGCGGCACCCTTTGAACTTGCACAATTCGTTGGTGGCAGCCAGCAGCATCTAGAAGTATACAATTTGTTCTACAACATCCTAAACCCTGAATTGTATGTGTAGGAAACCTAGACAGGGTCTCAGGAATCAACTAAATTTTCCACTCAATTCTATATTTCATCAGTACTAGTAGGACTCAACCATAAGTGTAGAATCGTAGCAATGCTAAGGAAATAGTTTCAGGAGTTGCTCACGCCGGATGTGGGGTGCTCGCGCTCCTGGACGCTATCGACGCCGACGACGGGATCCAGCCATCCACGGGAGCCCCGCTCATGGACGCCGACAATGGGCTCCGGGGGATGTTTAATCTCTACCTAATTTGCCATATTTTCCATTTTTTACAGCTCACTTGCAGAACAAAGAGACATATAACGGCGACAGTGTGGATAGTGCAAACCCTAAAGAACAAGTGCTGGGACTCCAACTTATACAGTACTTATATAGTAGTCGTGTATACTACTAATATATAGTGGAGTGGTTTTCTTTTTCTCTCCATAACAATCGTTTTAAATTGTATAAGTACGAAACGGAACTCTTTATTTGATGTAGTAGTGAAGAAAACTACTTACTATGAACTAACGATCCACGCGTCCTGGTCGCACTTCCTGTCCTTCACGTGCGGTACACTACCCTCCATTAAGTGAACAACCACACACGCGCCAAATTATCGGAAAGGTGTGAGAGTGTGTACAAATAAAAAAAATTAGTTTCAATTATCAGAAAGGTTTGAGAGTATGTGGAGTTTGCCCTCTCTCAATAGTTATGGTTTGTTGTGTTCGAACTAAACTTAGTCAAACTTTACAAAGTTTGACTTTATTCAAATCTAATATATGTACGTAAGCTGCCTCTTCGTGTACAAATGCGCTCCATTGTGTACTTGCAGGTATCTCGGAGGCAGAGTGAGTGCATGTACATTTCTTCTTGTACATCGTACTCCATTTATCTCACTTCATATTGTTTCCCACTCCTATGATATTCCTATCCTAGGAACAAAATGAGGCGGTACTAAGTTTGTGTGTGTAGGGAGAACGAGACATCGATGGTGTGTACGGGTAGTCGCAAGAGTCGTCGCGCACACACACATAAACATAGACATGCATATCCGTGTTTACGTAAAATTCCATCTCCATCTCCAATCATATTTGTACAACTGACACATTATTTATGTTATTAATTATATATGCAGCAATATTTACGTACAACATCTCTTGTTTGCGGGCGTCCGGACGGATGCCACGCCCACTCCTGACCAGCATGAACCCTCTTCATCACCCGCGTGTGCTTCCCGCCCGAAACGATCAATTTTGCATTCATGCCCGGCCAGAGCGGACGCGACCTCTCACTAGCACCGGCATTGAAGTGGCGCGCCAGCCGAGAGAGCGCCGCCCGAGCTGCTTCCCGGTGCACGCCACTGCTCCGCGTTCAAAGGTAGCCACGGCCGACCACAACATGCATGTAAAAAGTTCTTGGGAGTCCGTGCTATAGCTAGCTGTCCTCCCCCTCCTTATCAATCTCTTCTAGTAGTGCTATTACTCCATGGCGTGATCCAGCGACAAGCAGGCAGCAAAGTTATCGTATAGTCGGTTTGCAGTGAGTGGCATGTCGAGCGACCGTGTGGGGTGGAGCCGTGGAGGAGTGTGAGACACGAACATGGCAATCATGATTTAAACATTGGTTTCTCTCTGTTTCCATCTTTTCTCCAGAAAAACGGAAACTTCCTGCTCCATTTTCATTCCTACTCCAAGGTTGCCCCATTACAATATTCCATCAAATACAAAAGAAAACTAACATGCATGCTGATGCATCTCAATGATTCACAGATCATAGCCAATATTTACTTCACAACTAAAGACAAAAGTTGTGAGAGTGTGTACATAAAAACTACTGCTGGGGTCACTACGACATAAACCCTAAACCCTAAATAGGATTTAATTTCCTGGCTAGGTAGAACCTATCGAAGGAAAGACGGCTGGCACCCTCGGATCATACGATGCTTTTGTGCAGTTCCACTAAAATCTAGTTGAGCATCCCTGTTGGAAAAGATTTGAAGCAGTGTGATTAGAATAATAGTACTGGCACTAGTTCATGAGACATAAACTCATCACAAATAGAAGCTGGTAGAAGTAGAGAAAGATCCACATGGAGATGGAGCTACATGGGGAGTTGCGGCAGTGGAGCAAGCCGACTCCAAAAGGAAGTTGTACTTGGGACGTCAGGCTGTAGCTAGAAGGGCGGTTGGGAGGCGTCATCAACCCATACTGCGGGGACCCCCGATTGGGACGCACCGATAGTGGGTTTTTTGCCTCGCTCCTGTCGACCGCGTATACACGAAACATCGTCCCCTTCCCCCGGCGGCGGGATCAGGCCGGATCTATGACCGGCGGTGTGGCCACCGTTGTTCTATGCTTGTGAAGAGACCACCCCAAGCAAGCAGGCTTGTAGCTTAGGCTCCTGCTAGTGTATATATAGTCGAGCACTTTTCTTTTTCTCTCCATATCAACCATTTTATATTACGTACGTGTCATTGAAGAGTGAAATGATGGTTGCTTCTTCCGACTAACATACTGTGTGATCTGACTGCTCCTGAGTGCCCCCTACACGTACCCCTCCCCTACGTGTATGACCATTCCTGAGTCTCACTTGTACTGATCTCTATTTTCTTGCATGACATGTAGACAGGATGTGCATAGAGGAATTTTGTTACTGCATGTTGTTACGTAGTACTACTAGTACCTACTCCCTCCTTCCGGTTCACTACTAGTACTACCGCCGTCCTGGCTTATTGGTCCCCTTTGTACTCAATTCATGGGCTCGTTTTCCTCAATAAATTGTCTTTATCAATGTATTAATATCGGGAATGCATGCGTGAACAACGAATGATTAAACCTTGCATGCAACGTTTTGACAAAGCATTGACTTATGAACATGTGAATGTGAGGGAATACAACCTCGTGCATGCATGCAACAGTCACACGTACACATGGACGCAAAATACACGCGCGATGCCCTAATGCATGCATCTCCGAGCACATGATGGAAAACACACGGTCACGCTCAAGTGCTCAACCTACATGTGCATGCACACACATACTCAGCCAGGGTGAGCTAGTGACCGTATAAACACCGAAAAATGTATATATTGAGCGCAATGAGCGTATTATGAAGTCCACTAACCATATTTTTACAAATATATAGTTACAGATTGTGTATTTATCTCGATTCAAATTAAGCCATATTAACCGGAAAGGAGGCAGTATGGACTAGCATTACTTTGTTGTGTCCCGTCAACTTGTCGAAGGAGAAGAAGCTTGCAGGACGGGAGGAGCTTGCGCGCGGTGGCTCGCGGGACAAGGAGAAAATTTTGACTAATGCAAGCTCTCCCTCACTCAGGCGGTTAACGTGCAACAGTTACTTCAGTGTCAGATTGCCAGAAGCATACACTGTACTACTGCCATTATTGTTCGACTTCCTGAAGAGGCAAACAGCCAAGCGCAAAGTTTACTACTAGTACTACTACTATACAGGTATGTACTACTAGGAACCGGATGGTGGAGCGTCTGCACTCTTATTTTATTTTAAATGTGATAAAGCAATCTTCAACACATTTGGTTCTCTTCGAGGGTTCTCGCACATGATAATGGAAGTTGATTGCATGGAACACTCGCCACAATTCTTGCTTAATTCTAGCTCCTATGTCCTATTAGAAATAGGAGCGCTCGGTAATATTTTCTCTTTTTTGTTATTCAGCATGTAAAGAGGTCAACAAACCTTGCGGCGCATCTTTGTGTGAACCATGCTTGCTGCACTTTGAATGTGAACGAGAGCTAGCTTGATGAAACACCTTGCTTCCTTCTTTTTTTCAGGGTACCTCGCTTCCTAGTGACCAGTCTCTTGGATGATCGTCCTAAGAATGCTTATATATGAATAAAGCTCTCTCATTTATCAGCAAAAAATATTAAAGCCATATTAACCAGAAAGGAGGGAGTATGCACTAGTACTACTTTTTGGTGTGTCCCGTCAACTCGCAGAACAAGGAGAAGCCTGCAGGACAAGGTGAAGCTCACTTACGCCCTCTCCGTCTAACTCAAGCCTAGTGGTTCGCAGGACGACGAGAAGCTTTTGATTAATGCAACCTACCCTCGCCCAGGTGGTGGACGTGTAGCAGTTCATTCGGTGTCAGATTGCCACAGGCATACACTGTAGTAACATCATTGTTCGACTTCACGAAGAGGCGAAGATCCAAGCACAAGGTTTAGTAGTACGAGTAGTACTACTACTAGTATACATGTACTAGGAACCGCATCGTGGGGCGTCTATACTGTTATTTTATTTTAATCTCTGATAAAGTACACATTTTTTATTCAGGAGAAGTGCGGAAAACGACAGCCCAATAGTACTATTAAAAAACATCGAACATGTAATAATGATATCGATCAACCATGCTCGAATATATCTTGGCCTCCATGTGAGCCCGTCTGTGTGTTCTCGCTCCTCGTCTCTCTCAAGGAACGGCAGGTGGCCATTTAGCCGTCAATTGAGATCGGTTTGCTCACACTCCAGTCCCACATGTCAGTGATATGCCAAGAGGAAGTGTGTTGACCGGCTGGCCATATGCGTACTTGGTTTTTCACCTTCATACTACTCCTCCCTCCGTCATAGTTTACATGGAGCACTTCATTCTCATGCATTTCTCTCCATGCATCTCCGCCACCAGAGAATTTAGACGCGTTTGGTTTAATGCTCAATTAATTAGGGCGTGGTAACCGCAATCAAGTCCACAATTTTCTCTCGATGTAGGTGTTGGGTTTCGTAGTAATTTCAAAAAATTTCCTACGCACACACAGGATCATGTGATGCATAGCAACGAGAGGAGAGTGTTGTCTACGTACCCAACGCAGACCGACTGCGGAAGCGATGACACGATGTAGAGGAAGTAGTCGTACGTCTTCACGATCCAACCGATCAAGCACCGAAACTACGGCACCTCCGAGTTCGAGCACACGTTCAGCTCGATGACGATCCCCGGACTCCGATCCAGCAAAGTGTCGGGGAAGAGTTTCGTCAGCACGACGGCGTGGTGACGATCTTGATGAACTACAGCAGCAGGGCTTCGCCTAAACTCCGCTACAGTATTATCGAGGAATATGGTGGCAGGGGGCACCGCACACGGCTAAGGAATCGATCATGTGGATCAACTTGTGTCAACTTGTGTGTTTAGAGGTGCCCCTGCCTCCGTATATAAAGGAGGAGAGGAGGGGAGGCTGGCCGGCCAAAGGGGGGAGGCGCAGGAGAGTCCTACTCCCACTGGGAGTAGGATTCCCCCTCCAATCCTAGTCCAACTAGGATTCCTCGGAGGGGAAAAGAGGAGGAGGGGGCCGGCCACCTCTCCTAGTCCTAATAGGACTAGGGGAAGGGGGGGCGCGCAGCCCATCTAGGGCAGCCCCTTCTCTTTTCCACTAAGGCCCACTATGGCCCAAATAGCTCCCGGGGGGTTCCGGTAACCCTCCCGGTATTCCGGTAAAATCCCGATTTCACCCGGAACACTTCCGATGTCCAAACATAGGCTTCCAATGTATCAATCTTTATGTCTCGACCATTTCGAGACTCCTCGTCATGTCCGTGATCACATCCGGGACTCCGAACAACTTTCGGTACATCAAAATGCATAAACTCATAATATAACTGTCATCGTAACCTTAAGCGTGCGGACCCTACGGGTTCGAGAACAATGTAGACATGACCGAGACACGTCTCCGGTCAATAACCAATAGCGGGACCTGGATGCCCATATTGGCTCCTATATATTCTACGAAGATCTTTATCGGTCAGACCGCATAACAACATACGTTGTTCCCTTTGTCATCGGTATGTTACTTGCCCGAGATTCGATCGTCGGTATCCAATACCTAGTTCAATCTCGTTACCGGCAAGTCTCTTTACTCGTTCCGTAATACATCATCTCACAACTAACATATTAGTTGTAATGCTTGCAAGGCTTATGTGATGTGTATTACCGAGAGGGCCCAGAGATACCTCTCCGACAATCGGAGTGACAAATCCTAATCTCGAAATACGCCAACCCAACATCGACCATTGGAGACACCTGTAGTACTCCTTTATAATCACCCAGTTACGTTGTGACGTTTGGTAGTACCCAAAGTGTTCCTCCGGTAAACGGGATTTGCATAATCTCATAGTCATAGGAACATGTATAAGTCATGAAGAAAGCAATAGCAACATACTAAACGATCGGGTGCTAAGCTAATGGAATGGGTCATGTCAATCAGATCATTCTACTAATGATGTGACCTCGTTAATCAAATAACAACTCATTGTTCATGGTTAGGAAACATAACCATCTTTGATTAACGAGCTAGTCAAGTAGAGGCATACTAGTGACACTCTGTTTGTCTATGTATTCACACATGTATTATGTTTCCGGTAAATACAATTCTAGCATGAATAATAAACATTTATCATGATTATAAGGAAATAAATAATAACTTTATTATTGCCTCTAGGGCATATTTCCTTCAGTCTCCCACTTGCACTAGAGTCAATAATCTAGATTACACTGTAATGAATCTAACACCCATGGAGCTTTGGTGCTGATCATGTTTTGCTCGTGGAAGAGGCTTAGTCAACGGGTCTGCAACATTCAGATCCGTATGTATCTTGCATATCTCTATGTCTCCCACCTGGACTAGATCCCGGATGGAGTTGAAGCGTCTCTTGATGTGTTTGGTCCTTTTGTGAAATCTGGATTCCTTTGCCAAGGCAATTGCACCAGTATTGTCACAAAAGATTTTCATTGGACCCGATGCACTAGGTATGACACCTAGATCGGATATGAACTCCTTCATCCAGACTCCTTCATTTGCTGCTTCCGAAGCAGCTATGTATTCCGCTTCACATGTAGATCCCGCTACGACGCTTTGTTTAGAACTGCACCAACTGACAGCTCCACCATTTAATGTAAACACGTATACGGTTTGCGATTTAGAATCGTCCGGATCAGTGTCAAAGCTTGCATCAACGTAACCTTTTACGATGAGCTCTTTGTCACTTCCATATACGAGAAACATATCCTTAGTCCTTTTCAGGTATTTCAGGATGTTCTTGACCGCTGTCCAGTGATCCATTCCTGGATTACTTTGGTACCTCCCTGCTAAACTTATAGCAAGGCACACATCAGGTCTGGTACACAACATTGCATACATGATAGAGCCTATGGCTGATGCATAGGGAACATCTTTCATATTCTCTCTATCTTCTGCAGTGGTCGGGCATTGAGTCTTACTCAATTTCACACCTTGTAACACAGGCAAGAACCCTTTCTTCGCTTGATCCATTTTGAACTTCTTCAAAATTTTGTCAAGGTATGTGCTTTGTGAAAGTCCAATTAAGCGTCTTGATCTATCTCTATAGATCTTAATGCCTAATATGTAAGCAGCTTCACCGAGGTCTTTCATTGAAAAACTTTTATTCAAGTATCCCTTTATGCTATCCAGAAATTCTATATCATTTCCAATCAGTAATATGTCATCCACATATAATATCAGAAATGCTACAGAGCTCCCACTCACTTTCTTGTAAATACAGGCTTCTCCGAAAGTCTGTATAAAACCAAATGCTTTGATCACACTATCAAAACGTTTATTCCAACTCCGAGAGGCTTGCACCAGTCCATAAATGGATCGCTGGAGCTTGCACACTTTGTTAGCTCCCTTTGGATCGACAAAACCTTCTGGTTGCATCATATACAACTCTCCTTCCAGAAATCCATTCAGGAATGCAGTTTTGACATCCATTTGCCAAATTTCATAATCATAAAATGCGGCAATTGCTAACATGATTCGGACGGACTTAAGCATCGCTACGGGTGAGAAGGTCTCATCATAGTCAATTCCTTGAACTTGCCGAAAACCTTTTGCGACAAGTCGAGCTTTGTAGACAGTAACATTACCATCAGCGTCAGTCTTCTTCTTAAAAATCCATTTATTCTCAATTGCTTGCCGATCATCGGGCAAGTCAACCAAAGTCCATACTTTGTTCTCATACATGGATCCCATCTCAGATTTCATGGCTTCAAGCCACTTTACGGAATCTGGGCTCACCATCGCTTCTTCATAGTTCGTAGGTTCATCATGATCTAGTAGCATGACCTCCAGAACAGGATTACCGTACCACTCTGGTGCGGATCTTACTCTGGTTGATCTACGCGGTTCAGTAGTATCTTGATCTGAAGTTTCATGATCATTATCATTGGCTTCCTCACTAACTGGTGTAGGTGTCACTGAAACAGTTTTCTGTGATGAATTACTTTCCAGTAAGGGAGCAGGTACAGTTACCTCGTCAAGTTCTACTTTCCTCCCACTCACTTCTTTCGAGATAAACTCCTTCTCTAGAAATGATCCATTCTTAGCAACGAATGTTTTGCCTTCGGATCTGTGATAGAAGGTGTACCCAACAGTTTCCTATGAAGACACATTTCTCCGATTTGGGTTCGAGCTTATCAGGTTGAAGCTTTTTCACATAAGCATCGCAGCCCCAAACTTTAAGAAACGACAACTTTGGTTTCTTGCCAAACCACAGTTCATAAGGCGTCGTCTCAACGGATTTTGATGGTGCCCTATTTAACATGAATGCGGCCGTCTCTAAAGCATATCCCCAAAATGATAGCGGTAAATCAGTAAGAGACATCATAGATCGCACCATATCTAGTAAAGTACGATTACGACGTTCGGACACACCATTACGCTGTGGTGTTCCGGGTGGCGTGAGTTGCGAAACTATTCCACAGTTTTTCAAATGTACACCAAACTCGTAACTCAAATATTCTCCTCCACGATCAGATCGTAGAAACTTTATTTTCTTGTTACGATGATTTTCAACTTCACTCTGAAATTCTTTGAACTTTTCAAATGTTTCAGACTTATGTTTCATTAAGTAAATATACCCATATCTGCTTAAATCATCTGTGAAGGTGAGAAAATAACGATATCCGCCACGAGCCTCAATATTCATCGGGCCACATACATCGGTATGTATGATTTCCAACAAATCTGTTGCTCTCTCCATAGTACCGGAGAACGGTGTTTTAGTCATCTTGCCCAAGAGGCACGGTTCGCAAGTACCAAGTGATTCATAATCAAGTGGTTCCAAAAGTCCATCAGTATGGAGTTTCTTCATGCGCTTTATACCGATATGACCTAAACGACAGTGCCACAAATAAGTTGCACTTTCATTATCAACTCTGCATCTTTTGGCTTCAACATTATGAATATGTGTATTACTACTATCGAGATTCAATAAAAATAGACCACTTTTCAAGGGTGCATGACCATAAAAGATATTACTCATATAAATAGAACAACCATTATTCTCTGATTTAAATGAATAACCGTCTCGCATTAAACAAGATCCAGATATAATGTTCATGCTCAACGCTGGCACCAAATAACAATTACTTAGGTCTAATATTAATCCCGAAGGTAGATGTAGAGGTAGCGTGCCGACTGCGATCACATCGACTTTGGAACCGTTTCCCACGCGCATCGTCACCTCGTCCTTTGCCAGTGCCCGCTTATTCTGTTGTCCCTGTTTCGAGTTGCAAATATTAGCAACAGAACCAGTATCAAATACCCAGGTGCTACTGCGAGCTCTAGTAAGGTACACATCAATAACATGTATATCACATATACCTTTGTTCACCTTGCCATCCTTCTTATCCGCCAAATACTTGGGGCAGTTCCGCTTCCAGTGACCAGTCTGCTTGCAGTAGAAGCACTTAGTTTCAGGCTTAGGTCCAGACTTAGGTTTCTTCTCTTGAGCAGCAACTTGCTTGCCGTTCTTCTTGAAGTTCCCCTTTTTCTTCCCTTTGCCCTTTTTCTTGAAACTAGTGGTCTTTTTAACCATCAACACTTGATGCTCCTTCTTGATTTCTACCTCCGCAGCTTTCAGCATTGCGAAGAGCTCGGGAATAGTCTTGTTCATCCCTTGCATATTATAGTTCATTACGAAGCTCTTGTAGCTTGGTGGCAGTGATTGGAGAATTCTGTCGATGACGCAATCATCCGGAAGATTAACTCCCAATTGAATCAAGTGATTATTATACCCAGACATTTTGAGTATATGCTCACTGACAGAACTGTTCTCCTCCATCTTGCAGCTATAGAACTTATTGGAGACTTCATATCTCTCAATCCGGGCATTTGCTTGAAATATTAACTTCAACTCCTGGAACATCTCATATGCTCCATGACGTTCAAAACGTCGTTGAAGTCCCGATTCTAAGCCGTAAAGCATGGCACACTGAACTATCGAGTAGTCATCAGCTTTGCTCTGCCAGACGTTCATAACATCTGGCGTTGCTCCAGCAGCAGGCCTGGCACCCAGCGGTGCTTCCAGGACGTAATTCTTCTGTGCAGCAATGAGGATAATCCTCAAGTTACGGACCCAGTCCGTGTAATTGCTACCATCATCTTTCAACTTTGCTTTCTCAAGGAACGCATTAAAATTCAACGAAACAACAGCACGAGCCATCTATCTACAATCAACATAAACAAGCAAGATACTATCAGGTACTAAGTTCATGATAATATTTAAGTTCAATTAATCATATTATTTAAGAACTCCCACTTAGATAGACATCCCTCTAATCCTCTAAGTGATTACGTGATCCAAATCAACTAAACCATAACCGATCATCACATGAGATGGAGTAGTTTTCAATGGTGAACATCGTTATGTTGATCATATCTACTATATGATTCACGCTCGACCTTTCGGTCTCCGTGTTCCGAGGCCATATCTGCATATGCTAGGCTCGTCAAGTTTAACCTGAGTATTCTGCGTGTGCAAAAACTGGCTTGCACCCGTTGTAGATGGACGTAGAGCTTATCACACCCGATCATCACGTGGTGTCTGGGCACGACGAACTTTGGCAACGGTGCATACTCAGGGAGAACACTTCTTGATAATTTAATGAGAGATCATCTTATAATGCTACCGTCAATCAAAGCAAGATAAGATGCATAAAAAGATAAACATCACATGCAATCAATATAAGTGATATGATATGGCCATCATCATCTCGTGCTTGTGATCTCCATCTCCGAAGCACCGTCATGATCACCATCGTCACCGGCGCGACACCTTGATCTCCATCGTAGCATCGTTGTCGTCTCGCCAATCTTATGCTTTCACGACTATCACTACCGTTTAGTAATAAAGTTAAGCATTACATCGCGATTGCATTGCATACAATAAAGCGACAACCATATGGCTCCTGCCAGTTGCCGATAACTTGGTTACAAAACATGATCATCTCATACAATAAAATTCAGCATCATGCCTTGACCATATCACATCACAACATGCCCTGCAAAAACAAGTTAGACGTCCTCTACTTTGTTGTTTCATTTTTTAGGTGGCTGCTACGGGCTTAAGTAAGAACCAATCTCACCTACGCATCAAAACCACAACGATAGTTTGTCAAATAGACTCCGTTTTAACCTTCGCAAGGACCGGGCGTAGCCATACTTGGTTCAACTAAAGTTGGAGAGACAGTCGCCCGCAAGCCATCTCTGTGCAAAGCACGTCGAGGGAACCGGTCTCGCGTAAGCGTACGCGTAAGGTTGGTCTGGGTCGTCTCGTCCAACAATACCGCCGAACCAAAATATGACATGCTGGTAGGCAGTATGACTTGTATCGTCCACAACTCACTTGTGTTCTACTCGTGCATATAACATCAACATCAATAACCAGGCTCGGATGCCACTGTTGGGTTTCGTAGTAATTTCAAAAAATTTCCTACGCGCACACAGGATCATGTGATGCATAGCAACGAGAGGAGAGTGTTGTCTACGTACCCAACGCAGACCGACTGCGGAAGCGATGACATGACGTAGAGGAAGTAGTCGTACGTCTTCACGATCCAACCGATCAAGCACCGAAACTACGACACCTCCGAGTTCGAGCACACGTTCAGCTCGATGACGATCCCCGGACTCCGATCCAGCAAAGTGTCGGGGAAGAGTTTCGTCAGCACGACGGCGTGGTGACGATCTTGATGAACTACAGCAGCAGGGCTTCGCCTAAACTCCGCTACAGTATTATCGAGGAATATGGTGGCAGGGGGCACCGCACACGGCTAAGGAATCGATCACGTGGATCAACTTGTGTCAACTTGTGTGTTTAGAGGTGCCCCTGCCTCCGTATATAAAGGAGCCAAGGGGGGGGGGAGGAGGCGCCGGCCAGGAGGAGGTGGCGCAGGAGGAGTCCTACTCCTACCGGGAGTAGGACTCCCCCCCCAATCCTATTCCAACTAGGATTCCCAAGGGGGAAAGAGGGAGAGGGGTGGCCGGCCACCTCTCCTAGTCCTAATAGGACTAGGGGAAGGGGGGAGGCGCGCAGCCCCCTTGGGCTGCCCCTTTCTCCTTTCCACTAAGGCCCATGATGGCCCATATGGCTCCCGGGGGGTTCCGGTAACCTCCTGGTAACCCGGTAAAATCCCGATTTCACCCGGAACACTTCCGATGTCCAAACATAGACTTCCAATATATCAATCTTTATGTCTCGACCATTTCGAGACTCCTCGTCATGTCCGTGATCACATCCGGGACTCCGAACAACCTTCGGTACATCAAAATGCATAAACTCATAATATAACTGTCATCGTAACCTTAAGCGTGCGGACCCTACGGGTTCGAGAACAATGTAGACATGACCGAGACACGTCTCTGGTCAATAACCAATAGCGGGACCTGGATGCCCATATTGGCTCCTACATATTCTACGAAGATCTTTATCGGTCAGACCACATAACAACATACGTTGTTCCCTTTGTCATCGGTATGTTACTTGCCCGAGATTCGATCGTCGGTATCCAATACCTAGTTCAATCTCGTTACCGGCAAGTCTCTTTACTCGTTCCGTAATACATCATCTCACAACTAACATATTAGTTGTAATGCTTGCAAGGCTTATGTGATGTGTATTACCGAGAGGGCCCAGAGATACCTCTCCGACAATCGGAGTGACAAATCCTAATCTCGAAATACGCCAACCCAACATCGACCATTGGAGACACCTTTAGTACTCCTTTATAATCACCCAGTTACGTTGTGACGTTTGGTAGTACCCAAAGTGTTCCTCCGGTAAACGGGAGTTGCATAATCTCATAGTCATAGGAACATGTATAAGTCATGAAGAAAGCAATAGCAACATACTAAACGATCGGGTGCTAAGCTAATGGAATGGGTCATGTCAATCAGATCATTCTACTAATGATGTGACCTCGTTAATCAAATAACAACTCATTGTTCATGGTTAGGAAACATAACCATCTTTGATTAACGAGCTAGTCAAGTAGAGGCATACTAGTGACACTTTGTTTGTCTATGTATTCACACATGTATTATGTTTCCGGTTAATACAATTCTAGCATGAATAATAAACATTTATCATGAAATAAGGAAATAAATAATAACTTTATTATTGTCTCTAGGGCATATTTCCTTCACCGGCCACCTCTCCTAGTCCTAATAGGACTAGGGGAAGGGGGGGCGCGCAGCCCATCTAGGGCAGCCCCTTCTCTTTTCCACTAAGGCCCACTATGGCCCAAATAGCTCCCGGGGGGTTCCGGTAACCCTCCCGGTATTCCGGTAAAATCCCGATTTCACCCGGAACACTTCCGATATCCAAATATAGGCTTCCAATATATCAATCTTTACGTCTCGACCATTTCGAGACTCCTCGTCATGTCCGTGATCACATCCGGGACTCCGAACAACCTTCGGTACATCAAAATGCATAAACTCATAATATAACTGTCATCGTAACCTTAAGCGTGCGGACCCTACGGGTTCGAGAACAATGTAGACATGACCGAGACACGTCTCTGGTCAATAACCAATAGCGGGACCTGGATGCCCATATTGGCTCCTACATATTCTACGAAGATCTTTATCAGTCAGACCGCATAACAACATACGTTGTTCCCTTTGTCATCGGTATGTTACTTGCCCGAGATTCGATCGTCGGTATCCAATACCTAGTTCAATCTCGTTACCGGCAAGTCTCTTTACTCGTTCCGTAACACATCATCTCACAATTAACATATTAGTTGTAATGCTTGCAAGGCTTATGTGATGTGTATTACCGAGAGGGCCCAGAGATACCTCTCCGACAATCGGAGTGACAAATCCTAATCTCGAAATACGCCAACCCAACATCGACCATTGGAGACACCTGTAGTACTCCTTTATAATCACCCAGTTACGTTGTGACGTTTGGTAGTACCCAAAGTGTTCCTCCGGTAAACGGGAGTTGCATAATCTCATAGTCATAGGAACATGTATAAGTCATGAAGAAAGCAATAGCAACATACTAAACGATCGGGTGCTAAGCTAATGGAATGGGTCATGTCAATCAGATCATTCTACTAATGATGTGACCTCGTTAATCAAATAACAACTCATTGTTCATGGTTAGGAAACATAACCATCTTTGATTAACGAGCTAGTCAAGTAGAGGCATACTAGTGACACCCTGTTTGTCTATGTATTCACACATGTATTATGTTTCCGGTAAATACAATTCTAGCATGAATAATAAACATTTATCATGATTATAAGGAAATAAATAATAACTTTATTATTGCCTCTAGGGCATATTTCCTTCAGTAGGTGTGTACGCAGAGTGGAGTAAGTGCATGCATGTGTTTACCCGGGGTGGAAGCACTTCATGCATGTGTGTACGCATATTTCCTCTAGTAATAGACATGCTATTTTTTAGGCCGATCGCTAGACGCCTTGGTCCTAGAGATTGATGAAGCAAACAGTGACGGAGGGAGTAGTATGAGTGGATTCAAAGATGAGCGTATTGATGGTTGCTTCTTCCGAGCAACTTAGAGTGGGAAAGGTGGGGCTTATGATTTGAGTGATCATTACTCACTCTTAGGTGTGGCGCAACGACTGGGCTGAGTCTCCCATGCGGTTGTGCACTACTCCCTCCGTTCTTAAATATTTGTCTTTCTAGAGATTTCAACAAGTGACTACATACGAAGAAAAATCAGTGAATCTACACTAAAAAATATGTCCATTTGAAATTTCTAAAAAGATAAATATTTAGGAACGGGGGGAGTATAATTCTGTGCATGGCACATGGACCCGAATACTAAAGAGGCTTCTGGTAATTCTATCAAGCTTCCAGCAACATCACTAACGTACTATACAAATAATTTTCTAGCGACATGAAATTGTACAATGCTCTGAGCTTTCAGCTTTTGTTTCGTGTGTCTTTCCATCCATGCTCTTTCGGAAAAAATAAAAAACTAACTTCCTTGCTAATGCATCTCAATGATTAGCACATCAGAGCTAATATTTACATCACAACTAAAGACAAAGTTGTTAGAAGGTGTTAAATTAAAATTGATCCATGCTTTCATTGGCAGCAACTTTCCCCCAGCTTTGTCTAAATCAACATGGCATGTTGGCAAAAAAAGTAGCTGACAGGAGCATGCAACATTCCGATCATTTTGTGCAATTCCACTAAAATAGAACTGAGCATCCCTATTCCAAAGATATTAAGTGTGATTACAATAATAGAGGATTGTTGATGAAATAATAAATACACAAATAGAAGTCGGTCACCTTTGTAGTCTCTCTTAAGACTAACTAGTTGGAGAAGATTAAGCAAATAGTTGGAGAAGATTAGGCTCGGAGTTGGATGAGGATGATAGAGCAAAACCAATCTCCTTTTGTGCGGTCGCACTAAAATCTAGAGACGTTGCCCATGTGACATTTTAGTAGAACTGCACAAAACACTCTTAAGAAAAAAGTGATTTGTGCAGTTCACCAAAAGGTGGCAATAGCAACGAGGTGAAATGGATAGCCCTGTTTTCAAAAAAGAGGTAGAATAGAAAGGAAACAATTACTGGCCAATAATAGTTAATGACACATACGATGACAAAAAAGAAGCATATTCCTTGTCCTAAGAGAAGATAACAGCACAGTTGCGTTTATCTAAAATGGTGTGAGGATGAGATTGCAATATGGAAAGTACGTCGAACAAGCTACGTTTTGGGCAAAGAACTAGGGAAGATCCACATGCAAGATTTTCCACATGCAGCGACGTGGGAAGATGGGCAGTGGAGCAAGGCTGGAGGGGATACCTGGGGGTCGTCGGGATGTAACAAGGAGAGCAGCGGCGGGCGGGATCTGCCCATACTGCGGCAGTGAGCAAGTGGCATAGGCCCTACCGCGCCGGAGCTTGGTCAGCGAGAACGGCGGGTACCACATATCGAAACGAGCTGCCTCGACGCCATTGAACGGAGAAACGATGCTTATCCTTCCTTTCCGCTAGCGGGCGGGATGCGGCCGGGTTAGTGACCAACGGTGAGAGAGAGAGGGGGGCCACCGCCGCCTTGTGTGAGATACTCTGAAGAGAGATCAAATCCCGACAGGCAGGCTCCATTGTATATAGTGGAGCGGACTACCTTTTTATCCATAAAAATCGTTTTATATTATGTTTATGTGGCATTGAGCGATATAACTTAATTTTAAAATAACGCGTCGACGCATCAAGTCGAACTTTGTTTCGTGCACGCGTGGTACACGACCTCCATAGGTAAACAACCGCTACACACGCTCAAATTAGCACGTGGGCTGCCATTTCTTACAGAAATGAGCTCCACCGTGTACCCATGCGGGTGTGGCTACGCACAAAGCCTGAGTACGTGCACCTATTCTCTTTGTGTACGTACACTACCTACGTGGGTTTGTGTGAGAGAGATACAAACGTAGAGTGATATAGTGTGTGGGTTTGTGACAACGTTTTTGTGTGGGAGGGGGGGTTGAGACATAGACAGGGAATATGTGTCGATGATATTTCAATCAAAAAATGTAGCATATCCAATGTGTGTGAAACATAGGCCTGGATATATCATATATATAGAGAGAGAGGGGGTGATCCACGAGAAGATAGTGGAGGTATCGGCGTGAGGTATCCATAGAATCGAAGAGAGGGATGATGTGTGTGTCTGTGTGTGTGCGCACGATCGATAAAGAGTGCCATCAAATTTGTGTGTGCCACGTCAAAGATATAGGGTGGCTGGCCTATTAGAACGTGAGAGGGGATAGGTGGAGTTTGTCTCTTTGGCATGGATACCTACCTACAACGCTCGACTATCAGTGTGTGGGGTGGGGTGGGGGCGTGAGAGATAGACAGGGAATATGTGTCGATGATGTTTCAATCAAAAAATGTAACATATGTAATGTGTGTGAAACAGAGGCCTAGATATAACATATATATAGAGGGGGCTATCCACGAGAAGAGAGTGGAGGTATCATCAGTGTGAAGTATCCATAGAATCGAAGAGAGGGATGATGTTTGTGTGTGCGCACGATCGATAAAGAGTGCCATTGATTTTGTGTGTGCCCACATCAAATATATGGGGTGGCTGGCCTACTAGAACGTGAGAGGGGACATGTGCAGTTTGTCTTTGTGGCTTGGATACCTACCTACAGCGCTCGACTATTGGTGTTAGGGGGGTGGGGGGCAGAGACCTAACTATAGAGGTACAATTGCTGGTATATGTGTGGATGAGGAGAGAGACCTACCTTATGTATTGAGGGAGATCGATCGGCATCCATGCATATGTGTAGGAGAGGAATAAGGTTGGGAGAGAGACAGAGCTAGATTGTCGGAGGGGTTGGTGGTGGAGTTGCTTCTCACAAATGGTGGGAGAGGCTTGCTAACAAACGAAGGGCACGCCTGCAATATCAATAAGAGAGGGGATGCCTGCTTGTATGTGCATGTGCTTGTGAGAGACAGGTCAAGAGGCATGCTCGAATGATGAGGGGGTGATATGGTTGTGGTAAGCATACGTAACTACATAGGAAGATCAATCGTCCTTGGTCGGAGAAAGGAGAGACATAACTTGTGAGGTACGTTGATCAATGCATGAGGAAAATAGTTAGTCGACCTAGGTATATGTAGGGAGATCAATCAGTATGTGTTAGAAGCAAATAAGGCCCAGAGAGAAGGACAGAGAGAGGGATGTAGCTAGGAGGTGGTGCGGGAGGCATACTATATTGAGGGCGGAGGAGTGTGCGAGTACAATATCGATGAAAAGAGGGGCGGGAGTGAGACATGGACGGTGAGATGAGAAGAGGGAAAGCTTGTGTTTGTGGTAGGCACACCTGGCTAGAGAGGCAAATCGATCGGTGTGTGCCGGGAAGAAGGAGTTGGGGCCTACAAACACCATGGGTGAACGACCTAAAGTGAAAGGACGAATTTGTGCCATGGAGATAGAGAATGCTGAGGGAGGGTGAGAGGGAGGCGGGCGTGTGCATGCACGAGAGAAAGTTAGTGCTAGCTACAAAGATAATAGGATTGTGTGGGTGTAAAAGATGAATAGAGACCGTAATTCATTGTAAAAAGTGAGTTCAGATATCTGAAGAATTTATCAGTGTTTTAAAGCGATGCGTGTGTGAATATATATAACGGTGATACGCATGGTGTGGTTATGAACATGCTATACCACATATAATATATTAACAGAGTTGGTGATGATGTTGTGCCTCCCATCCTGCAATATAGGTCGTCCGATTTATATCTGACGGTTAGGGAGGAAACTATGTCAATTTTGAAAAAAGATACCCACACCCCTCTCCACATTTGCAAATAAGGCCTTCCCTCGTTCATCCTTTTCTCCCACAAGATAAACCACTTATACAAATGCATCTTGATGTTCCGTGCAACGCATGGGCATCTTGCTAGTACTACATATAATATGTAGAACATTGATTATAATTTGGGATAATGTGTGGCTTTTGCAGCTCAGGGCTAAATACTTGTCATAATGTAGGGGGCGGGGCACTATACCTTGTGTGATAAACATGGTGTACATATGGAACATGGTTTAGATCATGAGTATCTAGTTAGTACATCAAATGTACCATTATTTGGAATCAACATTAAGTGTGCTCAAAAATCTGAATTCGAGTTCATATCTATCTCTATAGTAATCATGTGGCGTGTTGTTAAGATAATACACGAATGATGGTTTAAGTTGGAAACATTATTGTAGATTCTTATTCAAATAGAGAAACGAATTCAAATCTAGTTCGAATTGCAGCGATAGTATAGACATTTGGAATGCACTAAAATGTTGGTATGAGTAGGTTACATGCATTATACAGACAGCGAAAAAAATTAATTGGACATAACATGGATTTATACGTAGCTTTGAATAGCATTTGTACAGTAAAACAGGACAGGACTCTCTTTGTGTGGTGTGAATAGCTTTATTTTTTCCACTGAGGGAAGTGCGAATTGACTTGGTACGTACAGTATTACACGTTAGGCTTGTCCCTAAAATTCAACCCGCACCTTGTTATATCCCGAAAATTCAGATATTGTGCCCCCAAAATGCGCGCCTTCACAACCCGCGCCTTGCTATCCCGAAATTACAATGCGCGCAAAAACTCCCTCCAGCTGCCAAATCCCGACACGCGAAATCCCCCTTCTAACCCTGAGCCGAAAGGGACTCTAGTTCAAATTGGTGGGGGTACTTTTGTAACACACCCTACATTTTGGAAAAAGCGCGTCCCTAAGTCATGGTTCCCCCTCCCATCGCCTCCTTTTCGCCATTCGAAATCCTAGGCCGCCATAACCTCTCTACTCCAACCGCGAAACCCCACCCTCCTTCGTCTGCCACCTCACCGCTGCCCAGATGGAGCCTCTTCCCAGACAACATCGTCCACCGCAACAGCTCGACGTCCCTCATCCACCTCCCAGGATGAGGATCCGTTGTCCCACCGGTTCAGCCACCCCGTCCTCCACCTCTAAGGAGCTGCTCCGACGATCGCCTTGTCTATCGCGGCTGGTCCATCCCCACAGCGCCGCCTTAACCTGCTCCACCGGAACCGTAGCATCCTCACCGACTCCTCGGACGAAGCTGAGGCCTACTCGGCGCCACCAAAGAGGTCGTACACTCATCACATCGCACCTTCTCCTTAACTTGACCTCCCGACACTAATGGTGCTCCATCCCGCACCCCAATAGCGTGGCTACCTCGAAGCCGGCGCCGCGGGCGACATCTCCACGACATCTCTCCCCTAGCGCGAGGCCCCTTCGGCGGCGGCGGCCATACCATTCGAATCTACTGCTGCTGCTCCGGCTCTCGCTCGCTCGCTCACACTGATGCTGCTGCTCCGGTGCTCGACTCGCTCGCTCGCACTGCTGCTGCTGCTCTGGCCCTTGCTCGCTCGCTCGCTCGTGTTGCTGCTCTACTCTCCCCCTTGCTCATGCTACTGCTCTGCTCTTGCTCTCGCTCGCGCTGCTAATGCTGGTACATGGACTGCTGCAGCTACACGAGTTGCTGCTCTGGCTCTAGTTCACGCTGCTCCTCCAGGTGTTGCTGCTCCTGCTGCTATCTGCTACTGTGTTCCCCATCGATCGCTTGCTGATTTAGATCATTGTTTCTCTACTATTAGTTATAAGTGCATCTAGTGCCCCTTAGTGATTTTGGTGTATTGAAGACTTATAGGTTAAGAGACTGATGCGTTTGTGAGTGTACACATGTCTATAAGTCTATGAGGAGTTTGATATTTACAGAGAAAGTCGACCCCTAAAAATGAAGTTCTTCGACTGAAGACTTTGGATTTCTGAAGACTTTCTGAAGATTTTGAAAGTGAAGAAATTGGTGTGACCTTGAAGACTTGGTAAACACTCGAGGAACATGAAGCGTGAAGACTCTTGTTTTTAATGTTTCATTTTCCCTTTCTTGAGCCATAGGAAACACCGTACTGTTAAAGGGGGTCGAGGAAATACTAAGGAAAAATTTCCATGTGATGCTCATCTCAAAATCTTACACTTACAAATCCTTTCGAGTGAAGCCATTGGAAATCCCACACAGTTCAGTCATATTCTTTAGTGACAGAGACGAAGTTCTTCTGGTCTCTGAGGAATTTGTTCTGACTGAGGAGTTAGGAATTTGCCAGTGCGGATCGCATACACAGTGAGGAACATGATAGCCCTGAGGTATTTGAGAGTCAAATATTTCGACCGTTGTTGTGCTACGCGCGAGCTGTCCAAAAATATGTACCCACCTAACGGTCATATCAGACAAGGGCATTTCTGTCTTATCATGTTGGGCTGCTCCCTAGGCTATAAATAGACGCCCCCCTTAACCACTAGTTGGTTGGCTGCTCCGAGAGAAACTGACACTTGTCATTTGAGAGCAACCCATCCTCCGAGGACTTTGAGCGAAAATCATCAAGTGAGGAAATCCCAAACCAAAACCTACAAAACTCCAAATTGATTGAGCATCACTGAAGAGATTGATCCTGCGTGGATCCGACGCTTGTTTCCTTTGAAGACTGTGCTTCTTCCAGACGGTTAGGCGTCAAGGTCTAGAGCATCCAAGAGGAATTGTGGATCGCCGAGTGACCGAGTTTGTGAAGGTTCGGAAGTCACCTGAAGACTTACCACGAGTGATTGGGCAAGGTCTATGTGACTTTAGCTCAAGGAGAATACGGTGAGGACTGTGTGTCCGGGACTGGGTGTCCTCGAGTTTAAGTACTCAGCCGCTCCAACCAGATGTACAACTGAGACAGCAGTTGGAACTGGTCTACCAAATCATTGTCTTCACCGAGCTCACTGGTTCTATTTCCTCAACTCTTTCATTTCCTCATTGTTGTTGTTGTGTGCTTGTTCATATTTGTTTGAAGACTTTGACTGAAGACTTTCTCAATTTCCTCAGTTCAATTTCTTCAGTCTGTCCGTCTTCATCTTGTGTTATCATGTGTTTACGTTTTCTGTACTCTGAGCTTGTCTTCATTTCATCATGATGACTATGGGTGTGTTCTGCTATGTTTACTTTTGAGTACTTATTCCGCTGTAAGTAGTTCTTCATTTAGGGATTTCCTCACCAGCAAATTCCTCAGTGAATAATTCATAAAAATTGCCTATTCACCCCCCCCCCCTCTAGTCGATATAACGCACTTTCACTAGTGCTCAAGCAGCCTAAACTACATGTGAAGTGCCTCTTTGCTACCAGTGCGTTCAGTTTCGACAGTAATATTCAGATTCCATAGTAAATTTCAGTTTGGACAGTTAAGTCCAAAGTCAAAAGTTTTTACCTCATCTATTGTAGTCAGGTGTTTTTTTGGTGATGTAAATTTTACATCTATCACTTTTTGGTAATGTATTTACATCATCTATTGGAGATGCTATTAGAATCCCACTTGAGATTAACGATGTTTGTCTTGTACTGCTTCAGCCTCGACGTCTTATGGCTCGCCGTAGCTGCTCCAATGACGGAACCATCCATCACAACAGAGCAATGCCGTGGACGCCGTCTACAGATTCCACAGATCTTCCTCCACACCTCCGGCAGCCACCTCTGCCTCGACTTCTTTGGCGACCAACCCAATGATGTCGAGGTCGACACAGCTACGGCAAAGAGGTTGTGCATTTGTCACATCACTTATTACTCTACATTCATGTCCATCCATTAGGGCTATTTTGGTTCAAAGGAAAAACTAAAGGAAAAGCATAGCAATAGGAATGTTTCCTATGGCACTCTACTATTCAATTATTCATGCATTTTGTTGAAAGGAATGGAGAAAAACATCCACCTGGACCTACTTTTCAAAAACCTATGCATCAAAACAAGACCAAGTGCATTAGTGGCAGAATAGCATTCTAATTGTACACGCTTTCATATGGTTTCACTTTAAATTGGCCATGTTTCTTTGCATTCCTTTGCTCTTCCAATTCCTGTGAACCAAACACCCAAGTTGATAGAAATCATGTGTTTACAAATGCTCTGTTTCCCACGTGCATTCCTATCCTATTCCGGTGTTTATCATATCCCTGTGTTTTTAGAATCCTGCAAGCCAAAGGAGACCTTACAAAAATACTTCAGTTACACATAGGTGTCGAAGAAAACTTTGTGTGGTTTGTCCTGCTCCTGTCGCGACGTCGTCCACCTCACCTGAGCTGCTTCATCGATAGAAGCATTCACCAAACTAGACATCATGACTCCTAATTGTCTTTCGCGGCCTCAGATCTCCTTCCCTGCTGCCGACACCCACCGCAACAGCGTCACCATCATCGACTCAGCAGATGAACCTGAGGAGTACACGGGTCCACAAGACAGGTCGCACTCTTTTGTTTCTGCTTATATTATGCATTTCTTAATATTACATGCTACTTTATCGTCTTGTTCACCTCTTAGACTCCAAGTCAGGTCCAAATTAATGTTCAAACTTGAGTTTCAAAATTAGTTGTGGGGAAAATATCGAGGAAGCAATGAATAGTATCTCTGTCTATTATTTGGCACATATTGAGGCAGCAATGAATAGTATATCTGCCTATGTTATTCATCTTGGGTGGAAAGAAATAGTAAAGCAATCATCATCTGTCTTTTTATTGAATTAAAGCTATCATCAGCCTGCTATCATTATCTTTGGATCCATCCACTGGTTGTTACCATCACTCTAGATTTCTGCATGCCCTCCTTACATAATCTCGCTATATTTTTTTCGTATGCATGTCAGATATTTTACACAGTCATGCTGAACATGTAGAGAAAAAGAGAAGTTTTGCGCGGCAATATAATGTCATGCAGACATGCTCCATGATGGGTTCAATGGAAAACCCTCCCCCCTCCCCAGATTGTAATCCAGACGAATATATCTGTTCTAAGGTGGATTCAGACGCAGCTGACCACTCCTATTTATCTCCAAGGTGTTTGCTCTAATTTGGCATGATGATGTTAGTCATATCATGCATATGTTGCCTTGCAGTGCCTACTTTCGACATCATATATGTCATCTGTTTAGTTTACACATGTTCTGTAATGCCACCTGTTTAGTTTCTATATCATATATGGGAATTATGCAGTCTCATCTCTTTTAGCCAGCCATAATATATGTGAAATAATATGCAATGCCATCCTGTTTAACCAGGCATCATATATTTGAATGATATCTTGCCCATCCTTTTCCTCATTACATTTCCATTTGTCGACAATGTTTGTACATTAAACTACATTTCCTGTGAATCAGCCATTTGAGTGGGTGATGAAAAAATCTGGAGTGAAAAGGTCTTCAGAGCAGACAGTGCTACCCGTCGAAGCAGATCTCTTGCTGGGTCCCGATAGCTCCTTAGAGATGGATTTAGAGACAGATGACCAGTCCTATTCCCCCACCGAGGTGTATCCTCTAACTTGGCATGGTTATACTGCTCATATCATGCATATGGTGTCTTGCATTGCATAGTTTAGACATCATATACACAATATTCAACACCATGTTCTTAGTTCAGACATCATATATGAGAATGCCCTCTGCTTAGCATATAAATCACATATGTGAATTAAATCATACGACCCTGATTACTTAGATAACATGGATGTGAATTATGTCATGCGAACCTATTTACTAAATACATCATATAGTTATCTCATGCCATCATGTTTAGTTAGTCATCATATCTTTGAATTATGTCATGCTATGCTATCCAGTTTAGATAAACATCATATATGCGAAATTATGTCATGCTATCCTTTTTAGTTAAACAATATACATGTCAACTATTTCATGCCCTCTTTTTTCCACACTATCTATTGCATTTGTCTCTCATAAAATGTATGTACATTCAACTATGTTTCCTGTTTATCAGCCATTCGAATTGGAGCGGGTGATGGCAGTATCTAGCGGAGTAAAATCACGGTCTTCAAATAAAATAGTGCTACCTCTTGGTGGACATAGCACCCTGGTTCTACATGCACGAGAACCAGCCCTACCACACATAACCCAGACTCCCGCAGATTGTACCCCTACCACGATGGACAGAGAACCAGCTTCACCCAATCTAACTCCAACCCCAGCAGATAGTAACCCAGTTCCTGTTGACACAACACCATCTCTAGCACAGAGCTCCCAAACAAGAGCGGTTAGTAAGGCAGCTCCGGTGCCCAAAGTTCCAGTACTACCACGGCGAACCCCAACTCCACCAGTTAGTACACCTATTCCTGTGGAGGAAGCACAACCAGCCATTCGTAGTTTAGCATCTATCGCATTTGATGTTGTTAAATCCTATGTGTGTATCTTCCCATCATGGAAATATTATACTTAAGATGAAGGAAAATGCCAGTTGCAGGTGTTTGTCCAGGAGTTATGTGTAAGTAATGTTATTCACGGCAATTACTTTGCTTTGTCCCATACATTCTACCCCCATGATGGTTATAATACAGCAAATTTTCCCATTTTTCTCTATAGAGAAGGACCGATTTGGAAACCCAGGATGAGGTAACATGTGCTAATACCTCTGCTATCTTTAAGAATGCTTGGTAGCAGTATCAGAATTACCTGAAGAAAATGTACTTCAGTGGCAAAGAAACTCATCAAATTCCCTTACGTTCTCCTGAGACACATTTACTTGACGATGACATGGAACGCCTTGTTCTGTACTGGTCCCGAACCAAGAATGTGGTAAGGTCTATGAGTTCATTTTTTTATTTTTAAGTACTATATGCCCGCGTTTTATTGTACTCTGTTCATGTAGAACAAGTGCTTAAACCTGAAGAATAGTTGTTCTCATTTAAGATTCCATTGCTATCGTGCATACTTCTTTACTCTTCTATCACTGTATTTACTCCTACAAACTTATTTTTAAATTGAAGGATCCAATTGAAACTCCAATGGCACAACAAGTATGTTTACGCATGTTTCTTTAACAGGTTTGCTCTTATAAATAGCTTTGTTGATTTCAATTTCAATTGTGTATACAGTTGACTTCTCATATCATGCACATTACTCGCATCACGACAAAGCCAATAGTGATGTTGTACATGTAGACCCATTGTACCCATCTGAAATCTTGTTGTGCCGTGTAGTTTCCCACGCTTTGTATTCGTTCAAAGCTGCTTTGTCTTGAACTGATATGAATTGAACCGTTTCTCTATTTTGATTTGGCTAGACAATGCAGTGCCATAGGACATAGATATATGTTTGTTTGATGCTTTTATTATGTACTACTTGGCAATAGAAGACTTGGTAGTTTAATCCTGTCCACCTTACTAATGAACTGGTTCACCGAAATGAGTTTCATATACTAGTACATGCTAAACCTATTATGTGTCTGCTTGTTTCTTATTTTAGAATGCTGACATAATATTGGGGAAGAGTGCCTTATTAAGCAATGGTAAAGGAAGAATGCAGATAAGGTTCAGGATAGTGAGACATCCTTGTTGGTCTGCCACAAAGCTGATAAAATAGCTAAGGAAAACTATCTTGAAGACACTGAGACAACCCCAAAGTCATGTCTTGGTTTAGTGTTCGAGTTACTGGCCACGACCGCTCACACAAGCTATTCAAACTCACTGTCTGAATTAGTTCGGTTTCTTGAGTCTCAACTACAAGCTGAAAGACATCAATCAGTTGTGCTGCGACAAGAAGTCGAAGGACTGCGGAAGTCCCTGGAGCACTCAGATGCATACTTTCTGGTGCAACAGCAAGCGTTGGAGGATTTTAGCGCCAAACAGGACAAAGCTAATAAGCTTGCTATGCTTATTGCCAGCATGGTGGATACCCAGGATAACGTTTCTTGAGCTCTTCTGAAGTTGTTTCAGTTATGGACTTGTTTTGCTGTCATGTTTATTTGCACTACTGGGTAATTTAGACGGCCAGTATATGTAATATGCTGCTTTGTTCCGTATATTTGCACGGGTGGCGAACTTTGATGCCCAGTTGATGTAATATGTGTAATAGCCGTAATATCCTAGTGTTAGTTGCTTGCTTATCTATTTCCTTATTGTCTTGTTTAGTTGTTTTCTTGTAGTCACTGCAGTTCTTTTTCCGCTTTTTTCTAGTGGCCACAATAACCTATTTTTATAACTAGGCCACAATAACCATGGCAACACACGGACTGTTGTAACCATGGTCCTGCTACCCTCCATGGGTTGTACGATCCATGGGCCTTCTACGGGCCGTAGGATACATGGGCTTTCTATAGGCCATACGATCAATGGGCCTTCTACGGGCCGTAGGATCCATGGGCTTTCTACGTCCCGTAGGATCCATGGGACTTCTACGGGCCGTATAATTGTTTTGCCAAACATGGGTCGTACTATTTGTGGACCAATAACGGTCTGCAAAATGGGTCGTAAACGGGCTAGAGTGCAAATTGTACGTTTTATGGCCTGACCATAACAGGCCGTTAATAGGTCGTATTTGATGATGCTATGAAATTGGCCCGACGTATTAACGGGCCACAAATGGGCCGACTATAACCATGGGCTGAATTTGGCCCACAAGCAGAAAAGGCCAGTACGGGCCGTAAGTAACCGAATGCTGGAAATGAGCCCAAGAATAAATGGGCCCTGAGAAGGTCGAAAGGTAACACGGGCTAGAAACAGCCCAATGGAATAATGGGCCGCTAATGGGTATAAAGCGATACACTATTCATCACGGGCCGGTTTCATCACGGGCCGTTAATGGGCCAAGAGTTACAAAGGGACTCATATGGGCAGAAAGACGTCATGGGCCATACATGGGCTAAAAGTTATAATGGGCTGGAATCATATTGGACGAATGACGCTACTGGGCCTAATTCTGCTAGGCCGTAACGGGCCATGAGTTAGCGGGCTGTAAATGGGCTATATGTGAACAGGCCGTTAACAGGGTTTCTGTGGGCCGGCCCACTACCTTTTGACCAAGTCAAACGGACAGGCCTTTTCACCAGAATGGGCCTCTGTTGGGTTGTGCCATGTGTCGACGTATCATAGGCGCCTTCCGTCAAATGAGTGGATGACATCTGTCCCAACGGTGAGCCGACACATGGTTCCTCAGGCCAATGAGAAATTTACACGTGGAAAATTCCCATTGGTCATGGCCGTTAGCGGGTTATCACATCCAAAACCGGACCCGATACCTTAACGGTGACCGGTTATGGTGGATGCCACATGTCGGTCACCCTTGACGAAAGCACTTCTATCACGCGCTAGTTATCGTCATGGAAGTGGAAACTTCCGTGATGATAATTTTGGTAATGTCATGGAACACTTTTACGAGAACACAAGTATGACTATCTTGATTCTGTCATAAAATCGTCATGGATGTACATGCATGACAAAAAACGTGACCTACTGTGACAAACACGTATCATCACAGAAGTGTATTTTTTTGTAGTGTATGCTTGAGTATTAAACTCTTCATGTCAAAACTAGACTATTGCTTTGAATAATATAAAAGTCCAAATGTCCATGCTATAAAGGAAAGAATATGGTGATGAATATGATAGGCAGCATGCCACATCAAAAAATTTGTTTTTGTCATTTACCTACTCAAGGACGAGCAGGAATTAAGCTTGGGGATGCTGATACCTCTCCAACGTATCTAATTTTTTATTGTTCCATGCTGTTATATTATCATTCTTGGATGTTTTACAATCATTTTATAGTCATTTTATATAATGTTTTGGTACTAACCTATTGACATAGTGCCCATTGCCAGTTGTTGTTTTCTGCATGTTTTTTACATCACAGGAAATCAATATCAAATGGAGTCCAAACACAATGAAACTTTTTGTGGATTTCTTTGGGCCAGAAGACATCCAGTGGGCCAGGAAAGCACCTAGGCGTGCTCCAAGGGGAGCACAACCCACTAGGGCACGCCTGGTGCCCCGGTGGGTTGTGCCCACCTCGGGTGCCACCTGAACCGCCTCTTTGCTCTATAAATACCCCAATATTCCAGAAACCCTAGGGAGTCGACGAAAATCAATTCCAGCCGCCGCAGAGTCCAGAAACACTAGATCCAATCTAGACACCATCACGAGGGGTGCATCATGTCATTGGTGCATCTACGATGATGCGTGAGTAGTTATTTGTAGACCTACGGGTCCGTAGTTAGTAGCTAGATGGCTTCCTCTCTCTCTCTCTCTCTCTCTCTCTCTCTCTTGATTATCTACAATGGTCTCTTGGAGATCCATATGATGTAAGTCTTTTTATGGTGTGTTTGTTGGGATCCTATGAACTTTGAGTTTATGATCAAATCTATGTTTTTATCCATGAAAGTTATTTGAGTCTTCTTTGATCTCTTATATGCATGATTATAGACTCGTATTTCTTCTCCAATATTTGGGTTTTGTTTGGCCAACTTGATTTATTTATCTTGCAGTGGGAAGAGGTGCTTTGTGATGGGTTCAATCTTACGGTGCTTGATCCCAGTGACAGAAATGGAAATGACATGTATGTATCATTTCTATTAAGGATAACAAGATGGGGTCTATTTCTACATAAATAGATCTTGTCTACATCATGTCATCGTTCTTATTCCATTACTCCATTTTCCATGAACTTAATACACTAGATGCATGCTGGATAGTGGTCGATGTGTGGAGTAATAGTAGTAGATGCAGGCAGGAGTCGGTCTACTAATCTTGGACGTGATGCCTATATAATGATCATTGCCTGGATATCATCATGATTATTTGAAGTTCTATCAATTGCCCAACAATAATTGTTTTCCCACCGTTTGCTATTTTTCCCGAGAGAAGCCACTAGTGAAACCTACGGCCCCCGGGTCTCTTTTCATCATATTTGCCTTTGCGATCTATTTTCCTTCGCATTTATTTTCAGATCTATTAAACCAAAAATACAAAAATACCTTGTTGCAATTTATTTGTTCTGCGATCTATTTATCCTATCTACCAGTTTTATGTCACGTTAATTGCCTATCTTGAGGCGCCGTACCCAAAAGGGATTGACAACCCCTTTAACATGTCGGGTTGTGAGTATTTGTTATTTGTGTGCAGGTGTCGTTTACGTGGTGTGAGGAGGTTCTCCTACTGGTTCGATAACCTTGATCTCATCACTGAGGGAAATACCTACCGTCGTTATACTGCATCATCCCTTCCACTTTGGGGAAATACCGACGTAGTTCTAGCAGACATCATCTTGCTTGGCCCTTGAATGTCCCGGATGTGCAGCACCCCCTCACGCATCTCAATGGTTTAAGGGTGTTGCAGCACCTCCGTGAGGTAGGGGTTGATGACCTTCTCAAAGAACTTCTCCTTCGGAGCGCTTGGGGACATCATGATGATCTAGATCTGTCAGAAAATTAGCTCGAAACAAGAATAAAGGATATCACCATGGTACGGTGGTCAAAACCTTCGGGAGATTATATAATGAATTTTTACCGACCAAAAGAAGTATTGTGCAAGAAAACGGAGTTCGGAGGGAAAACGAGGTGGCCAGAAGTATGGGAGGCGCGCCCAGAGGGGTAGGGCAGCCCCCACGGCTTGTCGCCTCCTCATGCACTTTTCGGACTAATTTTTATGTTTTAAATTTTTTAATATTCCAAAACGGAGTAAAATTTCCATTTTAAAAGTTTTGGAGTCGGTTTACTTACCATATCACATACCTATTCCTTTTTGGAGTTCTGGTGTGTTCTGGTAGGTTTCCCTTATGTACTGCTCCGGTGTTATGGTATTAATAATATTGGTTTCAACATTTATGGGGGTGCCTGAGATATAATGTTTGATTCTCGGCCCATTTAATACCTTTGGGTTATTGCCTCCACGTTGTTGATCTTGATGGCACCAGAACGATAAACTCTCTCGATAATGTAAGGCCCTTCCCATTTAGAGAGAAGTTTTCCTGCAAAAAATATTATACAAGAATTGTATAGCAAGACATGGTCACCTACATTGAATTCACACTTTTGTATTCTTTTATCATGCCATCTTTAAAAAAAATTCTTTACACAATATAGCATTTTCATAGGCTTGGGTTCTCCATTCGTCAAGTGAGCTAATGTCAAACAACCTATTCTCACCAGCAAGTTTGAAATCATAGTTGAGCTCTTTAATTGCCCAATAAGCTTTAGGTTCTAGTTCAAGAGGTAAGTGACATGCTTTTCCATATACCATTTTATACGGAGACATACCCATAGGATTTTTATAAGAAGTTCTATAAGCCCATAGTGCATCATCTAGTTTCTTAGACCAATTCTTTCTAGATCTATTGAGAGTCTTTTGCAAGATCAATTTTATTTCTCTATTACTCAATTCTACTTGACCACTAGACTGAGGGTGATATGGATATGCAACTCTATGGTTAACATCATATTTAGCAAGCAATTTACGGAAGCACCATGAATAAAGTGTGAACCACCATCAGTCATTAAATATCTAGGGACTCCAAACCTCGGGAAAATAACTTCTTTAAGCATTTTAATGGAGGTGTTATTATCAGCACTACTAGTTGGAATAGCTTCTACCCACTTAGTAATGTAATCAACAGCAACCAAAATATGTGTGTACCCATTAGAGGAAGGAAAAGGTCCCATATAATCAAATCCCCAAACATCAAATGGTTCAATAACAAGTGAATAATTCACAGGCATCTCCTGACGTCTACTAATATTACCAATTCTTTTACATTCTTCACAAGACAAGACAAACTTACGAGCATCCTTGAAGAGAGCAGACCAATAAAAACCCGATTGTAATACCTTCTATGCAGGTCTGTCTCTAGCATGGTGTCCTCCATAAGCCTCGGAGTGACACTTGCGTAGGATTTGTTCCTATGCATGATTAGGTACACAATGTCTAATAATACCATCTACTCCTTCTTTATAAAGACGTGGGTCATCCCAGAAGTAATGTCTTAAATCATAGAAAAGCTTTTTCTTTTGTTGGTATGTGAAGCTAGGTGGTATAAAATTAGCAACAATGTAATTAGCATAATTAGCATACCATGGAGTACTACGAGAAGCATTTATGACAGCTAATTGTTCATCAGGAAAGTTATCGTCAATATGTAGTGGGTCATCAAGAACATTTTCTAACCTAGACAAGTTGTCTGCTACGGGGTTGTCAGCTCCTTTTCTATCAATAATATGTAAATCAAATTCTTGTAGCAAGAGAACCCATCTAATAAGTCTAGGTTTAGCATCTTTCTTTTCCAGAAGGTATTTAATAGCAGCATGATCAGTGTGAACAGTTACTTTAGAATCAACAATATAAGATCTGAACTTATCACAAGCAAACACAACTGCTAAAAATTATTTTTTTAGTAGTAGCAAAATGGACGTATCAGGGAGTTTGGCACAGTTCTTCATGCAACCACACGTACCTTAGGAGGAGTAGGGCATCCCCGTATGATCTTCCATATGACACGGCGACCATTAGGTGCCATGCTCGTGGTAGTTTCCAATGGACGCTCGCGCTCATCCATGTCCAAGCGATAGGCCGAACAAACGGTGAAGATACCATTCCTCTCCGGCGCCCATGCGATGATATTGTCGGTGACATGCGGCAATGTACGTATGTGCGTGATGGTGTCGATGTTTGCAGGGAGGAAGTGGCATCGAAGAAGGTCCATGCGCCATGCGTCAGACACGCCCAGGAGCTTCGCCACTCTCCAGAGGCGACATGTTCCTTGTTGAGTGATGGGTTGGTGCGATGGCTTGCTGGGCAGCCAGTGATCATGCCAAATACGAATGCCTTGACCATCGCCTACATGGTACATGATGCCCTTCTTCTGGAGCTCAAGGCCATACTAGATGGCCCGCCTTGTAGAGGAAGCATTTCCCGAGAAGACAGTGTCCTCGAGGCGGCCCTCTGGGTAATAACAACCCTTTAGCACCCACACACACACAAGCTGTTGGGATTAGTAAGGAACCACCATGTCCGCCTCGTGAGAAGGGCTTGGTTGAAGAGACGAAAATCTCTGAAGCCCAAACCGCCCTTCATTTTATGTGCCAAGTGTGAAGAATTTAGGAGATGTTAGAATGGGGCCGATAAAGCTTATGGAGGAATTTCAATTGTGAATAAATAGAAAAGTCTATGAGTCAGCTAGAGGAATTACTGTGGATGAATGTGGGTAGGCGGGAAATTCATGAGCTCAATGGTCATATGAATGAAATATTGTACCAGGAGGAACTTATGTGGCGGTAACGTTCCCATGTTGACTGGCTTCGTGACCACGACCGCAATACCAAAATTTTCCACCGAAAAGTAGTAGGGCGTGCAAAGAAGAACAAAGTTAAAAAATTCATTGGTGTAAATGAAGTAGAGCATTGTAAACAGGAGGCAATGGGACCGGTGGTAACTAATTATTTTCGAACTCTCTTTACACGTGATGAAGGTCTAGTACCGAACTAGTTCTGCAGCTATTTCCCCCAAAGGTAATTGATGCTACAATTTTAAGCCTATGTGCAGAGTTTATGGTAAAGGAAATATCATATGGGTTGTTTCAGATAGGATCCCTCAAGTCACCAGGATGACATGGTTCCCCGGCCAGATTTTTTCAGTGCAACTAGCTCGTGTTGAAGGAGGACATAAGCAAGGCTATATAGGTGTTCTTCCACACAGGTATTATGCCTTCAGGGGTAAATGTCACGGCGACACTCCTTATTCCCAAAATTAAAGATCCATTACGCCTCACTGATTTCAGTCCCATAAGCATGTGTAATGTTGTGTACAAGATTGTAAGTGTTTGGTTAACAGGTTGAAGTCTATAATGGATAAGATTATATCCCCTGAATAGAGTGTCTTTGTCCCAGGGAGATTAATTGCAGATAATGCACTATTGGTGTTCGGGTGAATTCATCATATGCACACTGAGAAAAACCTGGATAATATTTTTTGTGCTTACAAGCTTGATCATTCTAAAGCTTATGACCGAGTGGACTAGGGATTCTTGGAGCAAGCGATGTAAAGTTTGGCTTCACTCAGTGGTGGGTAAGTTGGATAATGACTTGTATCTCCTCGGTGAGAAACTCGATGAAACTTAATGGAGCCATCTTGTAATCATTTGACACGTGGGCTTCGGCAAGGTGATCCCATATCCTCGATTTTGTTCCTCTTTGTTGTCGATGGGTTGTCTGCTTTGATCCGACAGGGGACATAGTCACAGGAGATCGGTCCCTTGAAAGTGTGTTGTCGAGTGCCTGGTGTCTCCCATATCCTGTTTACATATGCCACTTTTTGCTAGTTTTTAAGGCCAACCTTGATCAAGCCACTGTCATTAAGGAGGTGGTCAATAGATATGGGAGTGCTACCGACCAATTAATAAATTTGCATAAGTGTTCCATTCAGTTTCGTGCCTCATGTCTAGAAGATACCCAAGAAGAGGTAAGACAAGAGTTGGAGATCCAAGGCCAAGAGTTTGTAGCAAAACATTTAGGCCTCCCGACCCCGAACGGGAAGATGCATATGGAAAAATTTCAGAACGTGCCGGAAAGGTTAATAAAGTGTATCTTAATGTGGGGGGACACATTGTCTCTAGCTGGAAAAGAAGCTTTGTTTAAGGTTGTTGCAGGCATTGCCCGCCTGTATAATGGGAGTACTTAAACTACCATACTCAGTATGTGATGATTTAACACGGTTGGTGCAGAACTTCTGGTGTGGATAAAAAAGGCATAAGGAAATCTCATTGGCGTTCTTGGAACAAATTGATTGAGTCAAAGGGGTGAGGGGGTTAGGTTTCTGTGACTTTTAGATATTCAACCAAGCCCTCCCAGCGAGACAAGCCTGCCGACTCCTCATACACCTAGACATCGTATGTGCTATGGTACTTAAAGCAAAATATTATCCTAACAATGCCCATATGGACACCGTTTTTGCAGGAAATGCGTCCTCAACATACCAAGCCATCCAACATGGGCTTGCATTACTTAAGAAGGGGCTCATATGGTGGGAATGATGAACATGTACGAATATGGTGCGAGCCGTTGATCCCAAGGCCACCATCATACCTTGTGATCACCAACCATGGGACGTGTCGTCTTCATCGTGTTGGCGAACTCCTAGATACACATGGCCGCTAGAATGAAGAGTTGATGCGTCACCACTTCCACCTAGTGGACGTGAATTCCATCTTGACGATCAATCCCTCCCTACTAGTGGAGGATGTCATCAGGTGGGTGCCGAATGCCCGGGGCCTATTCCATGTTAGGAGCGCCTATCGGCTGGCGTTGGAGGAGAAGCATCGCACTACTACGTGCGCCACAAGCAGGGCCTCGGACAACACTAGGGCCGTCTGGGACATGGTGTGGGGGTGGCCTTCTCCCCCAAAGATACGCGCCTTCGCTTGGTGAGTGAGGACAAACTCCCTTGCTACTATGGACAACAAAGCGAGTCGTAATATTGTGACATTTGACAGATGTGAACTATGTGGTGTGGAATCCAAGGATACCTAACATGCCTTATACAGATGTCCACGAGCAGGAGCACAATGGAGAGCAATGGCTGAGTACTGGAGCATGCCGAATGTGGACAACATCACCAACACAGGTCCCGGTTGGCTGCTCCACTTGCAGCGCCTGTCGGTGCTCATGACGATGTGGAGCGTGGCACGTGCGGAACGAGATTACACACAAGAAGCCTGCGCCCAGCACAGAGTCCTCTCGATGGTTCTTGGCATGCTATATCGACTTGTTGCTCAGCATCTGGCAACACCCTTACACTGATCCAACTAAGGGCAAGTCGGTTATATGTTATGACCACATGTTGCATCAGACGGAGGCGAAGGAGCATCCGACATCATGTACAAGACCTCCAGAGCGCTGGAAGAGTTTGTCGGTCGGGTGGAATAAACTGAATGTAGATGGGTCATTCATCGAGACTGATGGCACCAAAGGCGCTGGCATGGGAGATATCATCTATTCTTCTTGTCGGTAGTTATTTTCTTATTCACTTGCTCTAGAGGCTGAGTTGGCTGAAGGAAATATGCCCTAGAGGCAATAATAAAGTTGTTATTTTATATTTCCTTATTCATGATAAAGGTTTATTATTCATGCTAGAATTGTATTGATCGGAAACTTAAATACATGTGTGAATACATAAACAAATACCATGTCCCTAGTAAGCCTCTACTAGACTAGCTCGTTGATCAAAGATGGTTAAGGTTTCCTAACCATGGACATGTGTTGTCATTTGATAATGGGATCACATCATTAGGAGAATGATGTGATGGACAAGACCCATCCGTTAGCTTAGCATATTAATCGTTCAGTTTATTGCTATTGTTTTCTTCATGTCAAATACATATTCCTTCGACTATGAGATTATGCAACTCCCGGATACCAGGGGAATACCTTGTGTGCTATCAAACATCACGACGTAAGTTGGTGATCATAAAGATGCTCTAAAAGTATCTCCAAAGGTGTTTGTTGTGTTGACATAGATCGAGATTAGGATTTGTCACTCCGAGTATCGGAGAGGTATCTGTGGGCCCTCTCGATAATACACATCATAAGAAGCCTTGCAAGCAAAGTGACTAAGGAGTTAGTTACAAGGTGACGTATTACAGAAAGAGTAAAGATATTTGCCGGTAATGAGATTGAACTAGGTATAGAGATACCGACGATCAAATCTCGGGCAAGTAATACCGATAGACAAAGAGAATTACATATGTTGTCATAGCATTTCGACCGATAAAGATCTTTGTAGAATATGTAGGAGCCAATATGGCATCCAGGTTCTGCTATTGGTTATTGACCGAAGAGGTGTCTCGGTCATGTGTACATAGTTGTCGAACCCGTAGGGTCCGCACGCTTAACATTCGTTGATGATATAGTGTTATATGAGTTATATGATTTGGTGACCAAATGTTGTTCGGAGTCCCGGATGAGATCACGGACATGAGGAGGAGCTCCGGAATGGTCCATAGAGAAATATTGATATATAGGACGATGGTATTTGGACACTGGAAGTGTTTCGGAGTGTACCGGGTAGTCATCGGAGTACCGGAGGGGGTATCGGCCAACCCCGGGAGGGTAATGGGCCTATTGGGCCATTAGAGGGGAGCACACTAGCCCACAGGGGCTAGCGCGCGCCCTAAGGCAGCCGACCCATGGGAGGAAGGAAAGGGGGGATTCGGCCTCCCCCTTCCTTCCCTCTCCCCCTTTCCTTTCCCCCTCCGACAAATATGGAAAGGGGTAGCTAGGGAAAGACCCCAAGTAGGATTCGGCCTACTTGGGGCACCACTTAGCCTCTCCCCCACCTAT
>NC_041391.1:575260385-575272539 GCF_002162155.2 Triticum dicoccoides | reverse complement strand
ATATCTTACCGTGCACGGCGCCCCCCTCCACAGTTTCGTCCCTCGGTCATATTTTCATAGTGCTTAGGCAAAGCCCTGCTGAGATAGCTTCACCATCACCGTCACCATGCCATCGTGCTGCCAGAACTCATCCACTACTTCGATGTCTTGCTGGATCAAGAAGGCGAGGACATCACCAAGTTGAACGTGTGCTAAACGCGGAGGTGTCGTATGTTCGGTACTCCATCGGTTGGATCGTATAGAAGTTTGACTACATCAAACGCGTTACTAAACGCTTCCGCTTATGGTCTATGAAGGTACTAGACACACTCTCCCCTCTTGTTGTTATGCATCTCCATGGTAGATCTTGCGTGTGCATAGAGTTTTTTTGGTATTCCATGCAACGTTTCCGAACAATGGCATCTGAGCCAGGTCTATGCGTAGATGATATGCACAAGTAGAACACAAAGAGTTGTGGGTGGTGATAGTCATACTGCTTACCACGAACGTCTTATTTTGATTCGGAGGTATTGTGGGATGAAGCCGCCCAGACCAACCTTACATGTCCACGCACATGAGACCGGTTCCACAGACTTACATGCAACTAGTTTTGCATAAAGGTGGTTGGCGGGTGTCTGTTTCTCCTACTTTAGTTGAATTGAATTTGACTACGGCCGGTCCTTGAAGAAGGTTAAAACAACAAACTTTATGAAACACCATTGTGTTTTTTGCGTAGGTAACAATGGTTCTTGAGAAGCCCGTAGCAGCCACGTAAAACTTGCAACAACAAAGTAGAGGACGTCTAACTTGTTTTTGCAGGGCATGTTGTGATGTGATATGGTCAAGATATGACGTGATATATGTTGATGTATGAGATGATCATGTTTTGTAATATCGACAACTGGCAGGAGCCTTAGGGTTGTCTCTTTATTGTATGAAGTGTAAACGCCATGTAATTTCTTTATTTTATCGCTATGCGTTAGCAATAGTTAGCGAGACGACCCCGACACAACGATGGGGATCAAGGTGTCGAGCCGGTGACGATGGAGATCATGACGATGCTTTGGAGATGGAGATCAAAAGCACAAGATGATGATGGCCATATCATGTCACATATTTTGATTGCATGTGATGTTTTATCTTTTATGCATCTTATTTTTCTTAGAATGGCGGTAGCATTATAAGATGAACCCTTCACTAAATTTCAAGGTAAAAGTGTTCTCCCCGAGTATGCACCATTGCCAAAGTTTGTTGTTTCAAAGCACCTCGTGGTGATCGGGTGTGATAGACTCTACGTTCACATACAACGGGCATAAAACAATTTTGCACATGCAGAATACTTGGGTTAAACTTGACGAGCCTAGAATGTACAGACATGGTCTCGGAACACTGGAGACCGAAAGGTCGAACATGAGTCATATAGTAGATATGATCAACAGAGAGATTTTCACCATTGATGACTACCCCATCTCACGTGATGATCGGACATGGGTTAGTTGATTTGGATCATGTATCACTTAGATAACTTGAGAGATGTTTATTTAAGTGGGATTTCATTAGTAATTTGATTAATTGAGCTTAATTTGTCATGAACGTAGTCTTATAGTTTTGCATATCTATGTTATAGATCAATGGCCTGAGCTACCGTTCCCCTGAATTTTAATGTGTTCCTAGAGAAAGCTAAGTTGAAAGATGATGGTAGAAACTACATGGACTAGGTTTGTAACTTGAGAATTATCCTCATCGTTGCACAGAAAAATTATGTCCTTGATGCACCGCTAGGTGACAGACATGCTGTAGGAGCTGATGCAGATGTTATGAACGTCTGGAAGGCTCGATCTGATGACTACTCGATAGCTTAGTGTGCCATGCTTTACGGCTTAGAACCGGGACTTCAAAGATGTTTTGAACGTCATGGAGCATATGCGATGTTCCAAGAGTTGAAGTTAATATTTCAAGAAAATGCCCAGGTTGAGAGATATGAAGTCCCCAACAAGTTGTATAACTGTAAGATGGAGGAGAATAGTTTTGTCAGTGAACAAATACTCAAAATGTCTAGGTATCATAACCACTTGACTCGGCTGGGAGTTGATCTTCCAGTTGATAGTGTTATTGACAGAGTTCATCAATCACTGCCACCAAGCTACAAAGGCTTCGTGATGAACTATAATATGCAAGGGATGAATAAAATGATTCATGAGCTCTTCGCAATGCTTAAGGACGCGGAGGTAGAAATCAAGAAGGAGCATCAAGTGTTGCTGGTTAACAAGACCACTAGTTTCAAGAAAAAATTCAAGGGAAAGAAGCAGAACTTCAAGAAGAATGGCAAGCAAGTTGCCACTCCCGGGAAGAAGCCGAAAGCTAGACCCAAGCCTAAAACTGAGTGCTTGTACTTCAAAGGGAATGGTCACTGGAAGCAGAACTGCCCCAAATACTTGGCGGATAAGAAGGATGGCAAAGTGAACAAAGGTATACTTGATATACATGTTATTGATGTGTACCTTACTAATGCTCGTAGTAGCGCCTGGGTATTTGATATTGGTTCGGTTGCTCTTTGTAACTCGAAACAGGAGCTGTGGAATAAACCAAGATTGGCTAAGGACGAGGTGACGATGTGCGTCGGGAATGGTTCCAAGGTCGATGTGATCGCCATCGGCACGCTACCTCTACATCTACCTTCGGGATTAGTTTGAGACCTCAATAATTGTTATTTGGTGCCAGCGTTGAGCATGAACATTATATTTGGATCTTGTTTATTGCGAGATGGTTATTCATTTAAATCGGAGAATAATGGTTGTTCTATTTATATGAGTAATATCTTTTATGGTCATGCACCATTGATGAATGGTCTATTCTTGTTGAATCTGGATCGAGTGATACACATATTCATAATATTGATGTCAATAGATGCAAAGTTGATAATGATAGTGCAACATACTTGTGGCACTACCGTTTAGGTCATATTGGTGTAAAGTGCATGAAGAAACCCATGCAGATAGACTTTTGGAATCACTTGATTATGAATCATTTGATACTTGTGAACCATGCGTCATGGGCAAGATGGCTAAAACTCCATTCTATAGAACAATGGAGCGAGCTAATGACTTATTGGAAATAATACATACCGATGAATGCGGTCCGATGAGTGTCGAAGCACGCGGCAGGTATCGCTATTTTTTGACCTTCACAGATGATTTGAGTAGGTATGGGTATATCTACTTGATGAAAAACAAGTCTGAAACATTTGAAAAGTTCAAAGAATTTCAGAGTGAGGTGGAGAATCATCATAACAAGAAATTAAAGTTTCTACGATCTGATTGCGGAGGCGAATATTTACGAGTTTGGCCTTCATTTAAAACAATGTGGAATTGTTTCACAACTCACACCACCTGGAACACCACAGCGTAATGGTGTGTCCAAACATCGTAGTTGTACTTTATTAGATATGGTGCGCTCTATGATGTCTCTTACCGATTTACCACTATCGTTTTGGGCTTATGCATTAGAGAGAGCCACATTCACGTTAAATAGGGCACCGTCTAAATCCGTTGAGACAACATCGTATGAACTGTGGTTTGGCAAGAAACCTAAGATGTCGTTTCTTAAAGTTTGGGGATGTGACGCTTATGTCAAAAGACTTCAACCTGATAAGCTCGAACCTAAATCGGAGAAGTGCATCTCCATAGGATACCCTAAAGAAACTATTGGGTACACCTTCTACCGAAGATCCGAAGGCAGGATCTTTGTTGCTAAGAATGAGTCCTTTCTAGAGAAGGAGTTTCTCTTGAAAGAAGTGAGTGGGAGGTAAGTAGAACTTGATGAGGTAATCATACCTTCTCTCGAATTGGAAAGTAGCACATCACAAAAAACCATTCCTGTGATGCCAACACCAACTAGAGATGAAGCAAATGATAATGTTCATGAAACTTCAGATCAAGTTACTACTGAACCTCGTAGGTCGACCAGAGCATGATCCGCACCAAAGTGGTACGGTAATCATGTCATGGAAGTTATGTTATTAGACCATGGCGAACCTACGAACTATGAAGAAAGCTATGATAAGCCCAAATTTCGATAAATGGCTTGAAGCCATGAAATCTGAGATAGGATCCATGTATGAGAACAAAGTATGGACTTTGGTGGACTTGCCCAGCGATCGGCAAGCCATAGAGAATAAATGGATCTTCAAGAATAAGACTAACACTTATGGTAATGTTACTGTCTACAAAGCTCGACTTGTCGCAGGAGGTTTTTGATAAGTTCAAGGAGTTGACTACGATGGGACTTCTCACCCGTAGCGATACTTAAGTCTGTCCAAATCATGTTAGCAATTGCCGCATTTTATAACTATGAAATCTAGCAAATGGACGTCAAAACTGCATTCCTTAATGGATTTCTTAAGGAAGAGTTGTATATGATGAAACCAGAAGGTTTGTCGATCCTAAAGGTGCTAACAAAGTGTGCAAGCTCCAGCGATTCATCTATGGACTGGTGCAAGCATCTCGGAGTTGGAATATACGCTTTGATGAGGTGATCAAAGCATATGGTTTTATATAGACTAACGGTGAAGCCTGTATTTACAAGAAAGTGAGTGGGAGCTGTGTAGCATTTCTGATATTATATGTGGATGACATATTGTTGATTGCAAAAGATATAGAATTTCTGAATAGCATAAAAGGATACTTGAATAAGAATTTTTCAATGAAAGTCCTTGGTGAAGTTGGTTATATATTGGGCATCAAGATCTATATTGATAGATCAAGACGCTTAATAGGACTTTCACAAAGCACATACCTTGACAAAGTTTTGAAGAGGTTCAAAATGGATTAGTCAAAGAAAGGGTTCTTGCATGTGTTACAAGGTGTGAAGTTGAGTCAGACTCAATGCCCGACCACTGCAGAAAATAGCGAGAAAATGAAAGTCATTCCCTATGCCTCAGCCTTAGGTTCTATCATGTATGCTATGTTGTGTACCAGACCTGATGTGTGCCTTGTCATAAGTTTGGCAGGGGGGTACCAAAGTAATCCAGGAGTAGATCACTGGACAACGGTCAAGAACATCCTGAAGTACCTGAAAAGGACCAAGGATATGTTTCTCGTTTATGGAGGTGACAAAGAGCTCGTCATAAAGGGTTACATCGATGCTAGCTTCGACACTGATCCAGATGACTCTAAGTCACAAACTGGATACATTTCTATATTGAATGCTAGAGTTGTCAGTTGGTGCAATTCCAAGCAGAGTGTCGTGGCAGGATCTATGTGTGAAGTGGAGTACATAGCTGCTTCGGAAGCAGCACATGAAGGAGTCTGGATGAAGGAGTTCATATCAGATCTGGGTGTAATACCCAGTGCATCAGGTCCAATGACAATCTTTTGTGACAACACTGGAGCAATAGCCTTAACGAAGGAATCTAGGTTCCACAAGAGAACCAAACACATCAAGAGACGCTTCAATTCCATTCGTGAAAAGGTCAAGGATGGAGACATAGAAATTTGCAAAGTACATATGGATCTGATTGTGGCAGGCCTGTTGACTAAGCCTCTTCCGCGAGCAAAACATGATCGACACCAAGACTCCATGGGTGTTAGATTCATTACAATGTAATCTACATTATTTACTCTAGTGCAGATGGGAGACTGAAGGAAATAGGCCCTAGAGGAAATAATAAAGTTGTTATTTTATATTTCCTTATTCATGATAAAGGTTTATTATTCATGCTAGAATTGTATTGACCAGAAACTTAAATACAAGTGTGAATACATAAACTAATACCTTGTCCCTAGTAAGCCTCTGCTAGGCTAGCTTGTTGATCAAAGATTGTTAAGGTTTCCTAACTATGGACATGTGTTGTCATTTGATAACGGGATCATATCATTAGGAGAATGATGTGATGGACAAGACCCATCCGTTACCTTAGCATATTGATCGTTCAGTTTATTGCTATTGCTTTTCTTCATGTCAAATACATATTCCTCCGACTATGAGATTATGCAACTCCTGGATATCGGTGGAATACCTTGTGTGCTATCAAATGTCACGACATAACTGGGTGATCATAAATATGCTCTACTGGTATCTTCGAAGGTGTTTGTTGAGTTGCCATAGATCGAGATTAGCATTTGTCACTCCTAGTAGCTGAGAGGTATCTCTGGGCCCTCTCGGTAATACACATCATAAGAAGCCTTGCAAGCAAAGTGACTAAGGAGTTAGTTACGAGGTGATGTATTACAAAACGAGTAAAGAGACTTGCCGGTAATGAGATTGAACTAGGTATAGAGATACCGACGTTCGAATCTCGGGCAAGTAACATACCGAGAGACAAAAGGAATTACATATGTTGTCATAACGGTTCGACCGATAAAGACCTTCGTAGAATATGTAGGAGCCAATATGGGCATCCAGGTTTCGCTATCGGTTATTGATCGGAGAGGTGTCTCGGTCATGTCCACATAGTTCTCGAACCCGTAGGGTCCACACGCTTAACGTTCGTTGACGATATAGTGTTATATGAGTTATATGATTTGGTGACCGAAAGCTGTTCGGAGTCCTAGATGAGATCACGAACATGACGAGGAGCTCTGGAATGGTCCGGAGGTAAAGATTAATATATAGGACGATGGTATTCAGACACTGGAAGTGTTCCGGAGTGTACCGGGTAGTCATCAGAGTACCAGAGGGGGTATCGGACAACCCCAGGAGGGTAATGGGCCTATTGGGCCATTAGAGGGGAGAAACTAGCCCACGAGGAGTTGGCACGCCCCCCTAAGGCAGCCGACCCATGGGAGAAAGGAAAGGGGGGGATTCGACCTCCCCCTTCCTTCCCTCTCCCCCCTTTCCTTTCCCCCTCCGACAAATATGGAAAGAAGGGGGGGGGCTAGGGAAAGACCCCAAGTAAGATTTGGCCTACTTGGGGCGCCCTTTGGCCTCTCCCCGCTCCCCCACCTATATGATATGTGGGAGGGGGCACCACACATAACCATGACAATCTATTAGCCGTGTGCGGCGCCCCCCTCCACAGTTTCGTCCCTCGATCATATTTTCGTAGTGCTTAGGTGAAGCCCTACGGAAATAGCTTCACCATCACCGTCACCACACCATCGTGCTGCCGGAACTCATCCACTACTTCACCGTCTTGCTGGATCAAGAAGGCGAGGACGTCACCGAGTTGAATGTGTGCTGAACGCGGAGGTGTCGTACGTTCGGTACTCGATCGGTTGGATCACGAAGAAGTTCGACTACATCAACCGCGTTACTAAACGGTCCCGCTTACAGTCTACGAGGGTATGTAGACACACTCTCCCCTCTCGTTGTTATGCATCTCCATGGATAGATCTTGCGTGTGCGTAGATTTTTTTTGTTTTCCATGCAACATTACCCAACATTGGCCACATGCAGAGAAGGAGTTGCGCTCGCTCTAGAATGGAGTGAGGATCGATAGCAATGTAGTTGTATCTATGCTAGTTGTGAACTAAATTAATAGCCCCCCCCCAAATGAAAAATAGGTCCCGGTTGCCTCGTTTGTAGAAGAGACTAAGCAACTACTTGGTTTAGCCAACAAAGCTAGGTTATTTATTGATGTATCACAATGTTTACATGAATGATGGCTGGGTCATGAGGAGTGCCCAACCAGAAATGCCTCCCTTGAGGAAGAGAAACATCATACCTAGCTATGTTATGAGCATCAAAGTTAGAAGCTCGAGGTTCAAATAAGAAACTACAAGATGTAAAAACACTAGAAGTTTTTAAAATCTCTTTCACAATCCCACCATAGTTCCCTCCAACACCTTGACGAATGTGGCTGACAACCTGCTTGCAATCAGAAGCCACCCATAATATGTTGCATGGCTAGATCTTGAGACAATGCTAGACCATCCCTAACTGCAAGAGCTTCCAATGTAGACAAATCAACCAATCCATGCACCACCAGAACTGAAGATCCTATATATGCTGCAGTTGTGCCAAGGTTATGAGTTAGCGAGACCCTGACGTCCACATTGACCTTTACAAAACCTGCTTCTGGTGGGATCCACCACCGTTGCCGGACTAGCCTAGCTCCTAATATTGCGTGAGTGTCAGTCACCTCGTTGAGTTGATCAAGCTCATAAGTGAAATTGGTAACAAACATGTGTGTGCTTAGGGCGGGAGCTTATGATAGTGCATGCAAGTAGACACCAAAATCAAGTCAGCCACCGGCTGGCTCAAATGGGGTGTGTTGTGCCTAGGACAGCCGTCTGGCTCAGTAATGGCCCGGAGGAGATTGCTCTGTTATGCCATTTGGACTGTATGAATTCCACTTAATTAATACATGCCTGATTTGGAAAAAATAAAGATACACGTTGAATATTTTTTAAAATACATGTTGAACATTTATTCGAGTACATATTCAACATTGTCAAATGCAAATTGAACACTTTTTAAATACACGGGGAACCTTTTTTTAATCACATGGTCACCATTTTTTGAAAATGTCATGAATATTTTGTTAAAATGTGTGAACATTTTCAAATGTTATGAATAAAAAGTTATTAACACTTATTATTTGTTATGGAAATTTTCTTAAAATTATGCAAACAAATTATAACATGGCATGGACATTTTCAAAATTTTATTAACATAATTTTTAATGCAACTATATTTTTAGTGTCATGGGAAAAAAATTAATGGCATGAACATTTTTTGCAAGTAACAAGAACAACCTTTTTTCATATTTTAGTGAACATTTTAAAGATATCATGAATATAACTAAAAGACGAAAGTACAAGTGCTAGGCAACAGTGCTTTGCTGACATACAAGCATCCAGGATGCTGCCTAGCTTTGTCTACAAGATGCTAGTTTGGCAATTAGGGGGGTGGGGGACAAAAAGAACACTTTACCAGCAGTATGCGAGGAGAGCTCCTAACGGGCGCTTCAGACGCCAATCAGGTAAGCTGCCGTTCACTGCCGCGAACTCGTGGCCAGGCTCATGTGGCAACCACTCGACTCAACCTGCGTGGTCACTTGCTCGCTCGAGCGAGTCACGGTTAACCTATACAGTTGACTTTTAAAAAATTAAAACAAAAAAATTCAAAAAGAAAAAAAATGAGATCTCAAAAAAGTTCATCAAATTTAAAAAAAACAATCATTTTTGAAAATAAATTCATCCAATTTGCAAAAAGTTTCATTGATTTCGAAAAATAGTTCACAAATTTGAGATAATTTCATCGATATTGAAAAAAAATCGTCAAATTTGAAAAAAGCTCATCAATTTTTTCAAAAAGTTCATCAAATGTAAAAAAAGTTGATCGAATTTGAAAAAAGTTCATCAATTTCAAATAAAAAATACGTCCATTTTACTGAAAGAAAAAAGAAAAGAAAAAGGTGAACAAAAAATAAACGAGAAAAAAGAAAAAAAAAAGAAGAAAGAAGAAAAGAGGGAAGAAGACCTTCTTGAGCGCATGAGGTGAAGGTGGTTAGTGCGGTGTGCGAACGATAGAAAAGAGAAGGGGAAGATGGGCCAAGCCCAACTAGCCGCGTACTTCAGGCGCGCGTTTGTGAACCGGCGCTTATGCGTCAAATAGGATCCACCGTATGCAAGGGGACCTCCTATACCGCGTGTGACACGCCACTGAAAGGAGCAGGCAGCAGCAGCCTGCATGTCCTCCCCTTGTGCGGGCGGGGACGCCCCTCCTGTGTTTTCACTTCATTTAGTTTTGTTTCTTTTTCTTTTCTTTTCTTCTTCCTTAGAACAATTCAGGATTTCAAAAAAAAATCTAAATTTAAAAAATTAAATTTTGAAAAAATATTCCTGAAATCATAAAACGTTCGTGTATTAAATAAAAGTTCAAGATTTTGAAAACTGTTCGAGCATTGAAAAAAATTCATGAATTTGAACAAAGAATTTAATAAATAAAAAAATCATGAATTATGAAAAAATGGTACACAGAAAATGATTGTGAATTTTAAAAAATGTTCAGCAATTCAAAAAATGTTCACTGATTCAAAAATTGTTTTATGATACAAAAAAAATTCTGATTCAAAAAATGTTCAGCTATTCAAAAAATGTGCACAAGTTTCAAAAATGGTTCATAATTTCAAAAACAAATTGTAAAAGATAATAATATGTTCGCGATTTGCAAAATGTTCATCATTTCATAAAAAATGTTCATGAATTCAGTAAATGTTCATGAACATAAGAAATGTTCACGATTTCAAAAATATTTGGTGTCAAAAAAATTCATTATTTCCTAAAATACTCATAAATTTGAAAAGATGTTCGCAACACCAAAGAAAAAAGAAAACAAAACCAAAAAGGAAAAACTTAAAAAGAAGAAGAAAGAAAGGACAATGAAAAAATCGGTTTCAGGGAAGATTCTAGAACCTATCAAAAATCAGTATGGGGAACAACCCAGAATGGGCCGGCCCAGAAGAGGACCACGCACACGAGTGATGCACGCACTACGTTGATTCGTAGCGACCTATGCGCGGAACAGGATTCCTCATATGCTAGGTCTAGGCAAGCAACTATGAAGCCTCTAAAAGTTTATGAAGCGCGCTCAATATAATTGTTGGGGCTGCCGATACCATGTATTGGATAGAGTTGCTCTTTTTGAACACAGTTTGACGCAAACGTTCATACATATACATATACATCTTTTCCCGTATCTTTATATTTCTTTGTGTGCTTTTTGGCTTGCTAAATATTCCCTCCGTCCGGAAATACTCGGAGGAATGAATGTATCTAGATATACTTTAGTTCTAGATACATTCATGTTTATGCATTTCTCCGACAAGTATTTCCGGACGAAGGGAGTAGATTGTTTTCTAGCATACTTTGCCTTCAGCTTGTTTGACATACGTTGTGTTCACTTAGTTGCATATCTAGAGAACCTATTTTATCTGCATATCCCTAAAATTGGCAGTTAAATAAATGTTCAAGATTGTAAAACAATGTACAATTCATATCCCTAAAAACGTGCATTGAAAAATGTTCAAGATTGTAAAAAATGTACAATAAATGTACAATTCAAGATTGTAAAAAATGTACAATTCAAGATTGTAAAATTGGCAGTTAAATAAACCTATTTTATCTGCATATCCCTAAAAACGCGCATTGAAAACAATTCATGAATTTTAACAAAGAATTTAATAAATAAAGAAATCATGAATTTTTGAAAAAATGGTTCACAAAAAAATGATTGTGAATTTTAAAAAATGTTCAGAAATTCAAAAAATGTTCACTGATTCAAAAACTGTTTACTGATACAAAAAAGATTGCTGATTCAAAAAATGTTCAGCTATTCAAAAAATGTGCACAATTTCGTTCATAATTTCAAAAAAATAAAATCGTAAAATATAATAATATGTTCGTGATTTGCAAAATGTTCATGGTTTTATAAAAAATGTTCATGAATTAAGTAAATGTTCACGATTTGAAAAGATGTTCATGAACATAAGAAATGTTCACGATTTCGAAAATATTTGGTGTCGAGAAGATTCATTATTTCCTAAAATAGTCATGAATTTGGAAAGATGTTCGCAACACCAAAGAAAAAAGAAAACAAAAACAAAAAGGAAAAAAACTTAAAAAGAAGAAGAAAGAAAGAACAATGAAAAAACCAGTTTCAGGGAAGATTCTAGAACCTATCAAAAATCAGTATGGGGAAAAACCTAGAATGGGCCGGCCCAGAAGAGGACCACGCGCACGAGTGATGCACGCCCTACGTTGTAGCGACCTATGCGCAGAACATGATTCCTCATATGCGAGGTCTAGGCAAGCAACTATGAAGCCTCTGAAAGTTTATGAAGCGCGCTCCATATAATTGTTGGGGCTGTAGATACGATGTATTGGATAGAGTTGCTCTTTTTTAACACAGTTTGACACAAACGTTCATACATATACATATACATCCTTCCCTGTATCTTTATATTTCTTTATATGCTTTTTGGCTTGCTGAATACTCCCTCCGTCCGGAAATACTCGTCGGAGAAATGAATGTATTTAGATATATTTTAGTTCTAGATACATTTATTTTTATATATTTCTCCGACAAGTATTTTCGGACGAAGGGAGTAGATTGTTTTCTAGCATACTTTGCCTTCAGCTTGCTTGACATACGTTGTGTTCACTTAATTGCATATCCTACTTTAACTTTATCCGCATGTCCTAAAATTGATAATTAAATTTAAAAAATTATA
>NC_041391.1:575254641-575260257 GCF_002162155.2 Triticum dicoccoides | reverse complement strand
AGTCGACCGTATCGATCCTCTTAATTGGTATTAAAGCGTTTGCTTGTCAATTGTTACTTTGTTCGATTGGTCTGGAGGAGGATTATGACTGGTCCATTTTCACAAGTCTCTCCCCGAGCTCCAATCTGATGGATGGTATGGTCTATTCATGATGACTGGACCTGGGGCTCGAAATCCCTACGGTGAACCGAAGAAAGTTTGATGGAATAACGGCCTACACTCTGGCTTTGAAAGATAGGAATGGGAGAGTGTTTAAGCACAATTACTTAGAGGTCCAAGATACATTTTCTAGAATTCAAGACATGATCAGAACGAAAGAGCTTGCCTTGGCAAGCTTACCTCCTTTTAAGTTGTAACAGGCTTCAACTAAACTTATGGTTTTCCTTTTTCCTCTAATAGATACGACAGTGCTCCTGCCTAAAATTTCGAAAAACAGTGCTGTACCAATTTGAAGAAGTCATGTGGTGGCAACACTCGCGTATTGAATGCCTTTCTGCGGATGACAAAAGTACCCAAAAAAATCATCAACCTGCGAACATGTGCCAAATTCCAGATCAAAATTCGAAATCCCGCATCAATATTGTCATAAACAGGCAAAAGCAAAAAAACAATGCCACTCACGCCTGGATTTGTCATTATGTTTCTCTGTTGAGTATATTGTGTACGTGTATATGTGTGTATAGGGTTCACCTCCTGTTTCCTCTGTATAGTTGACGTTGTGGCCCACCTCTGTACTTATATATACGCGCCTCGTGCACCGATCAATACATCGTGATTGCACAACCCACATCTTGTCCTTATACATGATATTTATCGTAGCACGATCATAAAACCCTAAGCCGCAGCCGACGCCGTGCCTCTACGCGCCGCCGCCGCCGCTACTCCCCGCCGCCACCATCAGCCGCCGTCGCCGCCACCGTTTTCTCGGTCGCCGCCGCCGCCGCCGCCCCTCCCCACCACCTCGCCTTCCGCCGCTGCCGCCTCTCCCCGAGGCCGCCGCCGATCGCCACCAGCTTCCGCCCACGCCCTCTCTCCCGCACCACCGAACCCTAACCTCCCACCCGCGCCGCGACCCACACCACCCCAGCCCACGCCGCCACACCTCCAAACCCGCGCCGCGTCCCGCGCCCAAACCCTAATCCTAGCCATGAGCTCCTCCTCCTCCACCGTCTCAAACCCGTTCGCCGGTCCCGATGTCACCCTCGTCCGCGACCTCAACATCCATGAGCGTGTCCCGGTGAAGCTTGATCAAAACATCACGTCCTATTCCGCTTGGAAGGGGTATGTTTCGCTTGTGTTCCGTGAGTACCTCCTGCACGGCCACGTGGACGGCACCGTGGACTCGGCGCTCATGATCAACGGCGAGGAGTGGATGATCCTCGATGCCACCATCATCCGCTAGTTCTACCTCACCATCTCCAGCGACCTTTTCCACACCGTGGGGGATGACGATGATGAAGCCTACGCGGTCTGGACCAAGCTCAACGGCCTCTTCACCGACAACCGGCTGCAGCGCAAGGTCCTTCTCCACGACGAGTTTTATGGGTGCTAGCAGCTTGACTCGTCCATCGATGATTTTTGCATGCGCCTCAAGAAGCTTGCCGATGAGCTCCGTGATCTCGGGGAGACGATCGGCGACGAGCTCCTCATCAGCACCCTCGCCGCCGGCCTCAACGAGGATTTTGGGAACGCCGGCGCCAACCTCACCCTCATCCCGGAGCCTACCTTCGCTAAGGTGCTTGTGTACCTCAAGTTGGAGGAGCGCCGGATGCAGATGGCGCGGACTCGTGCGACCCACACCGCCCTCGTCGCCGGCACCCGCGGGGGTCAAGCCCCGCCACCGTCGCACTCGACGCCGCCCCAGCCGGCGATGCTCGCCTTCCCGCCATGTTTCCCGCCCGCCCCGGCCGCTCCCTTCCCGCCGCCCCAGCCGGCGGCCAATGGGGGGGGGGGGGGCGTCGCGGCGGTCGCAAGCAGGGGGGCATAGGCGCTCAGGGAGGAGCACCCCGCCCGTCGCAGCAGGCCTATCAGCCGGCCCCGTGGTACGCCGGCCAGAACCCATGGACCGGCGTTGTGCACGCCTACTCCATGTCGGTTCCCCGTGCCCCTGCCCCGGGTATTCTCGGCGCCGGGCCACCGTGGCACCAGGCGTTCTACGCCGTGCCGTAGCCCTATGCGGCGCCCTATGCGGCGCCCTACGGCCAGCAGCCGCAGCCAGGTGGGATGCCGCTGCTGCCCCTGACGTCCTCGCTGCAGACTCTCTTGCCGGCGCCGTGGGACCCGGCCCTTCTGGCGGCTCTTCACACCGCCCCTTCCCCGTCCAGCTACACCGGCGGCGGCGACTGGTACATGGACACCGGAGCCACCGCTCACATGGCGGCTTATCCCGGTAACCTCCACACCTTCTATCTTGTCCATACTTCCAACCGCATCACCGTCGGTGATGGCTCCTCTCTTCCTATCACCCACATAGGTCATGCATATTTTCCATCTAACTCCACTCCAATATCCCTGTCTCATGTCTTAGTTTCTCCTGAGCTTATTAAAAATCTTGTTTCTATTTGTTCTCTTACACGTGAAAATCATGTTACCGTTGAATTTGACGAATGTGATTTTTCTGTTAAGGACGCTCGCACGCGGATGGTGCTCCACCGATGTGACAGCCCCGCGAGCTCTACCCGGTTCACTCCGCCACCTCCACCACTTCCGCCGCCCCTGTCGCTCTCGCCACCGGAGTGGATCTTTGGCACGCTCGCTTGGGTCATCCTAATCCTGCCACCCTTCGCCATATACTTTGGAGTTTTTCTTTCACGTGTAATAAGAACGAGGATCACTCGTGTCATGCATGTCGCCTCGGCAAACATGCTCGTCTCCCATTTAGGGCTTCTTCTCATGTCACATTGTACTCGTTTGAGTTAATTCATAGTGATGTTTGGACCTCTCCTGTTGCCAGTAATACGGGCTTTCTTTATTATCTTGTCATACTTAATGATTTCTCGCATTATGTGTGGACCTTCCCGTTGCGCCGCAAGTCGGATGCTATATCCACTCTCGCCGCCTTCTACTCCTATGTTCTCACGCAGTTTGGTCGTCCCATTCTCGCGTTGCAGACAGATAACGGGAAGGAGTTTGACAATCTAGTTGTTCGTACTCTCCTCACCATACATGGTACGACTTTCCGTCTCACTTGCCAGTACACCTCGCAGCAGAACGGTCGCGCTGAGCTTATCCTTCGCACTCTCAATGACTGCGCTCGGACTCTTCTCTTTCATGCCAATGTGCCTCCGCGCTTTTGGCCTGACGCTCTCGCCACCGCTTCACTCCTCATTAACATCCGTCCATGTCGTACTCGCGGGAACTTTGCACATCATCACCTTCTCTCCGGTGCACCACCCTCTTACGATGAGCTTCGCATCTTCGGCTGCCTTTGCTACCCTAGCATCACCGCTACTGCGCCTCATAAGCTTGCACCCCGATCCGTCGCCTGCATCTTTCTCGGCTACCCACCTAACACTAAGGGCTACCATTGCTATGATTCCATCTCCCATCGTGTTTTCACCTGCCGACACGTTTACTTTGATGAGATGGTGTTTCCGTTTCAGCAGCAGGTACCTCTTGTTGCCTCGTCACCGCCGGCCACCGGCGGCCCTTCAGCCACTCCGTCAGGTGGACGGCCCCGTTCGGCCTGTGGACTGCCTCCGGGCTTTGGCGGTCCTCGCGCCCCCACGCCGGCGCCTGCACCCTCGGCCGACCATGACGGTGCGGCTGGCGCCCCCCCTTCACACGCCACCCCCGACTCGGGCGCCGCGGGATCGGGTGCTGCTGGCTCGGCCGCCCCTTTGGCCGCCTCGGACGCCGCCTCACCGGCCTCTTCCTCGGCCGCATCGCCAGTCCCGAAACTGGCCGCCTCGCCAGTGGCCTTGCCGCCCGCGTCGCCGGCCGCCTCGCCAGTCGCCTTGCCACCCGCGTCACCGGGCGCCTCACCGGTGGCTTCGCCGCCCGTCTCGCCGACCGCTCCGGTGGTGCCGCCTGGCCCTGTCACACGGGCTCGCACCGGCGTTCACCGACCGAGCCTCCGGTACTCGCGTGATGAGTACCTCCTCGCCGCCTCCACCATGGGGCCGTCTCCTCTTCCCGCGTCCGCTCGGGTAGCCCTCCGTGATCCTCACTGGCTTGCGGCGATGCAGGAAGAGTTCGTCGCTCTTCAGCGGAACCATACCTGGACACTGGTTCCCCGGCCTCCTCGCTCCAACGTCATCACTGGCAAGTGGGTTTTTCGCCACAAGACCTACTCGGATGGTACCCTTGAGCGCTACAAGGCTCACTGGGTGGTTCGTGGTTTCTGCCAGTGCGCTGGAGTTGACTTCACTGAGACGTTTGCCCCGGTTGTCAAACCGGGCATGATTCGCACCGTCCTCCAGCTCGTGGTGTCCCGAGGCTGGCCCGTTCGTCAGATGGATGTCACCAACGCCTTCCTCCACAGCCATCTTGAGGAGCAGGTGTATTGTGAGCAGCCCACCAGTTTCGTCGACGCATCCCTTCCTGGCCATGTGTGTCTGCTGTCCCGATCTCTCTACGGGATCAAGCAAGCACCCCGCGCCTGGTACCAGCGGATCGCGGGGTTTCTTCGGACACTGGGTTTCAGCGTCACTCGCTCGGATGCCCCATTGTGTGTCTATCGCCACGGTGACACGACTGCATATTTGCTTCTCTACGTCGACAACATTATCCTGACGGCCTCCTCCGCAGCCCTTCTTCAGCAGATTACTCTTCGGCTGTGTGACGAGTTTGCCGTCAAGGACTTGGGTGCTCTACATTATTTCCTTGGCATTGAAGTCGTTCGGCGCTCGGACAGTTTCTTTCTTCATCAGCAGAAGTATGCGCACGAGCTTCTTGAGCGTGCTGGCATGCTCAATTGTCACCCTGTTGCTACTCCTGTTGACATGAAGGCCAAGGTTTCTGCTCTTGAGGGCTCGCCAGCGTTGGCTGCTCCTTTCTACCGGTCTATCATCGGTGCTCTTCAGTATCTGACTCTCACCAGACCGGATCTTCAGTATGCTGTTCAGCAGGTGTGTCTCCACATGCACGCCCCTCGTGACTCCCATTGGACTCTCGTGAAGAGGATCCTTCATTACATCCGCGGCACGTTGACCCTTGGGCTCACATTCACGGCGTCCACTTCTCTGAGATGATGGCCTACTCTGACGTGGACTGGGCTGGCTGCCCAGACACTCGTCGGTCCACCTCTGGCTACTGCATCTACCTCGGTCCTTCACTCGTCTCGTGGTTGTCCAAGCGACAACCCACGGTTTCACGCTCCAGCGCGGAGGCTGAGTACCGAGCTATGGCCAACGCTGTTGCTAAGTGCACCTGGCTACGACAGTTACTTAAGGAGCTGCATCACGACGTCTCCCAGGCTACGGTTGTCTACTGCGACAACGTTTCTGCGGTGTACCTCTCCGCCAACCCCGTTCATCATCGCCGGACTAAACACATTGAGCTGGACATTCACTTTGTGCACAAGCAGGTGGCCCTTGGACGTATTCCGGTTCTCCACGTGCCGACTGCATAACAGCTCGTCGATGTGATGACGAAGGGACTGCCGACTTCCACCTT